>NC_087518.1:45511564-45824314 GCF_963921805.1 Phalacrocorax carbo | reverse complement strand
CAGTATATTGGTATAGTAATCCTGGCTTCACTGGCACTTCATGAAGTTATCAGACTGCCAAATACAAGACAAAACTAGCAGCATTTCCCATCCCACACTGTGAACAACAGGATGTTAATTCAGACCTAATCCAGGTTTCCTACAACAGCCAATCCTTATCTTGTCTTTCATCTCCAAATAGCTGGGCCTGTTCTTATAACCTCCTAACCCTTCCCAGTTTCACTTACCCAGAAAGAAGCTGCACAACAATCTTCTTGCTATGTTCTAATTAGTTTGTATCCCTCTGACAATTATTTTACTGAAGCTCAAATTCCCAAAAAACAAATTGTCATTTCTATCATATCCTCAGTCATTTTATTAGAACTTTAAGACCATTTACTTGTGTTCTAACATTTTATCTTAGTGCTGCCACAATAAAAATATTATAGGAAAACTGCACCTTTTATAGACACTGCAGTTTAAGGGGGTAATTCTTATTGTTGATGATTCTTCAATTTTATTCAAAGCATTTTTTTATCAGGTAGTCAGCAGTCTCTACTTCCTGAAGTTCTCAGTGATGTATTTAAACAGTGGGAACAATTAGCAAATATATGAACAGTAGAGGTCGAAGACAATTTGAAGAATAATGAAAAATGCACTAAAGTTGAGGGTCAGATTTTTGAACAATGATTATAGCCCTAAATATAGACCATAATTTGGGATACCAAGGGCCAAAATGGTAAAATGGAGAAGTCAGTACTAACTGTTCATATTACATGGGAAAAAATGCAATGAATTTAAGAGGATGAAAATTAAAGCACATTATCATAAGTAGGTTTCTAGAAACTAGACTGTACTAGGCTGTTGAAGAAAAAGCACGAAGCCAAGAGTATATGTATGACTAGCTATCATTCAGAGTCTTCTAAACGCTTGGAAAGGCACCGGAGAGATCTGGCAGAGAGGCACAGAATGATTTTTTTTCTCTCTCTAACAAACCTCTATGTATGTATGATAAGTTTTTTAGAATAAGATGTATAAATCCCTAGTGATTATTTAAGGACATAATTTAGTCCTGTAATTACTGTCATCTCTGAATAGCTGTATGTTTAATTGATTACAATGCTTCAGGGCTAGAACGATTTATCTTGGAGCTCCATCTACCGATTCGAAGGTGGCACAACATATTACAAACCCACTCAGCTTTCAGACAGACCTTAGCTCCGTTTCAAACCAAGGTAAATGCCACTGTAAGAAGGGCCAAATAAACAAGTCTGAGAACTGCTGGTGCCTATAGCAGGGCTATATCTACGTTCTACTTCATTGCCGCAGCTAACTCGCACTGTAGTTTGACAAGCATCAATCTCTGCAGTGTCAGCACAAGCACTCTCTGTCCCCCAATGGCATGTGCCCAGGTCATACACCTCCCAGCGCCATACTGTTAGTCACACCTGTAAAGCTACTTTCCCGGATAACACAGGGAGCTAATTCAGAAAATAATGACTTGTTTTTGTCCCGGGTTCTGGGATGAAGGCAACCTTTTCCTGGGCTAGCACCACCACCCCTACCACCCCACCCCGAGTTAGAGAAAAGCACTGCACAGACTGAGCACATTAGAATTGAAATAATGTACGTCACATACTGTCATGCACCTTTAGAAAATGAATACAAAAAGATCCTTTTTCTGTAAAAAGCAAAGTATCTTTTCATAATATTTTACTCAGACAGTTCCATCTTCACTTCAGCAGGACTAAGTAAGATATATCAGAGTTAAATCATTGTTCTGTGGTCCGTTATTATTTGC
Organism: Phalacrocorax carbo; assembly: GCF_963921805.1. Classification (NCBI taxonomy): domain Eukaryota; kingdom Metazoa; phylum Chordata; class Aves; order Suliformes; family Phalacrocoracidae; genus Phalacrocorax; species Phalacrocorax carbo. The sequence continues at coordinate 45,822,534 of NC_087518.1, read as the reverse complement.
ATAAAAGATATTCAGCACTCTGTTCTAGAAAACAAAAGTTACTCAAGCCATCATCTTGGGTATTCAGCATGAAAAGCAATCAAAACAGGTTTAATGCCAGCTGTCTTTAAAAAGAACGGAATTGTTTTTTTTCAAATAAGATATAACAGATTGCTTACAGAGAGTCCAAGGAAAATTAAACCTGTATGAAGAATAACAGGGCATTTGGAAATAGATTGCATCTGAAATTTCAAACACTGGGAAAAATGCAGGCAGAACAAACAATTTTGATAAAATTAACTGCATAGAGACAGGAGCTTTGTATGTATATTGAGATTTGAGGCTAAATTTATCCAGTTGTCTCCCTGTTCTTGAGATGGGATGGATGAGATGTGACTTGCATCTCCCTGACCTGGCATCTACCACTGATTATAGAAGTTCTGAGAGCTGCTTCATTTTGCAAGTCAGTTGCTTGTGCTCCCATAGTTTTACATGAAGCAAAGTGCCCAAATGTACTTAGTCTTTTGCCATCCTAAACACAGCTCACAGAGTAAGAGTGGTCTCCAGAAAGGAATATGTATCAGTGCTGTACATAAAGAGGAAAGAGCAGCAACACTTCACTCCATAGCCTGCGCTGCCCTGCTAGACTCTGAGTTTCATGAGGAATTCACTGCAGGAAAATCTCTGGAACTACTCTGGCTGTGCTAGCACTGCACACATCCTGCTGGTAACAGAGGAAAAAAAGGGGTGTGCAGGGTCAAAAATACACCATTTTTCCAACGAAGAGAAAGAACACTGCAGGCAAGTGCAGTTACACCTGCCAGCAAAATGACCCAGCCAGGCATCATGTTCACTAACCTCTGTCCAAACTGGATTCCACCCAGAAGAATAAGAATATTCAAAGAGAAAAACTAGGACATTAGAAGTCTCCTTCGGAGATTTTTTTAATATAATAAAGCACAACAGAAATCTTTTTGTAGGATTCTATTTCTATCCTGAGGTCTTTACTTGCTATTAATTAAAATCATATTGTCTGTTTATACAGACAAAGACATCCAGGGGCTCAAGCAAAATATAAAAAGTAGAGCCCATATAATTAAAAAGAAGTCTGAAAACTGTATAATTATGTGTTTTATCCTCTCTGAAAAGCAATTTAAGAACGTTTCCTTTGCTATCAATAATGACATTACCTAGATGATTTTCAACTGTCACAAGAACCCAGCAAATCAAAGGCCCCTCTGGCATCTGTACTGTACTCTGAAAACCAGGGCCATGTGCATAGACTATGCATGCACAATGCAGCAGTTTTTTTCTGGACATGGCTGAACTTCCTGAAACAGTGCTTTCAACTCGATTTGTTCCAAATGTATTGTACATTTACATTTTTCTTTATTAATATGACTGATGCACAGTAAACACAAAAAGCTGTGTTGACTTTATAGGCCACTAAGAACCGAACCAGCAGTAGGCCAAATTAATCACTGCAGCCTTTTCTTTCTTCTCAGGAGTTTTGCTTTAGTTCTGTTCTTGCCCAGGGAACACCTACCTAATCCATAATATCCTGCTAATTAGTCCTTTCCAAGACTACTTTTATCCATATGAAACTTCCACCTGCCACTGTGACAGAAACAAAGCATAAATGCCTGGCATAAAGGAATAGGATCTAGCAGAAGCTTATAACATTTTCTTGACAGAACTGTCTAGTTTAATTTTAATTTCTAGAAACAGTACCCCGTTGAAAAAACACCCCCCCTCCAAAACCCATTTAATGAATTCTTTATCTAGATCTACCCACAATAGCAAAATTTTGTCATGAGTTTTAAGAGACAGCAAGTGGCAGCACATCAGCTCCAACCAGGGAGGGCCCTGGCTGGCAAACAAAATCCGACAATGCTGTGGATGAAACTGTCAGTGCCCGGGCTCCTGAGCAGGGCTAATGGTGCCAGACCTTGTTAGACCTTGCTGCCCTCCTGCCCCTGCCCTTTTATTCTCATAGAGGCAGATTTTATAACCTCAGCACATAAAGTTTGCAGTGCCAGGCTAAGGAGGCTGAAGCAGCCTCCTGGCCCAAGGAAGGACTGCAGAGTAGAGGGCTCTAGGAGAATTATTTTTTTAAGATAATATAATCCCCCAGGTTTAGCCCACTTTTCCACTCTCATTTTTGCCTGAGTTTCAGTCAGAACAAGCCACAGGGGCCAGCAGCTGCTGCCACAACCCCAGGTAGCATAAAAATAGCAGGTGCTATGACAGTGCCAAGTTCTTAGCTGCACCTGAGACCCTTGTGATGCCAGAAGAGCAACAAAACAACTCCTCCTTAGTTAAGAAACCTAACATTTTCCTCAGCGGCTTCTCCCTAAGGGCTGGGATCCTCCCAGTGGTGTGCCTGCTCCTCCTGCACGCTGCTGCCCTGCACCATCTGCCAGGCTGGTGAGAGCACTTCTCTTGCCACCTCAGGGATGGCCATGTTGTGCTTCCCCTGGGGCAGCACCTCCATGAAAGATGGGCTCATGCTTCCTGCACGGATATCCAGCAGTGGCAGCTGCTGCTTGACATGCTGGAGAGGCCCTCGGTGCTCTTCTCTTGCCCCAGCTGCACAGGGCAGAGACACAAGGCCTAAAGACAGGAGGGTGAATAACAGCTGCCCACCATGCAATGCCCACTTTAGCTACCCCATTTTTTTCATGTCTTTTTTTCTATTTCTTCCTCTCTTCATGGGAATTTTTCACTTCAGGTGCTGCACACAGCTATTCTCCCTAGCTGCAGCACTGGGCTCCATGTTCCCACTGAGGTGGTCATGTTATTTTTCCTGCCTCAGCCCCTTTGCTGTGATGCTGGGGCAGGACTGGGAGCAAGGAGGGTCCTGCCAAGTCACCAGGAATGGCAGGCATGCAGGAATGGCTGAGCAATCCCAACCCACACATGAGCGACAAAGCTGCCATGAAAATCTCCCTTGCCTTGCCCTGAGGAACACACCAGCCCCTAGATGCCAGGGAGACTCAGCGGAGGGCTGTGGGGGGGTGCTCCACCATCACACCTCCTTCTGAATAGCAAAATGGCAGCTGCGGTGCAGGGCAGGGAAGGAGCACTGTGAGGCAGGCACAAGGCTGTAGGCAGAGCTTTCTGCTGCTGCAGTGCTTGTAGTCTGTGTAAATCTTATATTATCTGTAATATAAGACTTATAGCTACTATATAGTATCTTATAGTCTATAGTCCTTTCTTTAAATGGAAATACTGTATTTGTTTTTATAGTCTTTCATTGTTCAGACACAGAACATCAGAGGGTGAGGGGATCCAAGCAGTGCAGTGAAGCAGCGACATGAAAGGCAGGAGCTGTGCTTGCCCCAGGTGATTTTGTGGGGCTGAATTTGAGAGGGAGTCAACTGCCCTTGTGGTTTCCCCCCTCCACAGCATTTTGACTAAAATCTCCAGGTAATCTATGCCCTAGTTCCATGTTTACATAGAAAGAGGCTTGTTTTTCAGAAAATACCACAGTTCAGGATGTTCCTTGTCTTTACAGTCAAGTCACTCTGATATCTGAAAAGATTTAGTGGGGCACCAAAGTTTTGAAAAAATAGCTGAGTATATACTGAAATGCTCCTTTTAAGTCTTCTGGGAAATCCAATTATGCTTTTAACAGTCATTGTATATGCCTGAATTTCTGTCCTGTACATGTATTACGTATGCACGCCATCTGCCTGCACATGAACATCTGTGAGCCAGATTCTGCCCTGCTGGAAAAACACACTGGTATGATTCTTTTATGAGTTTTTCTTTGATGTTGACTATACTGATATCAATTTAGCATAATTTCATTAAATTAAGCAGAGCTTTTTTTTTTATACTCTGGTGAAAAGTCAGAGCAGGCTCTTCTGCATTATGTCAGTCTAAAATCATCATAAATAAGGCCAGATTTAATCTTTACTTATTTTTGCTTCCAATATTCTTTGCTGAAAGAGATGCATAGCAACCAGTTCAAACTTCGAATCTTCATTGGAAGAAGTTTATCCTTGCTTCTGCATAGTTTAATACTGCCTAAATTGCATGTGTAAGTATCAACAGCACCGGGACTGTTATATAGCATTACATTGATGATTGCTCTGTTTTGAACACCAGGTAACATGCTTTAGAAGGCAGTTCCTTCTGAGCAACAAGTCTATTGTTTCATGAGTTGCTAAAATGCTTGTATTGTTATACAATTCCATGTGATGAATGCAAAGGCTTTCTGCCAAATTAATTAGGATAATTTATAGTAACTTTTATTAACAATATAGTGATATATTCTGGAGGCTTATTATGAGCATAAAGAAATTATAAATCCCCTCCTCCTTCAGTGCCCAACATAAATTTTATTTATCTATTAATCGTCTACTGTAGGACTGATCAAAATCAAGCTGAAAACCCTGAGCACAATGTCTCTCATTTTCACTTAATTCTATAAACCTAACCTCCATTCTTTTTTCTGCTCCTGCATACATTCATTCCCTCTCTCCCATTTTTTTCTCAGGTATACATTTTCTTTCTAAATTATTCCTCATTCATTCCATTTCTGGTCTGTCTTTCTTCACCATATACTCTGTTCTTCACCTTTTTGTTCTCATGCTTTTCTCCCTGTGAACCCCACTTTCATAATGGAAATGAGCGTAAAGGGAGACACTGCTTTGTCATTTTTCATACACAAGTGCACAGAGAAAATTAATAATAATTTTTTTTCTTTAATCCAATTTCTTCAGATCTTACTTCGAGACTTATGTATAATTTTCTTCAAGGCAACATAGTCTTGCAATTTTTCCTTATTTTCCGGTTATACAGGGCTTAAACTTTTTATGTGCCATTATAGCTACTCAATAATTTGCACACAGAAAATCAGATACAGGCACAATTTGAGGAAAAAAACCCCAAACAAATAGGATATCCCAGCATCTCCTCATAAGGCCTGTATTTCATTTTTTCTTTACGTGAGTTTCTTTACATCAGGTTCTCTGATAACCCAAGGCTGGTGGAGTAGCCATTTGCGCACACCCGCTTTCTGAGTATCTAGTGCTAGTATCCAGGTAGCTCAAGGTGGAAGTTAGTTATCATATGACAAATACAAAAGAAACAGACTGTTTATCAACCGTTCATCTGTTAAGACAAATTGCTAAAAAATATACTGTCCTGATCCACAGCCCTAGCTCAGTGATTCTGATGAGCCTTACTTACCCTGGAAAACCCTCAGAGTAACTATAACTGGTTCCTAAACAGCCCACAGGAACTCACCCTACCCTGGGAAGTACCTCACTTTAGCTCAGGAGAAGCCACCCACAATCCTAAACTATAGTCTGTGAAGTTTTGTAATTCCCAAAAAACCTAACTCTGTCCTGTGGAGCTCAGAGGGATGCGGTGGATGCTTCTGAATAAAATAGTCTGATATGAGACTGAAATCCCTAATCCTGCAAGTCATTTAATTGCAGTGCTTTCTGTTCAGTTCTGCCATTTGCACTTCAGAAATCCAGCTATTTTCAGATGTATTTGTATTCTAAACAGTGCATGGTCTGATAGTAGTAACATTGTCATAGCACTATGGATATGTAACTTTCCTTTCACAGTAAAGTTTATATATAGAATTGGCTGTAAAAACTCACACAAACCCCAAAACTACAGTTTTTAAAATTTATTGTGGCAAAGCCTAATAACACGGAGCTGTGATTTATCAAAGGACCTTTATTATGAAAATAAATCCTAATAAGAATTGCTTTTGCCAGGCACTTACAGATTAACTATCCAGAAATGAGAAATGTAATATGTAAATGGAATGAGTATATAGAAATGGAAATTATCACAAGTGAAGTATAAGAAAAACTCAAAGAGCTTAAAGCGCTGAAATTGGAGGGACAGGATAATCTCCATCCCTGGGTTCTGAAAGAACTGGCACATGAAATTACATGTCCAGCAGCAAGGATTTTTAATAAAGCTACCAATTGGTAGCATATCACTTCTGAAAAGCAAACCTCTTGCCTGTATTTCAGAAAGGGGAAAAAAGGACAACCAGAAAACATGAGAGTAACCTCAACAATATTCAAGGCTCTAGAAGGTGTTTTTAAGAAAAACATCCATGTAAGTAGACATAAATGGAAAATGGGACAAAATGCAACCTAAGCCTACTAAAGATAAAGCCAGTTCAGTGAATATATTTCTGTTGAATAAAATCACTGTTTTAATCAGTAGAAAGTGCTGTAGATACTATCTATTAGGCTTCTGTAAAGTAAGCTGTGAATAAAATGCTAGAGCAGGAAAAACCCCTGGTTGAGCTACAAGAGGAACTGTTGTCTGGAGGAAGGGTATTACTGTAATTCTTAAAGGATCAGTACTGGAATCTGTCTTACTTAATATGTCCAATAATGACTGTGGCACAAAAAGAGTATGCTAATGAAATTTTGCTGAAAGCAAACACAGAGATATTACTAACACAGAAGAGGATTAAAGGCTCATATAGGAGAGAAATAGATACTGTGGCAACTGAATAACAGAAATTGAATGAAATTTAACAGCATATAATGTATGCATGAAAAACCAGTAGCAGAAGCTCAGCACTTGGAAACCAAAAAAGGAAGAGACACATTAGTTGAACACAGGCTACCTATGAGTCACCACTGTGAAGACATCTGTGGAAAAGCTAAACAAAATCCTAAAATGTTCTAGGTTTGGTATTGCTAATAGATATATGAAAATATTAATACCACTGTACAAGGCATTCCTGAAATCTCATGTCAAATATTCATTATTGCTCCCCATGTTTGACTGCTAGGACAGGTGGAAGACTGCTATAAAAATAGGAAAGCTTGTCTTACTGAGGTAATGAAGATAGTTCAGCTTCTTTCCCCCAGCTTATTATCAAGTCAGTACCAATCTATAATATTCACCAATTCACCATTTTGAATCACAAGACTGTTGGGTAGATCACTGTCATGATAATGTAACCAATAAATCAAGGCTAAAATGTATAATTTTGGAAGGATGGTTGCCTAATTATTGGCCCTGTGTAGTCACCGATAAATATGTATATTCTACTTTACTTACTCTCTCAACACAAATATTTATGATAATCTCTAACTTTTACAGTAATGGAAACTTGTATAGATAAGATTTCCTATAGATAATGATGTTTGTATTTGCTTTTTAACTATTGTTTTTAAAACTGTAACACTTAAAATATAACACTTTGGAAAAGGAGGATTGAGATATGTGTAGTGACTGGGACTCATCTGAACGAAGAATGTACAAAAATACTTTATTTCAATTAAGATGTTGCCTTATTCCTTTATTAAAGAAAATTAATGGTATTGGTTTTAATTTGTTCTTTTATAAAGCTTCATTTTTTTAAGAAATAGATATTATGACTAATTAGTACATATGTTATAACTAGTCTTCTATCCCTGGTTAATCATTTAAAATACAGTACAAATTTGTATAGTACAGACATGTACAGATTTTCTATGAAAGAGCAAGGAAACCTTTGGATGTCTTCCAGTAAATATTCTGTGAACATTTCTGCCAACTGCAAATAACAGTAACTATCATTAACAGTTCAATCTTTAAGAATACAGTGGGCTCAAAAAATACCAAACTTGATTGGTTTTGTATGAGTTCTGAGGCAAAGAATGCTAAAATAAAATATAAATACTGTAAATATGCAATTTCAACAAACTGCATAGATACATACTTTAATCAGGACCACTCACGTTCCAGTTTGACATTTTCAGATTCATTGTCCATGTAAAATAGCAGTCATATGTTAAGAGCCTAGAATCCTAATAAACTTTAAGACAACAGTCATGTGTAAGTTCACATCTGTGTGAACTGAGCAGTGTGAAACCTGTGCACTCAATCTACTTTGAAAGCAAACTATCTTTCAGGAATGAAGACATTTCTGGTGGTAGAGGCTGAGAAAGCCTGAGGAGGATCTCAGCATACCCTGCATCACATTATGCCCAAATGGGACACTGGGCATGAAATACACTCCTTGTGCCTGGGTTATTTCACTGATATGTCAAAGCAGGTGTACCTCAGCTCCTTCCAGAAATGCAACTCCTGTCCTCAGTTTAAATGTGCAGTGGAAGCAGTTTTTTCTTTTCTTTTCTTTTCTTTTCTTTTCTTTTCTTTTCTTTTCTTTTCTTTTCTTTTCTTTTCTTTTCTTTTCTTTTCTTTTCTTTTCTTTTCTTTTCTTTTCTTTTCTTTTCTTTTCTTTTCCTTTCTTTTCCTTTCTTTTCCTTTCTTTTCTTTTCTTTTCTTTTCTTTTCTTTTCTTTTCTTTTCTTTTCTTTTCTTTTCTTTTCTTTTCTTTTCTTTTCTTTTCTTTTCTTTTCTTTTCTTTTCTTTTCTTTTCTCTTTTCTTTTCTTTTCTTTTCTTTTCTTTTCTTTTCTTTTCTTTTCTTTTCTTTTCTTTTCTTTTCTTTTCTTTTCTTTTCTTTTCTTTTCTTTTCTTTTCTTTTCTTTTCTTTTCTTTTCTTTTCTTTTCTTTTCTTTTCCTTTCTTTTCTTTTCTTTTCTATTTTATTTTATATAAAAAACAGCTGGTGCTGTTATTTTAAAGATGAGGATACATATGTAGAAAGACATAGGACTGCTGTTGTTCAGTGGAACCTAGGGATCATTAACAGGGGTCATTGCTCACCATCAGCCATCATGTAGTGATGACTTCCCACCACTGCTGACCTTGTATTTTATTTTATTTCGTATGTATATAACAGGCATGGGGAACAAGTGTAAGTCTGAAAGGTTTCAAGCAGCTACATTACATCTGTATACTAGAAGGATGAAGGCCGTATGGTCTGCTGCTGGGCATTCAACTGCCCTTTCATTTCTTCCTGCTGTTGTTGAGAAACAGAGTGCATTCATGACTCCCAAAGCACGGTGTTTCGGAGGAGCTGGGTCTCAGAGCAGAGCAGTCACCCTGAGGAATAGCCTGCTGCTGAGGAGAGGAGAAAGCTAAAGAGGGAACTGCCCAGAGGAGCCACTGCTGTGTAGGGCAAGCTTTCCAACAGCACAACCCTGCAGCAAAAGGCAATCTTTTGTGACAGTTAGGTCCCACAGCTTCAGGGAAACTGAAGAGATGATTTGGTGTCATTTTCTGTTTGTTTTCTGGAGCTGATCAAACTAAACTTTCCTGACTTAAAATCAGTTTTGTTTTAGGTTCAAAGGAAATACTGCTAGCAACCTATGGTCTGATTCTGTTATTTTTATGCATCTTAAACACTTATCTTGCAAATAGTTCCATTTATTGTGATGAAAGAGAGTTTGATTTTATGATCATAACGTGTGAAATGCCAAGAAAATGTGCTTCTCTGGTTTCCCTCTCGCTTCCACAGTGAAAATGCTTTAGTATGGCTTCAAACCAGCATCCTCTTATTATATCTGTCAAAGCTGGTGGTCAGCCCTTTGCTACTTTCATGTCTTCTTTGTCCATAATCTCTGCTGCCACAGGTGATTTGCTGTCCACTGTTGAATAAGTCTCTCCTTTTTTAATTTGCTGCATCAAAGAGGTAGAAAAGGAGGATGCCCTATCAATGCAGTAGTTTTCTTTTTTATGTAATTTTTTTACTTTCTATGTGGCGTTAGTGGACTTTTAAGTTCCAGGAGCCAGCTGAAGTAGCTCATCAACACATTTAATGTTGGAAAGACAGAGAAATGCAAGTTGTCTTAACATAGCAAGAAGGTAAGTCTGTCAGGGGAAGACAGCTTTACTTCCTCAATTTGGAGACAGGCAGACATTCTTTCAACTTGTCTTTTTATGTTTATATTTGCAGAAGTCTTCTCCAGTGAAAATATACCTCAGATATATGTACATAGACATATACATATAGTGACCATAATCCAGGTGGTTCAACTACATTGGAAGGACGGTCTTGTGATTGTCCATAGGAGAATTTTATGGCAATAACATAGAAGAGAAGGAATGCTTCCGAACAGCATCCTTCAGTATACCTGGCTGGAATCAGCTAATGCAAATTCATCGATGCTATTGCTTGTTTTCTCTTGCCCGCTACAATCCACACTTGCTCTGACATACGGGGTTAAGGAGCCAGCAAGGAGCTTTATCACCTCACTGGGAGTCTGTCAATTCCCAGAATCGTGCCCGAAGACCAGATGATGTGCTATTGGTATGAGTACCAGAAACCTATTCTAGAATGCATGCCAGAGGTTAATCATCACTATTCTTGTCCGTTTGCTGTACAAGGTAAACATTTTGATGAAAGTCTTTGTGCTATGCTGATAAGTAACTACTATTTGGTCATTTCATTTTTTTTATTTGCTTCATGGAAGTATCTGTGAAGAGTCCAGGCTGAAGATGAAGAAATTATGGCAAACAGCTGGTTTTATTTATTTTGCATTGTTTAAGCTACATCAGATATTCTAAAATCTAATTCAGATGTGAGGTGGGGAAATGCAGTTAGAAAATGTAGGATATATACCAGTGTTGACAATCACAAATGGAATCCTGCCCACAGCAATTACACTTGATGTTTGTAGTAGTCTTTCAGCTGTCTCCTGCCTTATCCATCTATTAGCATTGCTTTAGGCTTGCTGACAAGGTAATATGACAATTTCAGCACAAAATAGGTGCTAAGCAAAGATGACTCTAAATGGGCCACCTACTTACTGTGGTGAGCGTGACTGTTTCTGCATAAAATCCCTTTTTTGCTGTTTAGGAGAATTCAAATGTGATCTTGTGGTTTTTGTGTCTAAGAGAATATGACAAGAACTATAGCTGAGGGGAAGGAGAATGAGGACTCTGGATTAAAAATGTGTTTACTTCTGCAGGCAGAAGACTGACTGACAAGCCTAGTGGTATCCAGGCTAAAACCCACTAAATTTAGGAGCTTACTAAAGTAAAATGGTGGTGTAACTAAGGCATCCCTGCAGCTGCCACAGAGTGGACTATTCTTTGGGTTTTTAGTTTCTCTTCTGTATTAATGTCTACTAAGGTGACCTTCTAAAGAAACAAAAAGATTTCTTCTGAGGGGATAATTATTCAGTTTCTTAGGGGAATATTTCTATCCATTTTTTCTAGATAGGTATTTTTAAACACTCCATCACTTATTTGGGGAAAGGATCTGCAAGTGTGTATTTATGTCAGTCACACTCTTTTCCCCTTAATACATTTTATTTCCTGCTTATATGGGAGATATATTAATGCATGATAAGAACTGATATGTGTTTTGTTTCCTTGCTGGGGTTGATTTTGCTCCTGGTCCACCCTGCCTTCCTGGTACTCAAGAAATAACTAGATCACAGACTTCCCAGTTTAATTACTATAGCTTTTCTCTTAAATAAAGATCTTGTTAAAATAAACAAACAGCAGTCATAGTAATAAAGTCTCTATTGTTCATATTTAAGAGCTAAGTTTTCTTGTTATATATTACAAAGATCCACAATTTTAAGCACTCAAGCTTTATTTTAGCTGTGTTTGATAAAGAAACCAGAGTGCTTTATATAACTTTTATACATTTTTAAGATTTAAACTTATTTATGAACTCTATCCAGTTTTCTCTGATCATAGAATAGTTTCACCTTTTTGATACAGCAGATGAAAATGAACATCTAATTGTGCTCCATTTAAAACTTGAGTAACAACAACAAAAAAATCCACCCCAGTTAAATTCCTGTTTGAACTCCTGAAGGTAACATTTTAAAGTAAAGTAATTGACACAGAGAGAGAATTGAAAAGGCAAATCTGTTTATATTACTTTAACAACTTCACTGGAACCAGTTTTTTAAATGGTGTAATCCAGACGAATTTTAGACAATTCAAACCTTACCGTAGATATGATCTAATCATACTGAACTGTTTCTATACTGCACTTTTCCTCACATTTAAAAAAAGTTTACTACAGTAGAATTTCACAGTAATTAGAAAGGTGGAAAATACAGTCTACAGAAGCAACTCAAAGATCTTTATTCACTGTCATGTAGGCTTGCTTTGGGCAGCATTAGACAACCTCATAAGCATGTCAGCAGATAGCTGAACCTTGCAATTCTGTGACAGATATCATTATGGATATGTATTAATGTTAGCTCAACAGTGAAAGGGGGATTTTGTCATGCAGGTCAGTCAGAGGATGTTTTAAAGGCTTTGATGGTTTTTATAAGGAGTTTCTAAATATGAGGATGACTACAGAAGAAAGCATGAAGGTGTGTTATCAGTGCTACTTAGTAAAATGATATTCTGGGCTAGGTGAAGATGAGAGTCCATATCTTGACAGTGAACATGAGCTGATAGGTATGACAGGGAAAAAACATGAAAGGGATGTTTCTTCCCTTGTCAAAGGGAAGAGAAGCAATGCAAAAGAGAAGTGGGAGGAAGGCAAAGGGATGCATGACATAATCCAGAACAATCCTTGCTGAAGGCTTCTGAGTGTGCAAGAGTGGGAAAAGATTGCACAGGTGGAGTTCAGAGGAAATAATACTGCACTGTCCTAATCTAGACAGGAGGGGAAGGAAGCCTGTTTTCCTAGCCATGTGGATGGACAGAAGAGGCATATATGACTGCAGCCACTGTAAATGCAAAAGTGAGTGATGCCAGATCAGTTACCAATCCACAGGTGGAGTCAAGGTGTTTGTTAAGACTGCGTAACAGAAAGGGGCTGGGTATGGAGTGGTGGGGAGCATCTGAAGCCTGGCTAGTCCTCCTTAGGCTGTTCTGCCTGTGCAGGCAAATGTCCTCATGCTGAGGATACCGAAACTGATAGCCATAAATATGGGACTAATCAGTTACAATGTAGAAGAGCTAATAATACTATCACTATATCAATTTTTATGTAATTACTTACGGCAGTACATAATGGACAGTTCCAAACTGCTAAGATAATTTTTGAAGACAGCATTTTATCTTCGTAAGTGATATCTTAAAAATTCAAAATATATTCTTGATTGTTATGCATAAGAAAACATTTATTTTGAACCAAGTTTGCAAATATTTTTAAATGGAGATATCAGACTGAACAAATTTCCTGATTATGTTGCTATTGCTCTGTGAAATGTCAGATGTAAGCAGAACAATTTCCTTGCCAAAAACCATTTACTGTGTAAAATGTTAGCTGGAAAGTCTGAGAAGAAGGAAAAAAACAAAACGCAGTTTTCTGCTATTTTATTTAAAGGCAGACAGTCTTTTGATTTGTTCCCTTTTAGCTAAATCATTGTTTTCCTTCACTGTTTCACATACAAAGCAAACTGCATGCCAAAACCACATACTTTGTATGATTCAGAAGTTGGAAAAAAGTAGACATTATTGCTATCGATTTCAATAACATGAAATCAGCAGGTTGCTTTCCTTTCATTCTGGCAAGATAATAATTCTTATAAATGCTATTTTAATACAGAACTCTGTCTGTACACACTTTATGTTGCAATCCCACCATATGTTACATGAAATGCTAGACTGAACTGCATAAGTTTTAGAGAAAAGGAGTCTTTATCATGCCCCATTTTTTTTTATATATAAATAAAGGAGAAAATTATAAGACATGAAGCTGCATCTGCATACAATTCTACATCTCATTCCAAAAATTTATTTTGAAACTATTCTGTCTTCTCTGTGGGATGGTCTTGCTAATGGTGTGTGATAAGTAGAATTCTTTGAACTGTCTGCAGAAATAGATATTAACCTCACAAGCGAAATAGAATGTTCGCTACCTATAAAAAGCATGTCTAGTTATGTTTGAAACAAACTATGTGGAGAGTATAATAAATCCTGAATGCTTAGGTGAAAATTGTTCAAAAGAAAAATCCACATGACTTTGAAAGACATGATTTATTAATGGAGAAACTGTTGCAGTCCATGGCTGGTATACCTTTCTCTAGAGCAAAGAGAGAGAAATTTAAGTATGTTTGAGTAAATGTCTCAAATAGTAGTATTATGTGACTCAGAATACAAAATTACTGAGGAAAATGTACATGGCCTACCCTTCTCTTCCACCGCTTAAGTATCCAGATGAACACAGATTGTATATCTGTGGAAAGATATAAAAACGGTTTTTTAAAATGTGTCATCCATCCTCTTTCATTCTCCAGCTAAATATACACATCCTCAACATACAGCAAAAATATGGAGCATAAAATTAGGAATATATTATCTGTCTATATTTATTACAGAGTCAATGTTTAGAATGATTGTGGCACCGACACAAGTGAGCAGCACTTCAAGACTGCATTTAAAAGTAGCTTCTACTGAAGGCGTATCAACCAAGAATCTTTTTGAACTAGGAAGAAATGGTAGCATTTTCAGGTCAAATTTTCAAAGATATTTAGCCACAATGCACACTGCCCATGCACATGAAGCTGGCTTTCTAGACGGTGCTTTAGAAGTCTTCTGGGGAAAATGGTCTGCATCCGAGGACCGGGAGTTGATTACATTTGCACGTGTGCTTTGCTGCCTCCTGCTCACAAAAGGAGTTGCTGTGCATGCTGCCCAGCACCCAGTTTCTACAAAGCACTGTGGTGGTCTCTCCTACATGACCAGCAGGATTTGTACATGCCTGTGCAGTTTTGGCCTTGCTACTGCACAGGTCCCTGAATGCATGGGTGCAAAGGCATCACTGATAGCCCCTCACAAAAAGTAGCTACCAAAGACTCCATCTGCAACTGCGAAAGCAAAATCTGCAGGCTGGGGTTGCTGCTGGGCTGGGTGGTCTAGGGACTGTGCGCATTTGAGGATTTGGGTCTGAATTCCTTTTGAGAACAAGTCTGGGCTTGTATGCCAGTACTGCACTTAGGAAAACATCTCCCCAGGAGACAAAATCATACTGGAAACCTGCAGTACTCAGATGAAAAGCCCTACTGGGTCTTTTGCAAAGAAGCCTGAATCTAGGGTAAGCCTTGGGGGCTTGCAGGCACAGGGGCTGGCTGCTCACTGCTAAGGCAAATCAGGTTGTTGCCAAATCTCTTAAAGTGCGTGCTATGCTGGGGCCTTGACACACCTCCCCCCTGCCCCCGGTGTTGAGGGGTGCACCCAAGTCTTGCAGGAAGGTTTGCTCCAAGGGAAGGGCTTTTGCAAGGCTGCTGTGAAACATACTCTCTTGTATACTAGAATTGCTTCAGAGCAGCAGATAGATGTTACCTGGTTCTCTTGAAACTAATTGGTAAAAAACCTCACAACTACTTGGTGGTTGATTTTTTGTGGTGTTCTTTTTAAATAGAAGAAACTATTGGCATCTCAGGATTTTAAAACAGAATTAGCTGTTGCATATGTGAGAAACATCAGCAGTGTCATGCTTTACACAGCAAAGTGGAGAGTTTGCCGCTGGAAATGGGCTACTGTGTAAACCATGGTTTTGTAGCTACGAGCAGTAACAAATAACAAGTGCTTTCTAAGCAATACTGGAACTGGAGCATTCCTGTATTTCTACTTGAAAGCCTGTCTTTGTTTCCAGAGAATAAGGAATTCCGAGAAAAGGAGACAGGTCTTTTGAAAGACATACGCTTTCTGCCTTCATCTTAGTACCTTGTTTTGAAAAACAGAATGATGAAACAGTGGGTTTTTTTCCTGCTGAGGCAGTCACTCCTCCTGATCAAGAGAAGCATGCTGCAAATTGGAAACAAAATGGAACTGAAATCCTGTGCATATTAAAAGCAAATGCATGAGAGGTATGAAAGTGGGTGCAGATGTTAAAGTGCCAAAAAGGAAAACTATCACTTAAGGCAGTACTGTAAGGGACACTTAATTTCTCTCCCATGCACACCCGCCCATCCGAAACTCCCCATTTCTGCATGCACTAGCACAGGGAAATGTACTAAACTGCGTGGCACGTTCTCCCCTGCTCTTGCAGATGCAGTCCCTGCTCTCTCTCTTCCTCCAGCCCCCACGGCCAAGGTCTGCCTCCAGCCTGCACCAGGGGTCTGCAGGGGGAGGTGGGCAGGTAGAGCCACGCCTGTCTGAGGGAGGGGAGGCCTGTGGGGCCAAGGCAGCTCCTGTGCCATATGCTCCCCAGAGCACGGCACTCCCCACCCGCTGCCATGGGCTCTCCTGCCCCGCCTGCCCAGGTTGCTACATGCTGGGACGGCAGTGGCCATGCCCTATATAAGAGCCCAGACGAGCCAGCCCAATTGTGCCAGGGTGGTTTGCCAGGACTCGTGTGCTATGGAGGCTGAGGAGGCGACAGCAGTGGCGGCAAAGGCAGCCCTGCGGACCCCCAAGTGCTCGCGCTGCCGTAACCATGGCTTTGTGGTGCCGGTGAAGGGCCATGCTGGCCACTGCCGCTGGAAGCTCTGCCTGTGCGACAAGTGCGCCCTCATCACCGAGCGCCAGAAGATCATGGCAGCCCAGAAGGCCCTGAGGCAGCAGATGCCGGACCCCCCAGCTGGGGCAGACTCAGGGCCTACTACCCTGGGTGAAGGCCCTGGGGTGGCCACCGGGGCGGCTGTTGGCCCTGAGCAGAGCAGCCATGAAGGGGTGAAGGGCAACCAGCCCACTGGCAGCAATGGCAAAGGCATGGCATGCAGGGGACCGCTGCCACCTCCCAGCGGCCCTCCCTTCTGGGACTACGGTAAGGGTTTCTTCCCCTGTCCCACCGTGTTTCCTTCGGTGTTCATCTCCCTCTTCCTCCCCCATCAAACACTGCCACTTGCGCAGTTTGCACCTGCCCAATTCCTCAGGCTCCAGCTCTACTGAGAGCCATTCCTGCCATCTCTTCCCTCTTCCCTGCCTCAGGTACCCAACTTGCATGTTGAATGTGCAGCCCTGCATTTATTTTCCCTTTTGCAAGGTTTGCATGTGGGTCACGTGGCTTTGCAGCAGCTGGAGCAATGTGCTCAGCCTTCCTGCTCATTGCAAAGTTGAAGCTTGAGCAAGTGGGTTTTCTCTGAGAGGGAAATTAGCCTGGGAGGGAAACCAAACCGTGATCCACTGTGCACTGCAGCTGCTCCTGCATGTTCTCTGAGTGCTGTCTCACTGTTTATAAATTCACAGGCACAAGCCTTCAGTAACAAAAATGCTGAAAAACTCCATGATGGCAGGTAAATGGGGAAGTTACTGCTGCAGTTGCCTGAAGCAAGCATTTTATGATAGCACTGTAAAAGAAAGAGACCTTCTGGCCTTAATTCCTGTAGCAAAGACTGAACTTGGCTGGGATCACTGGGTGTAAAAGTGCATTTCGTATTTAAGAGCAAACCATAGATTTTGCAGGTGGACAGTTGTATGGCCTGTCACCTCTTAAATTGATTCCTTTAATAGAGTCTTTCATGTGACTTGTCTAGTTTATTACTATTTATTACAGTAACTTCATACTATTTACTGTAGTAATTTTACAGAAATCCCTGTTGACTGCAGTAGTCATTAGTCTGAGCCTCTGGAGAGTTGGCTGCCTGCAAGACAAAATACTGTTCTGAGAAGCCCAGAGGAAAGAGTAATTTCAGACATCCCTAGTTCCCACCTAATCTGTTAATAACTTCCCTTTTGTATTTAGCTTTGTTTAAAAAAAAATGTTTATAGATTACACTAGCTGTACATGCACCTGTCAGTCCTTTTCTTAATAACGTTTTTAACCTGCTGACCAATTTTAAAAAAGGTTAGGAACAAATAGTACCATTATATTCAATGGAGAATAGTGGTATAGAGGGAATATAAGATAATAGTACTAGAATATAGATCTAGTACTCCAAAGGTTGATCCTATTCTCAAAGCAAATTCTTCCACTTTTCTACCAACAGGAGGATGGGCAGACAAGAAGAACCCTATTTATATGTAAATAACTACTCTTTTTCTAAGACTTCAGAGAGGCCATATAAGATTCCAGACACAAGTCAAAAAGCAAAGGAAGTAACCAATTCCTGCATCTAAAATTTCCTGTGTATGACTCTAAAATTGAGCCTTTGTCTGTAAATTAATTTAAGAAATGTCAGATAGGACTAAAGTTAGAACTCTATTATTTATGCAGATTTAAAAAAAATTTCTGCTAGAGTTAAAAGTCTTAAGATAGGTTGTTTTGCTGTTGGTGATGTAGTGAAAGAATAAGATTCTGCAGGCAGTGCTTTATAAGGACTAGCTTCACAATGCACAAGGCACAAAAGAATGCAAATCATTCTGTGTTACAGTATCATCTGCTGCATCTTTCCTTAGTTCCTTAAAAAATCACAAATTCATGAGGAACTAAGCATGAAAGCAAATGTCCAGATTATCCTGCTTGAAAGTGTAATCTGGTCCTGCAGCTACTTCTACTGAACTACAAAGAATTACACTGATAGTTCCATTTGTTGTTTTCTAATTGTTTCCTAGCTCACCCTGCTTTTCCTCCAGAATATGTGGTCAACCCAGAATACCTGGAGAGAGAACCTCCAAAAGTGTACCCTGGGTGTTCTGGGGTATATCCTTACCACCCGTTTCCCATGGGATTTGCCATCAATCAGTCAAGCTGTAGGGGAGCACCATCACCTCCAGGGATATCACTTCAGAGAGGCTTCCGACACATTTCTAGCAACTATGGGCCAGGAAATGCAGCTTCTGTGTCAGTAAGTAGTAGTCTTCTAATTACCTCTGGAAATACTGCTGTCTTTACCTTTAGCTGCCTTCTTGCTGTTAAAGTACCCATGAAAATTCACCCTGCTTATCAGTTACTTCATGGCATTTTGATATATTATGCTGAAGAAAACATTAGCAAATGGTGATGTTAATAGTCTGACTTGAACCCAGAAGAGAAAACCCATGCACTTGCAAGGGGCCAGATTTTGTGAAGTGTTTGGGGGCTTATATGTCCTGCTAACATCTGCAATGGCCTTTTGGAATGATGGCAGCTGGACACTTAATATGGGCATGTGCCAGCATAGATGGCACAGAATGTGCTTTGGGAGTTTCCTCTTCTTCCATGCAGGACAAATCTAATGGGGAGGGAGAGTGTCAGGGCTTGGCCAAGGCACCACAGCCACAGAGAACAGGAAAATCAGCTTCCACAAGGAAGCAAATCAGCGTGGTTGGATATTTCTGTTTTGAGACATTTGGTTTCTCAAAAACAGTGGAAGATTGTTGTGATTAACCAAAGTTTCAGATTAAAAATGATGGTTAGCATCATAGGGCCCACACCTTCAGACCACACAGACATGGTAAGAAACAGATGCTAAATTGCCGGTCAGTTGTAATGGTGTGTGTGGGCACTTCCAGTTCCTTTCA
This sequence comes from Phalacrocorax carbo, assembly GCF_963921805.1. Lineage (NCBI taxonomy): Eukaryota > Metazoa > Chordata > Aves > Suliformes > Phalacrocoracidae > Phalacrocorax > Phalacrocorax carbo. The sequence continues at coordinate 45,803,425 of NC_087518.1, read as the reverse complement.
GTGCTGTCAGTCATGTTGGTTTAAACTGGTGGTGTCCAGTTTTTGTACCACGGTTGGCACGTTATCAGATTTCCAGCTGCTGTGTGCCATTCTGTCTGCATTGAGTACAATTCATAGATTCATGTTAAGGTAGAGTGATCTGCCTCAAGACTACCATATTTGTTATGCTTACACAGAAATTCCCTGTCACATTTTAGGGGTTATTGAGAAAGAGAGTGTCTAGCAGCAGTGTGAGTCCTGGTGCCTTGGATAGGCACAGGTTGGGAAACGCCTTGTCTAGACCATCACTGTGTAGTTTTGAACTTAATTTTTAACTGTCCTGAAACAGATGGAAAGATCTCATACAAGCTCTGTCTGTACCAGGGTGCCTGGCCAGATCCAAGAGAGAAATGCTCCTTTTTCTCTGATGCTAGTGTTTCTGAGTGATGGAAGTCTCTCCTGGCACGTGGAATGAGTTTTATCATGCTCTAACAGGTTTGGTGATCGCAGAAGACCAGGGCTGTGGGGCACCCTCTGGTGCACACCAGCCCCTCAGTGTAGGTAGAGCCACTCACTTCACTGGGTTCAGGGGAGAATCAATTAACTAGCAGGCAGGTGGTGGCAAGGAGCATTTTCACAGGTTGCCTCTCTGTTGCATGAAGACTTCCAGACCTGTTTGGTGGCAAGTGCACCAGGTCAGTGGTGAAGGTGAGCTGCTCCTCGTTTAAACCAACTGCTTTAATGTGATATCAGAGCAGAAAAGGAGGCCTTAGAAGGTCAGTTTCAGCTGAGACATGGCCTGAGAAGCTGTTACTTGTCAGTTTCAGCATGTTACACTATGCACGTGCTTTGCATGTGCACAGACATGGCAGCATATGGCCACCAAATGGAAAAAAATGTAATATTCACAGGTAAAAATTGAAACAGAAATTGTTTGACACTGCAGATGTGTCCTGGAGAGAGTCTTTAGATGGAAGATGTTTTGATTGATGTGTTTCCACAGATTCCAGATGGAGGTGGAGAGTTCCATCAAGGGTACTACACTCCTGTGCCTCCCTTCATCCCACCAAGTTTTCTGCCAGGGATTCATTACATTCCACCTCCCCTTTCACTGAATGTGTTGGCTGAAACCACCAAGGAAGCACATGGTAAGGAAGTATGCGGTGAGCCCTGGGAGATTCAGTATTAACCTGGTTTCAATACCTAGCTACAGAGGTGGAAGCCTTGAGACTCTGATTCTAGTTGTGTTCAGGGTTTCACAGATCACTGTGATGGAGCCAGGACTGACATCCTGAAGTCCCAGGACAGATTGCCAGCTTGTACATCTCTAGGCAGGGCTGACTTAGGGAAAGCAGCCTGACATGCTTGGGCTTTCCAGCTGACAAGCACGTCAATCGCACACAGATGTTGGAGGCTCCAGGACTCAGAGCCATTCGAGAACATGATCATCTGATGTCCTCAAAATGAAAATATTTTTCTAAATAGCTAGTTTGCGGGACATGTTTTAAAAATTATTTGGCTCTCTTGCAATTTAGACAAAATGTTAAAAAAAATGTGGACTAACACATAGCATGAACAATATGAAATTTCTTGCACATCTGAAAATCCTACATTTTAATTGCTGCAAATGAAAGATTGAATCTTCAAAATCTCAAGTTGTTTTACTGAATCTCACAGGATTTTAAATTTCTGGCATAGGTTAAGTCTTTGTGCCCCTCTCTTTTGAGTCTCTCTCATATATTGTGCCTTCATGTGGGCATATCTGTGATTATATTTGCAAGTTTTTCATTTGGCTGCAGCTAGCTGTGACCACAAGAGGGTAGAGCTGCTCAGAGAATTAACCACTAGCACTGGATGAGTGAACAGCCAGTTTTATTTTAAATTCTTTTTGAAAATGCAGATAAATAGATAAAACTTTCTCTCTTTTCTCAAACATGAGACTAAAAAAATTATTAAGCTGTGAAATAGATTACAAAAATCACACAGTGACAAAAACAAATCTCTTGTGTAAGAGGGAGGAGAAACAAAGGAGTGTAATTGTCTCCTCTGAGCTGAAATGATGTTGATGATGGTTATGTTGCGGTTTTTTTGGCATGGTTTCTCAACTACATAAGGCTTTTGCAGTCTCATTTTCTGTTAATGTCAGTCCTCTCATAACTTTTCAATCCATTAGTTATTTTCAGCCAAACATATCTGTTGTGATCACAGGCCTGCACAATATTGATGTGCAAGGCAAACAGATGCCTCCCACAAAATGGTTTTTTTGCAGCCATGTCGTGGTGTTTGGCTGGCTGTCAGCTTACACTCAATTCCTGACTGACGTGTGCGTGTACCTTGGCCAACAACAAAGCGCCTGCCAGTCAGCCCAGCAGTGGTCACATATCTTTGGAGCAGTCAGAGCATACCTGCTTCTTGTCTGGCTGGAAAGCCAAAGAAAATTAAGCAGGAGATGTGGCGGACAATGGGAATATGAAGAATGTGGCAGTGTGTGGGGTGTACAGACATCGTAGAAATGTATAGTTATCTTAAGATACTGACAAAGGCATTAGGACTTTAATGCAGCGTATAGGAGATGCTGGTGTGCTGTAGGTGAAATAATGTGGGCTGAGTTTGAGGGGAAGAGAGGAAATTGAGGGCTGGCAGGCAAACCAGAAAGTGCATATGAGGATTAATGGGGTTTGTGATTCAGAGGGGACAAAAGATCTGGGGAATTCTGCAGTGGCAGGGAACCTGCAGGGAGCTGCCGGAGTGTGTGGTAATGGGAAGGAACTGGAAGCAGCAGACAAACGGGGAACAATGAGAGAAGTAGTGGTATTGCATGAGGAAATCCAGTCCTGTATTGGTAGAGTGAAGTTGTACTGGCCAAACAATCATGGAAACAGGCAACTGGATAGAGAAGGGAGATCATGAGGGCACACCCCCCCCAAAGAGCAAAGTGCCATCTAATGACCTCAGCCCTTATTACACACTAGGGAAATCACATCCTAGGCACAAAGCCATAGGAAACAATGCATCACGCACTGTGCTGTTCAGAGAACAATCCAGTTTTCTTAGGGATACGGAAAAAGTACAAATTAATTCCACTACATAGCATTTATGCTCCAGGATATGCAGGAATTTGCAATTGTGACCCAGTGAGGGGGGATACTTGTGCATGAGGTCATACACAAAATAGCCTGCCAGCAGAAGATGCAGATGTGGAGGAAAGCTACAGCAAAACTAGTAATTCTTTGATTCTGGTATTCAAGATGCTTGAAAAAAGAGAAAAGGTGTAACATTGGGTGCATACGGATGCGTTAGGACAGCATCATGTCTTTTTTCCCAAGAAAGGAAGTGACTCAAACCTGCAGTGAGACTTGGGAACATCCTTCCTCCAGAGGCACCTCCAGAATTGAGGTGAAATGGGCTTTCTGGCAAAACTGTTGCAGGAAAATGGATATAGAGAACTCTAGCAGGGGACAGCTGGTGAGAAGAAATGTCTGTGATCTCTGCCCTGAAGGGAATCTGAGATGAAGACAGATAAAAATAAAACACAAGTCCCGTCTGAAAAAGATTTCCAAGGCTAGAAGCTGCTGCCAGAAAGGTTTGAGTCAATAGATAACTGCAGTTGAATGACTGAGGCCAGTTAGGTTTACAACGGTTATGTGAAGTATAGTCCATGTTGTTACACAACTTCATGCAGTATTGACTAGTCATGTTATGGAGATTTGACAAAATAAACACAAGGTATGTCCAGTAAAACAGCCAGTACAGCATCTGAGGATAGAGTCTGATTGCAGATTCTTGGCTTCCTAAAAGAGCAAGCTGCAGAAAAACAAAAACCCAAGTCACCTGTGAGGAAATTAGGGAAATTTACATGTGAATTGGCAAGTAAATACTTTATAAAATGAAAATCCCTAGTTGGATTTGCAGCAGGGATTATTTAGTCTGTCAAGGCCTTTAATTCACAGGAGTGTTAAAAAGGCATGGCATAGATTCACTGCGGTTAAGTGGGCAAGAGTCTGCCTCATACTTCTAGTGCAGCTTCAACACTTGCCATCTTGAAGCACTCTTGCTACATTTCTTTAAGCATGGCTGAAACAATCAACTGCTGTCTGAAGTACAGTATCTCAGGAGAGCTGCAGCACTTAATGTCAAGCACTGTTGAATTAACTGGGTTGAAAAACAAACTGGATTGACAAAAGTTGTATTGCATCAAGAATCTACCTCTGGAAATATGATTGATACCAGGTGTAATGCAAACTGAAATACAGGCTTTGCGGGGTTTGGCTTATTTGTTTGTGTTTAACTCTGACCTTTTTCTATTCTTCATTTTCATTTCAGCTACTGAAGCTGACAGTCAGGATTCAGGGGTGGTTCATGAACCTGGCCAACCATCTTCTTCCCCAGAAGAAACAAGCAGAGACCAATCTGTATATTCTAAACAGTAAATGGGCCGGAGAAGAGTGGAGTAGCAGGCAGCGCTATTTTCATTTCTGAGAGTGTTAGTTAATATGAGGGTAGAGCAACACTTAGTTACTGAGCAGTCACAACAACTAGAAGAAGGGTATTAGTCCCCTGCCTCACTTTAGGATCATGTTAGAGCTACCAGGCTCACAGCTCTGCCTCCCTAGCACCGTAAAGCCCTTCCTCCTAAAAGAGGTTTTCCAAAGCCATGGTAAATCCCTTCCCCCTTAGGCAGGTAGAAGCAGCAAATGATTATGACTGATTTTTTTTCCTTTGCTGAGGTTAGATGGCTCCCTGACTTTGGAGTGAGGTTTCTGAGTCATGTACATTCTGTAGCCTTCTCATGTTCATGACAGTAGTCAAAAATGTGTTGTTTGTATGTCAATTTGCTGTAAAGGAAACCTAGTTCTGAATATTCTGGAAGAGTTAAGTGTGTGGAGCCTTAAGACTGAGTGAGAGAGATGGGAAGACATGCTGGGTTGCTAATTTACTTGGCTGCCTAAGAATGTGTTTCGCTGGATTCAGCAGAGTAAGCAAACAGTAGGTGCTTGTCAAGAAGGGCATGGGAGGAATTTTCAGAAAGGTCTGATATAGGCTGAAGTCCAGTGCCTCCGCATTGTTTTCTGGATGAAATGCCTTTAAGGCACCTTCTGTTCAGGTTGGGGACAGCCTGGTTTGGAATCACTTTGTATCACACAGGCTTCAGGATTTTGAATGTCCTTAATGGTTTATATGTAATTTCAGTGTTGTTTAATTCAGTAGAGCTGAAATGAAACAGGACTATTTGTTTCTAAAGGACTGTGTAGACAGCTTTATACATGCGTATTGGAAGTGCGTTGTGGCATATCAAAGGTGTGGAGAGATTGCCTAGGAAACTAGGACAAAACACCATTTAGAATAATAATTAGTCAAATCCATACGTATTATAATTTTCAATGGTAATGTTTAATTAAAAATGAAAGGTACATTCCTCTACTGTTTTGCCTAGAGGAATCAGTTTCGTATTAAGTAGATTGGTTGTTAATGGTTGAATAATTTGGGGGGGGACTTCTGTATAATGAAAACAGATACATAAAATTGTTGGTATGGTTTTGATGATTTGAGGCTTGCATATCTCCATGTAATTTTTCTAGTGAAATGTCAGATGTTGCCCTGAACAGCCCTGTGTAACAAACTTGTCTGGAGAGAGATTTAGGCTTCAGTATTTTTCTTCTACAACTTTTGACTGCTGCTGTAGAGGTGAGCGCAGTAAAATAAACATTCTTCTTTTCTGCTACCTGTACTAATAATCCATTGCTCAATGCAAGATGTAAAGAAATTATACTAAGCTGAATTTTTCTTTAATTTTATTTTTTATTGTAGTAGATGATCTGCTGGAATGCTTTCCAGCACACAGTGTTCTGGGGCAAAAGTGGCAAACTTAGAACTACCAAGAGGAAAAACTGAAAACCACATATATCTACAGTAAATAATTTGATGTACAACTTGTTACATACTGGATTTACAACAGGACCTTTGCTCCCAGGAGTGTCCCAAACCTGCTCTAAAAACTGGTGTCTGCTTGGGAAAATCTGGATACTTCTTCAAGGTATCTGGATAGAGCGAAGCTCTTTTCAAAATAAAATGATCTACAAATAGAAATACCAGCAGCACCCACAAAGCAGGTTCCTCTGTGGATGGAGGGCTGGTTTATATATAGATATATATAAAATGTAATGATTTATGGAAATAGTCATGTACAAGATGAATTGTTGAATAGTCTCCTTCCCAGATATTTTTCTGAAGTCATATTCAGTGTTGTATTCATCCTTCAATCTCAAAGCAAGATTGACTCCATCCCATTTCACTGACTGTAATGCACAGGCATTGTAGATATACTGCATATACTGTAGTTTTCACTCTCTTTTGCTGTGACAGTGACTGCTTTGAGAGTGCCAAGCCAAACTCCTTATTTTCCTTTTCCTCCATCTTTTTGAACTATCAGTGAGTGAACCAAGCCTTTACTCCGTCTGTCTGAATGATGGTATGGCACTCCAGTAGGATCTCTCTCACTACACTGCTGCAGACCAGTGTTCATCTCCAGAGGGATGTAGCAAGTTTAAAGAAGAGCAAGAGAAAGGCAACTAAACTGAACAAGGAAAAGGATGAGTTGCCTTACAAGGGGAGTCTAAAAATAGACTGGAGTCTTCAGTTTGGAGAGGAGGAAGCTGAGGGGGGATATGACGCAGTTTTAGAACATTATGTCAGCTGTGGCAAAGTAGGTGCAAAACCATTACCAAACCTTGCTATTTCCATGACAGACAAGATGGCGACCAGGGGCAGGGGCAAATGATTTCTGACCAGCCTGATTGCCATCTATAATGCAATGACAGGTGTCTACCCCAGTCTAAGGTCTAACAGATCAACAGTTACAATTGGCTTTCCTAGGGCATCAGTAGTGAGGGCAATACTGTTTAATATGCATAATCATATCATCAAACTTCATTTGGTGTCATTTCAGATTTTTACATTTTAGGAAATTTGTCCCAAAGTTCTTGGACCTATCTGCATGGAAAAACAAATTACTTGGGAAGAGAACTGAAGTGAGTATCTCCCCAGATGACAGGAAGGATTATCTTATGTGGATAATTCACAGCTTCATTCTTCCATTTTATGCTCAGCTTGTCCTTTTTAACCAAGGAAAAAATGTTCCTTGACAACTTGTATTGTCATACTGTGCACTTAAGGACTTCAAAGTGAATAATTTTTATTCCAAACTTAGTGCCAGCCAATGTTTCCAATAATTAAACTCTGTGATCTCTTCTGACTCTTCTGACATTTATTTAAATAAATGACTTAGGGATAATGAAATCAGTTTGGATTGAAATGGAATGACTTGGATTAGACAAGTCACTCAGAGGTTGTTCCAGCTTAAATCATCCCAGAATTTTATTGGTTTTTATTAAGGCTGAAGCCTTGGTCAAATTCATAAAATTTGGGGAAAAAAGGAAAGTTAGCTATAATACCCATTTCTGAAATCTTTCTGCATACGAGCTGCTACTGACTGCAGTAGGAATTTTGCACATAGCATTTGTCATTATTTTCTCATTTCTGAGGATTGACTCCCTTGCTATAGATCTGAACTTCCAAAGATGTGATTCACACCTGATGCTTCTGTCAATCCTTTGTCCTCATTGCAAGTCCCTAGGTCATCACAGAGCAACAAGTTTTGTTCGTACACTGAAGGGGAAAACCTGAAATTAGGAACCAGTTCTTTAACGTTTACTCACACCACTAATTTCATTGCTTTCTGTGGAATTATTTGCAAGGGTACAGAGCTGACAATGTTGGTTAGGTATGCAAGTTTAGGATCCAAGTTTTATACAGAGGTGTCTGTGACACTGTCCAAAACCTCAGATTATTGTAGATTTGCATTTTCTGTAGAAGCTTTAGGAAAAGGAAAACAAACCCAAGGGATTCTAGAAGGATCACGTAATATGTCCATTCTGCAGACATATGTAAGATTCATTTGTCATTGCCCTGCAGCAAACTGCTAGATGTTAACATTTCTGTGGTATCAGCTTCTACATCTGGACTGAAGCAGGTTTTCCTATGACAGTAATTACAATACTCTTTCTAGGTCTTTTTTTTTTTTTTTCTTGTTCTTCTTGGAATGAGATGCACCCAGTTCAAAACCTCTGAATCCACAGCAGGACTATAGCTGTTTTTTCCACGTCAATGAGTAATTAATTTTGAACAGCAATCCAAAGAAATATTTAATTGCCTACCAGTAAAGTCAACTTGCTGCAAACAAAATTCTTCCTCCCCTTAAAAAAACAATTTTCATGACAGAAAAATTCTTTATGATGTGAAACATACCTACTTTGGAACAGTGGAAACTTTAATTAAATCGTTCTTATGGGCAAGTGGGTCTGGTTTTCCTATTTTTTGCCCAATATTTTACTACTGCAACATTAGCATTAGTCGCAGAGTTATGTCTCTACTAAGTTTGCCAGAATGCAAGGGAGAAATCCAAATGTAAAGACTTTGTGGAATCTATTCCTGAAATCAGAGGTCACTGCATGTTCTATTGTAGCCCAGGCCATTGAGAGTGCTCCAGATCCACCACAAATGATGAGGCAGTGATATGCCCATTCACCCACCTATGCATTTTACTCACCTGTATCATTACAGGTGTGTTTTACCATGCATGAGTAAGACTTGAAGAGCCTAGGCTAGGTCATTTCTGAAAAAGCTTCCACCCAAACCAGCAGGCTTATTTTGGATTACTTTTATTTACAATGGGTAACATTTCTCTCTTGTTTCTCCTCGCTGGTCTTTCCCACTGGCTCTTTAGATATTGTCCTCAGCTGGGCAACATTAGTGGCAACCTTGCTACTGACTTCATAGGGTGATCCCCTATGGACCTAATGATAGGCCAGTTGCGGTATCACCCTGGTTTTGTTTTTATTTTATGCAGCTGTCTTTAGTGGAGGCATTTCTAGTCTCATTTACTAATTACTGTCAGGGTTTTATAGTCTTACTGGTACAATCTACGCAAAAGTGCCCCAGCCACATAAGCTAGAGCAAATACAAAACTTTTCTTTTTACAAAATGTGGTTTAAATAAGAGTCATATGCATAGTTCCCTGGGAGAACCTTCCTAGCCTTTTACAACAGGCTGTTTCCCATTAAGAAACGTGTTCTTTGATCAAGGTGCAAATTGACTGTTTCTCATGCTCTTCCAACAGTAAATATACTTAAATTCAAGTAATTCAAAAGTCTCATGTACCTGCAGATAGCTAATTTTTTACATTCCCTTCCTCACCAGGACACTTCCTGGTGTTCCTCAGTCCTGGGATTACAAATTTGTTTTAAAATATGTCTAGGCACTTTTGCCATCTTCCTGCATGTCTTTCCAAAGGCATGCATGAGGCTAGTAATGCCATTCCTGAGAGCTGCCTGGCTTTGCAGAGATCTGCAGAGGCCACACCTGCTTAGTTTACTTTCCTTGCTGAGTCTGCACCTGCGCTTTGTTTTTCTGAAAACACTACAGCATTTTTTGTGGCCCGTGCAATGGTGGCATTCAAATGAATCAGACAAACTTTTGAAAAATAACAAAATAATTTCCATCTAAAGAAGCAAAGCAGCTGACATAGTCAAAGAGGATGCTGTGAAGATGGTGGAAAATCAGGACCTGGACTCACGTTTCCTTGTAGGGTTGTGAGTGACTTATGGAGGGTAAAGCCACCTGTCCATCATCAGCATCCAGCAAAGTCCAGTGGTTGTGTTCACATAGTGGGAAATACCCCACAACGCTGTTTTTAAAGACCAAGGCGCTATCACTGCAGTTTAGCAAACGTGTACTTCAGAGGCTGTGAAAGGAAGGAGGTGTCGCTACACCCTTCCCAGAGGGAGACGGACAGCGGTCCCACCACTCCCGCCTGCAGTAAGAGGGTGACCGGGAACCCCGGCAGCACAGCTGACTGCCCTGCCCTCCAGCCCCCCTCAGCCGCGGGACTGCACCGAAGCGCCCCCTCACCCTGAGTGGTCTCGGGACACCGGGCTATGAGGGAGAGGGACGACCACCTCGGCCCAGCGGCGTCCCGCCATACGCCACTCCCCCGCCCCCCGTCAGGAGTGAAGCGGAGCGGGTGGGGCCGGCAGAAGGAAGAGGGACTAGCGGGACCGGCCCTTCATTACCGGGCGCTAATGAGCAGCGCGGGGCGAGCGCTGAGGCGGGAAGCAGCCGCGTGCTGCAGGACCGCGTGCACGGGTCTCCAACTCTCGTGCGCGCCGGGGAACACGCCACCAACTCGCCGGCGGTTCTGCGCCTGCGCTGGCTGCACCGCGCGCGAGAGGTGGGATGGCGAGCCGGGCGCCTCAGGGCGGGTAAGTGTCCTGTGTGTGCCGGGTCCCAGCCTCGGCCCTGGGCGCAATGAAGTGTTCATTTACAGACATAGATCAAACACGCAAATGCTCCCGGTTTGAGGTCGCGATTCCCTTGCAGTTTTCCTGCTGCAGTAGTCAGACACGATGTGAAATTCTTCAGCGTGTTGCGTCGTGGGGGAAATAAAGTGCAAGTGATGATTTTGTGGTTGGGCTGGGCTGCTGATTCGCACTTTGTAATGCATGTGCCTTACTACAGCCTTAGTAGTGCAAAGAGGAAAGCAGTCCATGAAGAAGGTTATCTTCTGTTGTGTTTGTGTTTGTTTGCTGGTACAGTGCAAACAGCCCTCCAACAAAAGTTCCAACAGAAGTCCTTATCTGTGCAAAGAGGGTAATGGTGGCAGGATGGTAGTTTGCCACAGTTCTTGTACAGCAAGACTTGAGGATGTATTGAACACTTAGATCTATTAGTGCCAGGAAAAGCTGAGGGAGCATTGTGTACACTTGCAGGTCAGTCAGATGGTACACCTCTATAGAGTAGCTTAACCTAAAGGTGTAACTTTTGTCAGTTACTATATTTAAGTCCTTACTAGCATGAAAAGGACAAGTTCATGTTATAAGGTGTATATTTGCCCGCTTACATAGTAAGTAATGACTACAGTTTAAAACTGAGTTTTGGAAGGCATATATGGTGCTGCCTTTTATGGTATAAATCAAGCCTGTAACATCCCTTACCAGTACTTGATGTAGCTTTTCATTTGATAACCATTAAAAAAGTTCTTGCTTTCAGAATATTCTTACCATTTGAAAAGTCTAAAAGAAAAAAAAAAAAAAGACAACACTGTAGCTTAAAAACAGGAAGGGAAACATTTAAGACTTAAGCCAAAATACCTTTTTTTAAGTACTTCAATGCAGTTATTCGTGGCTTTGGATTCTTTGGACTTAAATTTAGCTATAAGGGACATTTAGTCTAATGTTAGCCCTGTGAGACTTGTGCTTATTCATGTTGACCTTATTCAGTCTAAGACGATTCAAGGTCCAATGAAATCTGACTCAGACCAATTTACATCTTTACAGTGCTTCTTACTGGCTAAACTAATTTGGTTTGTTTATATCAGTTTCCAAGTTCAAAAGTGAAACTTCAGAAGAAGACAGTTAACCAGTGGAACAGATTACCAACAGGGTGGCGTGAATTTTCCATTACTTTAAGTCTAAAACAAGCATGTTTCTCTAGAAGAAATGTGGGTGTGTTGAAGAAATCCAAGTGAAATGTGGTCTGTCTCATGCAACAGATGGATAATGACTGCTCTTGGTGCCACAGAATAGACTGGAGCTCAGAAAGGCACTTGCTTTTAGGGTAGGCATCTCTCTATTTGCCTGCTAAAAGGACCTAGTACTGTAAGAAAGGACATTATAAGAAAGACAGTAATGCCTGTTTGTTTCATTACAGCAGGCAGTGGTATTTATTCATTCTCTCTAGAGCATGTTCAGTGATGGTTGGTGCAGTTTGTCCTATATTGTGTTACCTTCAGTTTAAGATCCCATTTTGAGGACTCCTTTGCACAGGAGTTACATATATCGTAATATAAACAAACAAACTTCTTTATGTAACTGTAGGGAAAAGATTCGTCAAAGATATTTTTATACCAAGTTTCTAGCCTTCCCCCTCTAAGCTCAAGCTTGTCAAATTGATTAGTGATTATTACAGTGTTTAAATCCTATAGCTTTTAAGTAGACATTAAATAAGCTAGCTCTTAGTGGATGATTCATGAAGCAGGGTGGTATCGTAGATGAAGCTGAGTCAGGAAGGCTTTGTTCAATACCTGACCTCAGGCCTACGGAGTAAAGTCAGGCAGTTAATTCTTTTCTTATTATGGTTTTGTCAGATTAATGGTTTTACAGACTTTTTTTTTGGACTTTAAATGTTTGCAGCAAAATTATGTCTGAGAGCTGTTAAAATTGTGTAATATAAACCTGTGGAAGTACAGTCTGTGTACAGATCTGGTTTGCACGGTATCTCTTGTGCTAGTGTTCTAGAGCTGTAGATTATAATTAAGTCAATTCTGAAGTGCTGCTTCTTTTTTCTCCTAGGGTATAAACCTTCCTCTCAGAAAAATGGCATTCTGTTTTCAAACTTGAGTGAGAGAGTGAGGAAACGAAGAACCTTTGCAGATAAAGACCTAGAATGTATTACAATGGAGTGGGATCTCCAGAAGGGAGAACTAGAGGAAATGGCTGTAGCTCAGAGCCTGCAGAGACCCAGTGGGGACCTTGTAGCGTTCACACAAACTTACTTAGGATTGGTCGCAATTCACATTTCAACTTAATGTATTTCAAGCATGATTTTCTACATTTTGTCGTCTTCTGATACAGTCAAGCACAACAGTTCTAGAATATTGACTTTGTCTATACCAGACACAAGACTTTCTCCCCTCAAATATGAATGCTTTACATCTGACTAATTGAGAGCCATAGTTTAGAGAAACAGATTTGACTAAGAAGCCAGAAATGTGCAAAGAAAGGGTCTGCGGTTGGAGGGCTAGTGATTCATCCAGTGAGTTTAGTTCCTTTTAGAGGGATGTGCAGTCAGAGGCAACAAAAACACAGGCTAGCTCTGAAAAATGCAAAGAAAACTATACATTGAACTATGATCGGAATGCAGTCTTAGAACCTTTCAAGATGTTTGTCCCATGGAAGAAAAGTAACATGTGATCCAGAATGCAAAACCATAAGTATCTCAGGCAAAGGACAGTGTATGATGTTTAGCTAGAATATGCCAGCAGTGTTATTCTGAAATGAAAATTCCATAGCAGAATTTATAATTTTCAATAAAATCCTTGTTAAAAGCATAAAACACACATGCATGATGATGTTGAGAGCAGTTTCTCAGTAGGAGTAGGACTGAGTCACTCTTTGGAGAATGCATGTGGAACTGATGTAGATCAGAAGTGTCTGACTTGGGTGTGAGCTACATCTTATGTGAAAAGCCGTTGAATTACCACAGTGCAGCTCTCCATGTTAGATCAACCCAAGAAGCAGATTAAACCTAAGTCACCCTGCTTTGAGGCTGTCTCTGGTGCTTTGGTTAACATGAGCATCTCCATGGGATTGGTTCCCTAACTCTCAGTCATGTAAGTGTTTTCCTTAACTTGGAGCCTGAGTATAATATTAACCACTTACCTTCAAAGTGAGGCTTTCACTGGGACTCCGGTCTCTGGCAGGAAAGAAGCTTGAAACTACAACCTCAATGCACTGAAAGTTTTGGCAAGTAGAATAACCAAACTGGTTTGAGAGGGGATGATCTGTAGGTTTTGAGTAGCTAGCGGTAGAATTGTTCAACCTGAGCAGTGACTGAAATGAAGATGCCAGACTGATATCTTTCTGTAGGGAATTTCTGGATCATCAGAAGTTAGTTTTGTCTTCTCAGCAAAGTTCTCAGGTAATACTGCCTGTATGAATAGGTTCTGCCTGTCTTAACAAAATCAAGCTCATGTTGGAGAGGCTGTTTTTCATGTCCTGACTGGGAAAATAAGCTCTTTTCCCATAGGTGGTTCATTTTTCTTGTATGTGTGCACAACACCAAGTAGCCAATTTTAGTCACCATTTTAGAATACTACCCATTAAAAAGAGCTACTGTATATTTTGCAGCAAACAAAAGCCTTGTCAGAAAAAGCAGAATTTTTAGCTATATTTCTATTCCTTGGTAAAGAGTATTTTACAAGACGTAAATGGGCTAAGGGTAGTGTACTGAATAATAAGTGAGAAGTGAATTAAAATGGCTTTGCATTTTTTAAAAAATACCCATTTTGGTCAAATTTTCGTGAATGGTTCTAATGCTTGCAGAAGTTCACACTGGACTGGTGCTTTTTGATAATATTAATTTTTCTGCACGTTGTTTTAAACATGAAGTCAGAGCTCCCTGGGATTCAGAATACTTTTCTGTGTACCTGGTGAATTAAGTGCTGAAATATTAAAGGAATAAGCATATGCTTTTTCTTGGTAATGATAGTGGCCAAAATGACACTGGAAACATTGATTTTGTTGTACAGTCACTTAGCCACTGGAATGGGCTCTCAGGGTGACTCTTTACCTTTTCTGCAGTGATCAAAATGAAGTTAGTATCCCTGTAGTAAATTGGGTATTTGAATGCAAAGTTTGGTCTAAGCTGCAGGAGGCTGCTTCTCCCCCCAAATAGACAAGTCTATTTGTGTTAAAAAGTAACAACCTGTAGCTAAATGAAGTAAAATCAAAACTTTAATATGTAGTTTATAATTACTGCCTTCAGTGGGAAATCTAACATAGGGAAGATGGGTGTCTAAATGCAGAACAGTCACAAATGTGATTGGATGACAAGTAGCATAGAGCAGCTCTCAGCCTGGCTGGAGTCCTACCTGCTAGCGCTGAGCTGTGCCAAGGTGTCCACAACTCCCATCTCCCAAGAGCCTTGATCCCAGTCAGGCTGCATACAGGTGCTGGCAGAAGTGTGTGACTTTTGATGGCCTCAGCTGCCACAGCAGCTCTTTCATGTCCCCACTGCAGAGAAGGTGGTGGCAGCACTGAATCTCTGCATGGGCTGGGGCTAATGCAGCTACAATGAGATAGAGGAAGCCTACCGCTGTGTAGTAAGTGAGGCTCCAAGGGGGGACTCAGGAAAATGCATTCAGAAGGATGACATTTAACCTGTTTGGGATTGATAATAGATATGCATTTGACTGCAGAAGAACCAGTCTTTTGATTTTGCTTTTTTTTTTGTTTGATTTGAATGTGGTAAAACCTGAAAACACATATGGAAAATAGGGGCCCCTTCTGGAGGCAACGTACAGAAATACTGCTGGTGTGTACCTCAGCACTCTTCCGCTGCCCTACACTCCTCTTAAACATTCATGTTGCTTGTTCTCTTAAGCAGGTAAAGACTTTGCAGTTTAATGAATCTGAAAAATTCTGCAGTTAAATTAAAATTAAACCCCAAATTTTTCAGTAATTAATCACAAGAAACACTGGCATTGAGAAGACCTTTCTCAACTAAAGAGAAATGTTTGACACAGATTTCCCAAATGCAGAGACACAAACAGTTGGCAGTGACTGGAATGAAAAAGACAGACCTACTGGATTAAAGAATGTATTTTTGTTGCAATATACACTTATTTTAAATTTCAAACATTTGTCCATTACATTCATGTTGATTAAACACTCTGGAATATTTTGTCAGGTTTTCCAGCATTGTTGAACTGAGTTAAAATATAATTGACTTAAAACAAATAGAAGAAAACCCTCATCTAATAAATGTCAGTTTCATGCTGACTGGAAAGAAAACACCGTGTTCCTGCCCTGTGACCCTAGTGCTTGTGTTAAAGCACAAAGTCTCCAATCATACAAATGGAACATAAAACCCTTCACTATTCACTTCTTTCTCCATATAACCAAGCAAGTATGCAGTAGTGTGGGCAATATAAGAAGCTGGCTTTTTATTTATTTAAAAATTTTATAGTGCACCTCACCGAATAGCATGGTAAAGGCTCAGCCAAGGATAAGACTCTAACTGATGAGCACCATGGACCAGATCCTATAGAGTCACTGATGTTAAAGATTGGTTTGGACTGAGCTGCCCAGGGGCATGTCTGTGTGGAGCGTGGGGCAGGCATACATCTCTGTGCTGATGATGGTAAGAGCTGCAGCTCAGGAGCTGACAGAATTCTGCCTGCCTCTGTGTGGAGCTGTGCCCTGTCTTCTCCACCCTGCTCAGAGATGTGCAGCCCTTCTGCAGAGCACACCTGAGCTTATCACATAACACTGCCAGCTGTCATATTCATTAGAAGACAGCCAGGAAGATCATGGCCATCATCTGTGATTGATGAGTCACGTTTGGTGTCGCTGTGGCAGATCCTGGACATCCCCTCCCTTACAGGGAATTTTGCACTCTGCCTTACACTGGTACGGCTTTAAGGGCAGGGATGGGCAATGCCTGTTCTTGACTCCTGTTTCTTCTTTGGAAGGTGTATCTGAGTAAGTGTTCCTGCTCTGTTTAAAGTGGATCTTTGGAGACCAGGTGGTTGCAAAGAAATCCAGAAAGAGGTGTCGGCTGAAGCTGTATTTAAGCATTTCAATAGCATACTGGTGAGTAGAAGATGAAAGCCCAGATTTGTAAGCAAGGGTTCAACAAAGCAAACTTTCACTGTGGGTATCTTCTGTTCTTGGGTTTAACCTCCCTCTCCAAAATCCTTGGTGTTTGAGTTGTGGTGGCTGGCAGGTTAGTTTGCCTCCTTGCTGTCATTAAGGAATGTGTCAGTATTGTAGGTATTCCAGTGTGTGCTTTTCTAATTTTCCTTTCAATGTAACTCATGGCTTCCAAGCAAAAGCTAATGACCTTCTCTTGTGCACTTTGCCTTGTTGTGTGCTTTCTCCTGTGCTTTGCACTTTCTATTTAGACAATAAAAGGACCAAAGAGAAAACAATGTTTCTTTATGTTAGAAGTACAGAGGCCTCACATGTCAATATTTCTTTTCCCCCTATGCACTCCGACTTAGTTTATTTTTTTAAACACTTTGGCTTCTTTTAAGGAGATTTGAGTTCCAGAGCAAACCAGTTTGCACAATGTGTGCAGCTTCATGTTGCATTGGACTGATCGCATTTGTTATGTCTACCAGCTGATAGTTTTCTGAAAATATTTAGCCTGTAATGTAACCCTCCCTAGTCTTCTGTTTTTACTGCAAACATGCAATTAATCACCCTAATTGTTCCAATTATCCAGAAGCCCAAGTGATTATGAAAAAAAAAAAAGATAGTGATGGCATGGGGTGGCTGTAGGACTGAGATGAACCTTCAGCACAACCCAGGAATCTTCCACTGGTCCTTTTATGTCTGGGGAGATGTCCTGGATGTGGCTTGATGCACATGCTTGTGTCACATATTCCAGCCTGGGCATTGCCTAGGTCTTTCAGATGATCATTGCATGTGGCACTCCAAAATGTTGCAAGCTCTGGCACTACCAGAAAGTGTTAGTTGTCAAATAATTGCATGAGAAAGACTTGAGGAAATAAGCACGTATTCTCTTAGAAAATGACATTTAAGAAATATTAGAGCTATTTGCATTAACAAGACCAGCATCATTTAGGGGTCAGGTATATAGGAATAATTCTAATTCCTGAAAATATCTGAAACCAAAATGCTGTTTCTGTTCTTTGTAAATTAAAAACAGTGCAGATTTCCCCCCCTTCAAATAATTCTCATGCTAAGAGCTTGAGTCTGTAATAAGTTTCACTTGTTTGGCACATCCTCAGGCCCAGTTAAAATATCCTTGGAAATGGTTCTAAAATTAATGTCCAAGCACAAACCTGCAAGCAGTGATCCCAGTGGGTGTGCCAGGGAGAGCTCCATGCTTCCAAGACTTCTGAAAATCTCTGCAGTGACTCTGACCAGCTCTGGGGAAAATAAAGCCAACCATAGTCTGAATTTCTTCTCTTTAGAAGGAAATGGCATTTTAATGTTCCAGAGAAGTGCAAGCCGCACGCTTTTATTTTGCTGCAGAGAGGCTATTTGAGGAGTTTACAATGTTCTCTAAGAAATAGAAATGTTATATTTATATATATATTTGTGCATATATATACATATGAGGATGTAAATCTCTCATACTAGCATTACATCACTGTTTATCTATTGTAAATCTGGGTCACTGCTGAATTACATTACTGTGAATTCAGATGAAGCTTGGACTACAGCATGGGCCTGAAATGCTGTTTTCTAATAGGATTAGTGAGTCATTTATGTCCAGATGTGGATTTGTTTGGGGGAAGGGATGAGGGGGGGAGGAGGTGGTGTCCTGACTTCTGATCCCCACAACATCCATGGGAATTTCCGGCACTTTGTTGCCTGTCCTTGCAACTCTTCCCCAGGCACAGGGAGCTGGAGCTGGAGAGAGCCAGGGCAGCTCCTGGGAGTGAGACTCTTCCTCTCTGTGGCTTGAGGCTGACCCAGAGAGAGGGGAGAGGTAGCCAGCACAACTGAGGTGTTTCCATGCTAGGAGAGATTAAGCTGATCAGGACTTTCAAGTTCTCAAAGAGATGTGGGAATGGATGTAACAGAGGTTTACAAAATCCTGATGACTAGGGAACCAGCAAATGCAAAATAAACTCAGATGCAAGAAGTAAGGAGACCCCAGGGTACACGCTATTAGGTGGCAGAATGCTGTCAAGACCAAAAAGACTAAATTATTTCAATAGGAATTGGACAAAATCATGGCGAGAGGCCCACAAGGACTATTATAAACCACTATCCAGGGCAGAAGAAGAGGGTATTGAATAGGAGGTTTAATTGGTGCAACCCCAGAGTTAATGCTGACAGTACTTCTCCCGGGAACAGTGGTTCCTTGAAAATCTTTCTGCTGAGCAAGTATGGACTGGCTAATAACCTCTGTTACTTCAATAGTTTTAATGAGGTTGGCAGAAGTCAAAGGGTACAATAGTCTTTATATATAGGTTTTTCTTTGCTTGAACTCTAAAGGCAGTTTCCCATCACTTGCAGTCTAAGCTGGCTGTACACAGCTAGCCTGTCATCTGACAGAAAAAAATTAATTCTATCATTACAGATATGGACATGTATATTTTATGGGAAAAATTAGCATGCCACCTTGTTAAGTAAATATTTACAAAGATCTGTAACCTAGAAAATGCTAAGAGGGACAAAACAAGTGCCAGTTAATTCTGTATACTTTGGATCAGATTTCAGCTACAGTCAGTGGCAATTAGAAAACTGAATGGAGTGACACAGTATATTAAGGAACATATAATTTGTCATACAGTGTCAACATTGCTGGCATTTTATATTTCTTGAGGTAGCACTTTTGAGCCAACTCTTGTTAAGTGTCCCAAAATCTCATTTAGCATGTGAAAAAGTACTTTCATTGTTAATTCTCTGAATACGGGAGAAATAGGCTCTGTGATAGACAGCTTTTCACAATCAGAACTGGGCTAAACCTCTTAATGGTGGGATTTAGCTTGTTACAAGTATGCAGTGTCTGAAGCCAGCCCAGCTAGAAAAAGCTGTTCACTGCAGATGTCTGACTGACTGAAATAGCATTTACTTGGAATAGTATGTGGGTATCATCAGGCTCTGACTGCTGTATTCATCACTTAATCTTAAAAATCCTACAACAAATCATAACAAAATGGGCAGAAATTAATATTTTCTAAGAGCAGACCTGAAACCATAATCTGAAATTATTCTTTATTTGGTGGCTACTAGAATTGGAGTCTTATAGTCCTAAACACATCCTAAATATTTATTTTATGCTACTTCTGTGCTCCATGTCCCAAATAGTTGAGACACCGTTAGCATGAAGCGTGAGAAGGCAAAGCAGTTTGACACCTGAAGTGGCTTTGTTACCTAAAGCTAGGGCAGCTCTGCCATGTTGTGGCAGTAAAGCTACTGGGGAACCTCTTTTTGTGCTGTAGATAGTGCATAAAATCTGAAATCAGCTCCATTGCTTCAGTGATGCTCAGCACTGGGAGGAGACGGCAGGCACAGCCTGTGGCTGTATGCGGCTGTGTGCTGAGGATACAGCACGCTCCTCCAGGCACTCAGTGGGTGTGTGGAATGGTGTTTACTTTCCAGGGAAAGGTGGGTTTTTATATTTTTGTCATAGTATTTTATTTTGAGACTTTGTGACGTGAGAGCCAGATACAACAAAGTCCACTGCCTTCAGGTAAATGGAACTAGTGGCAGTGCTGACAAATGGATGCGCCCAGAGATTGGGGCTGGACCCAAGTGTCTGCACAGGTGAGTTTCTCCTGTAAGCTCCAGGCCACTCCAGCTGGGTGTCTTCTGATGCTGACCTATATTGCATGGCAGCCCTGACATCCCCAGGTAGGGGGCAAAGTGGCTTAGTTGGACTCAGTGAAGCTCATTAGCTTGTGCTCCCTTTTGTTTGTCAGCATCCTTAAAATCTTGGCCTGCCCCAGTGTTAGGTGCCATCACCTCTATTTCCCCACTCTCTGGTGATTTGGTTCCCTTGCATCTGTGAGAAAGCATCAGCTGGCACCAGCAAGCACCAGGGTAACCTCAGCTTCACTCATGCTTGTCCCTTCCGTATAACTGCACTCCTGCCTCTCAATTCACTGGTGTTGCAATGTGATTTCAAGAACTCAGAACATATTCTTCTCACATAAGCTTAGTGAAATTGGATACCTTTTTTTTTTTTTTAATTAAAAAGATAAAGTTGTTTTGGCTGCAGTAAAATCTAAGAACAATGTTTTACAATGAGGGAGAGATGTATGACATGCATGACTTTTCTTAGTACACTGTTCTTACACAACTCATTAGGGGATCTAAAAGCCCATTATAATCTGGGCTAACCCTGATTGCTATGTTTCTCCTATATAATATTTTATAAATTCCCATAAAAGAAAAACACTAGACTAAATTAATGGTTTTAAGTAGTAGGACTTTGACTACAAATGAAGAATAGGACTTTGATTACTGCCTAAAGATTACATTCTAAATGTTATTTTACATAGTATCCTAAGTCAAGGCTTATTTTAAAAACAAGCTTTTTACAACAAAAGTAAATTCACATGGCTATCTGCATAAGGCTGGATATATTTTGTGATGATGGTTTAAATTACCATCATCTTTTCAGCACCTTTCGATGTCATGAAAGAAAGCTTTCTTCACTGCTTTTCAGTGCAACAAGTCTGGCATACTGAAATATCAGCCATGCTTCCTAGGAAGATTTTTCTGCAAATCAACTACCTGTAAGTGTAATCAGTATTAGAATGTTTTGGGCCTGAATTCTGCCACCTAAATGTACTGGCTATGCAAATTATTCCACTGAAGCCAACATGGCTCTTTGCATAAAATAATTTTGTAAGCCACAGGATGAAATTCAGTAAGTTACTTTCTGACTGTGGTTTGTGATCTCATATCTGCTTGGAGTAGAAAAGATTAAAAATTCAGACAAAAGAAAAAAAATCATAACTTGCATTAGCTTTTATTTAATTTTTGAAGCTTTTTAACAACCTGCTAAATGACAGTGAGCAGGAGTCTTCCTTGACATATGCTCTTTGAAATCACAACTGAATGTGGGTCTTTGGTTTAAGGAATTTTTACTGAGTTTTCATTACTTTTTTAATTGCTCTGTTACTTTTCTACTTGGCTGAAAGGAAAAAGCTGGTTTTAGTCAAAACACTGTAATTAAATGTTCTGTAATGCAAACTCTTGCATAGTGGGAAGACCTGGCAAGTAGTGAGACACTTCACAGCTTAATGTTTGCACTTGACTGTCTGCTTGTGTAACAGTGAATGAACTCAGGCTCAGATGCTGAATTTACTGAAGCTGCTGAGGTTTCTTCAAGCTTCTGACTTCATTTATATTGCTGTGCAGCCCTGCCTTTATGCACATCCTGCTTGTGTGCCCAGCTCTCCATCAGGTACAGTAAAAACACCAAACCAAAAGCAAACCCAAAACCTTTTCAGATGGTCAAAAGTGGAGTTAGTTGTGGGCTTTTTAGAGATTATCACTCTGGGATATTTAGGGCAAGGCAATTGCATCACTCGCTCTTATCAAATACTGTGAAGAAATCTGGAAGCCTGAAAATGGAGGTTTGCTCCTCACCTTTGGCCAGGAACATATAATTCATAAGGCACTTGTATATTCTTATCATGGATTATTATTTGTGTTACAGTAGTGTGCAGTGAGAGCAAATTCAAGACCCAGTTAAGCCACAGCTGCAAAAACACCATCTTTTTGCTCTGAAAAATATATAGACAAAACAAACAAAACCAGCAAAGGACTGAAGAAAGGAACTGGAACTAGACTTAAATGGGAACCAAAGCTTGTGGATACAAAAAAATATTTTTAAAAACACCATATATATCCAAAGAAGTATGCTCAGGCTGGGCTCAGAGCACAGCTGTATGCCTTTGCAAGGACAAAGAATTGTCTCTCTCCTGACTTATAAAGTGGATTTTTTTAATCAGCTGAGCATTTTTCCAAGTTCTCTGGCCCTCCTTTGAGCATAGCTGATCTTTTGGGTATCTGGTTTCCTCTGTGGGGGTATTTACACCAGGCTTCTTAGAGCAGCATCTGAGCATTTACTTGTAATGGATTAAATGGTACAGCTGGCATCAGGCACGTGGTGTGTCTTCTCCTAGTATGTCCTTGGGGCAAAAATTCCATTTAGTGAGGTGACTATTTTGTCTAAAGCTTTTTGATTTGTCTTTTGCATGTCATCATTAATATGTGTTTCTGTTAGAGAAGGCAAAGCTCAGAGCGTCCTCTGCACTTGGGAAAGTCCAGGTGAAGTTTGTGGGGCCCCATCCAGACCTCTAGACCTCACCAACAAGGGGGCATAGGTCAGGACGAGCCTCAGGCCCTAGTGTGGTGCCCAGGGGAATAATGAGGCTATGCTGACATGAGAAACTTCGCAAATGGATGTGACCATCCCAAAGTAACAGGAGGGAATCTCTGGCAGCACTCAGTGCTCAAATCTGCTCACAGCAGGATGCTGAGAGCCAGTGCAGCTCATTGCCAGTCTGGATATCACCCCAGGTTTTTTTTCTGTATGTAGTTTTGTGGAATTTTCTTTGGGAAGACGGAGGTAAGGTTTCCTTAATGTCGCTCATCAGTTTATTTTTTTTTAATGAAAAATATTTCATTGGCTACTTTTGGTAGCATCCACACAGTAACCTGTTGCCAGGCTTGGTGAGAGAATTGATGCTGCATTTCCGTGTATTTTGGATTTACCCCTTTGGCTTTTCCCTCTGTGAGGCAGCTCTGTCTCTTTCCCTGCCTTTCCCCTCAAGATTCTCACAGCATTGTAGCCATTCGGGGGGGAGCTTGTGTTCACGTCCCTGCTTTTCCGTGGCTCCAAACACCAGTGCTGCATCCAAATTGCTTATCCCAGGGAGAACTGGTGCCAGCGAGGAACCTACATTACTGAGAGGTTTCTCTTTGACTTCCAGATACATCTCTCCTTTTCAGTCCTTAGCCTGTTATCAGCATTGTCATCACCTGGTGACTCTGCTGGAGCCGCTGGTGTCTGTGCAGCCTTAAGCCTGGTTTATCCGGTTTATTAAACCAGTTTAACAGCCGATTCATTTCACTTTAGAGGCACAAAACTGCTGAGCGTGGGGCAAATTGCTGTCTGCCATGGGGAGAGGAGCATCACTGCCAGCCAGGGGCTGGCTGTTCTCCCCTCCTCACACATCCAACAGCCGATGAGAAATTACTTCTGTTGAAACTTCTGGTGAGGGAGAATGCAGGCTGGCCAAGACCTCAGGATTAAAATTCTGCTTTCTTTAAAGTATCATGAGGTAATCACTGAATAATAAATGGTCAAGATTTTGGTTGTATTTCTTATATGAAAGATTGTCTTTCCAGCAGCTCAATTTCCCCAGCACCAAACTGGGAATTAGTTCAACACTAACACAGGAGAATGTCATGTTCTGAAAAATCCCCTGCAGAACTTGCCTTTTCTTTTCTGGAGGGATGTGGTGCTGGGTGTGTTTTGTGCACGTACTGAACAAACTTAAGAAAACTTGGCTTGTGACTAAAGAAACTTTAAAAAAAACCCCAATCTTAGATCACAGCCCTCTTTTTCAGGCTGAATTCTACTGGGAAGCAGGGATCAGTCATTCAGGATGACTCTTCAGATGCCCACTTTGTAGGAATATCTTTCTTGCTGCTAATCTAGCTCTTGTACTTACAGTAATGCACAATATGGCTACGTGTCAATTCTGTTACCTTCAGGTTTTGGACCATTTCCATTCAGATCCTACATTTCTGCTTGTTCTGGCTCCCTCCAATTGCTCTGATTTACTTTGCCCCTCACCTTTCTGCACCAGGATGGGTCGCTTTGAGCTTCTCCTGCCTATGAAGAGCAGCTCCTTGCTAAGACGATTCCTCTGGCATATCCCCCCTCTTCCAGCCCCTCCTCATCCTGCACTGTCTCTTCCTTTCCCCATGAATCACTGGTGCTCAGCAGCCTCTGTGGCTTTATCTCAAGCAAATCAGATTTTCTCCTCTGAATCTGCCCACCAGGTATTCAGGGAGGGGCTTCACTTTTCTGTTTGGGTCTTTAAAAACTGTTGGTCATCAGGGGCCTCACTCTGGAACCTGCATAGCAGTAGGTTCACTGTAACTTGTTTTTTCAACTTGTTCACAGTCTGAGGAGCCTCTGGGAACAACTCGCCAACTCGCAGGGTGAGCCCCCAGGACCCCCTCGTTATCCATCCAGTCTGTACCACTGGGGATCGCTTCCACACTTGCATCACTTCTCGTAGATGCAGAAATTTGCTGCTAGGGACAAAGGCTGTGGCTGTATTAAATATTGCTGATAGAATCATTTGCTGACTGTTCTGCAAAGGCACTGATGACGTCTGTGTGTAACTGGAAACTGCCTCGTGAGCCGTTTTGGGATGCTGAGTCCCAGCATGCAGAGTCAATCATATGTTGTGTTATTCAGCTTTAATCTTGTTAAGTAAAACTTCTAGAGGTATTTATAGCTTTATTCAGTACGTAATGTTCAACAAAAGGTCACTGTGCAGCATAACGTCAGTTAAAATAATAAAGGCACTAATTAATTGACAAGATGTTTTCACTCCAATTTAATCTGACAGAATTTAACTCTGCCTGGAGGTCATAAACTGTCTTCCCTTTCTTTTTTGTTTCTATACGTTCCAGTTTTAGCACTTTTAAGGCTTTACTTAATCTAGTGGTTATTGCTGAGGTAGTTTGAGAAGCCAGTGTAAAAACAAACAACAGTATCAAATGCATCTCTTACCTTTTTCAAGTTGTGTCTTTAGTTTTCTCTGTTTGAAGGAGCATGGTCTGACAGCAGCATTTCTAAGGTGCCATATTGTATTTCTGTTTCAAAGGCTCTCCAGTGAGGAGAAACTTAGAAGAGTATCACAGCACTGAAATATCTTCAGCAATATTGTTTATCTTTCCACAACATCTCTGGAAACCTTCATGCATCATTGTTTTGGCCTTAAATTAATGTTAAATTTCTAGACCTGAAGCAATTGCTTTTAGGATAATTTCTGATATACTGCTATTACTAAGCTGTGTTTAAATGCTGTCTAATAATATATTCATTAAAGAAAGCTATTAGCTAGGCATCATAAACTCCCACATATCCATTCCTGTTTATACTCCCTTGGCCTCTGTAATCCTTTTTCCCTCATCTCTCTTGCATTACCTTTAATTACCTCTTGCATTACCTCCAGTGCCAATCTTGTCTCTTCTCAGGTGACAATGATTCAAAATTCACTTTTGGTGATGTTTTGGTGTATGTTTGCAGACAAGCCAAGCTGAACAAAAGGAGTACTAATATTTTTTTGTTTGATGGTGTGTGCCAGTATTTTGGGAGGTAATTAGTCCATGGTTCTTATTAGCATGAAGCTCTGCAAGAAGCAAGGATTAATGTACTAGAGGGCAGGTACAGTGAGGTATGTGAGATGCTAGAGCTTTTCTATCCATGCAAAGCTATTATTTGCAAAGGGGAAGTGGAGTCTGAAAAGAATAAACCATTTTGGCTGATGGGTTTCATTACTGTTATCTATTTTGCATATCATGTTATTCTGAATAGTGTTACTGACTTTAACTGTTTTTTTTAAAGTGGGTGTTTAAAGAAATAAACAGGTAATCTGAAGTGATGGGTAAAGTGATCCTAGAGAGTGTGTGTACACATCTAGGGAAATAATTATCTAAAACAGTTGCTGAAAGCTTCCATATCACATATGTTTAAATCATCAGACAAATATTATAGCTATTTTTCTGCAGTGTTTTAATGTGTTATAATGTCTTTCCCTTACTGAATGTCTGTCATTGATATGAGAAGTGCACGCAACTGCACAACACTGAGGAACTACCTTGCAGACCGGCTTCTGCCTTCAACAGGCAAAATGGGCATTGCCCAATGTTCCTGGGACCACTGACCTGCAGCTCCTGCCCATGGCATCAGGAGAGTGCCAAAGTCTCTCCGTGGCCAATGGGAAAGTACTGCAGAGTTGCTTTTTTATTTTAAAAATGCTCGTTATGTTAATAATTACTGGGTTTATTAATAATAATAATTTACATGGGGAAAAGCAATCTCTGCATGTGTTATCCATTTTTCACTCAAACACACACAAATCCACTGCTGTAGAGAAGGATGCTTATTCACAGTAAGAGTGTTTTGCCTTCCAAAATGCTGCTTCTGCTTCAGGTAGGGGCCACATGAATATTAAACACAATGAATGTGAAGTAAATGTAGTATATTGTATGGGATAAGCAAAGGCTGTAGTACACACCATGAACATCATGTGTTTTCCATTAGCAAAATATCTAAAAGTGAACTGGAAAATAACATTTAACAGATATCACCCTGAAACCAACCATAATTTTAATTAAATAAACATAAGCAGGCAGTTGAAAATCAGATCTGAAATCTTTAGTAATGAGCACCATAACCAGTTAGATACTGCATCAGTGCTGGTAATTCATTGACAATACTGGGAGAGATCATATAAAAAAAGGCAGTTTCTATTTCAGAAAGGAAGTTGGTGAAAAGCTGGCAAATGCGTGCTGCTGTGGGGAGGTGTGTACTCCCCTGTGGCAGCACAGTGATTAGAAAAGAAACTTTTTCAAAGAACCAGATTAAAAATGAATTTTTGCTTGGGGCTGTGCCTCAGACGCTCAGTCCAGACCTTCTTGGCCCCATATGCTCATCCTGACATGCCGAGCCCTGGGTTTGGGAACAAGCCTGCCTCTGGCCCCTGGTCTGCTGGTCCTTGCCCCAAGCAAGGCAGATGTCTCACCAACTGCATTAATGACAAGAGCCAGTAGGGGAAAAAAACTTCCAAAAATTAAAATGTGTCTTTCTGGTTGTTAATGAGCCTCCCTAGTACGATGTCCAGGTATCTCCAGGTATCTGGTATCCTCTACTCTTGCAGAGTTCAGCTGTGACGTTTTTGGTTTCTGTTTGCTGTGACACCAGCTCTCTTGCACAGTGGACCTTAAAAGTGGTAATAAGAAAACTCATGCTCCTACATAATGGCATCTTTTGAGAGTCCACTGGCTGTTAACTCTTCAAAGAGCTACATTTTCTGCCGATCTAGAGCTTAAACCACCACCTCGAGGGCAGAAAATACCCAAAAGGTGAAGCAATAATAGGAGCCTGTAGCTGGCTTCACAGTGCAGCGAAAAGGCAAAAAAAAAAACCCAAACCCAAAACCCAAACCCACCAAAAAACCCAGAGAAATCTAGAGAGAAAATAAAAGAAGAAATAACAGCAGTAAGCCATCTGACTGTAAGCAGAATACAAAAATGCTAAAAATATCAGGGGAAGTACCTGCAGATTGTAAATTATAAGATCCTGTTACTTTTTGTAGAAGAAAAAAACCCTAGGACTTAAGTACTCTAAAAGTACATGAAAAAGTGAAATGTTACTTTGTTGACATTGAGCTGTGACACGGTGACGTACACCTCCATCAGACTGTAAGCAGTATTTTGTGCTAGGAGCTCTGTTCAGTGCTGTGAACTGCTCAACCTGGGCCATCCTGGGCTAGGGGAATTATGTCGCACTGTCCCACAGAGTCCGGGCAAACCTCATAGGCAGAGCCAGTGCAAGATGGTGCAGAGCAGGACTGACTTCCAAACAGCTTGCAGAGGCTTTTGGAGCAAGTCCCTGGAGCTGAGGAATGCTCTTGTCCAGGCTTGTCGTCCTCGTTCTCCTGGGACATGATCCCTGAAGGATCAGCTAGGAGGTTTGGGGGAGCGCTGGGCAATCTGCTAAGCTGCATTAGCTGTAAAATCCCATATATAGAGTGAAAGAGCTTTAACTTTGTGTATGTTTTCCTTAGTTTAGCCAGTGCAGAACAGCAGGCTGTCCTGATTAACCAGCATTTCCCCTGACACAAACCAAATGGCTTACAGCTTGAGTAACTGTCTGTTGAGCCCCATGTTTATTATAAATTCAGTAGATGAAAAAAATTATTTAAGTTTCTATGTTTTTACAGCATTTCCCACTAGAGAACGCTAACACTTGTAAAAGAATAAATGCTACAGTATAACGTAGCAAGACTAGTAAAATGCTGAACAGTAGATAAAATTATGTACAAAAGACCATTATGGTTTCTCATGGAGAAATAATGCAGCATTTAATTTTAAGAAACATGTGCCAGGCATAACTTTTAGGTGCTACAAAAAGGAACATAAATACAGAAGTGCACACGTGCAGTAAGGTACATTCGCAATCTTAAGTACTTCCCTCACTAAAAATAATTTGCCCCTGTGTTTGATCTCATCTCTGCTCCACTGATTTCTGAAAAGTAAACTACTTTGCTAAGCAGTTCAAGGGAAAAACATCATAGAAGGGTAGGCATCTGAATTTCTGTGTCCCCCTTGGGCCGATTTTAAAACAAGGTTTCATGGGAGGACCGGGTATGCAGAGGATCAGAGAGAAAGTTGTGTTGTTTTGGAGGAGTGAATGGATTAGGGACATTTCTTCGGTTAAGCTAATTTGTTCCCTGACAGGGTTTTTTCCATTCTTGCTGTAATAGTGCATTCCAGTGCAAATGTTGACTGCTGCTGTCACAGGATGGTGGTTGGAAGGGAAACGCTTGGTGCTGCCTCCTGTTACTCATTGTGCAGTCAAGTCAGAGCCAGCTTACAAAATGGGAAACTGAGCATTAGCATAAAGAAATTCAGTCCTGGAAGAGAAAGACTGGCTGGTGCAGATCCAACACCTACCTGCACATTTCAGCCTCTTTTCTCCTTCTTGCTAGAAAAATGAAGACCAGTGGCTTTAATGGCAAAGAGGTGGTGTCTGTGTTTCAAGCTTTGCTTGAACTCTGCCAGCTTTTTGCGTTAATATTGGCTGCGGATGGAATTCCAGCCCTGGAAAGGCAAAAAGTGGAGACCCAACACACAGGCTCTGCCACTTACAAAGTCCACAAAGGTGGCCAGGAAGATTTACTGATTGCTTCTGGGGAGCAGTTGTTTCCACCAATATAATCCCTAAAATACGATTGTTGGAGGTACTTTCAGCCGTACTGGAAAATCATGAGTTTCCCAGCATCATGTCTGAATTTGCCAGTTTTCCTTTGATTTTCATTGCATCATTAAGTAAACAAAGGTGTAGTTTGCTCGGCCATGTTGCAGATCTATCTGGGCCTGCAGCTGCAAGGGCAGTCGCCGTGGGGTGGTCGATGCTGAGCACAGACTGTGCTGGGGATGGCCAGCACAGATTAGCAATGTCAGTTGCAAATACAGGCCTGGGCATCACTGCAAAGTGCTGGGATATGAACAAAAAATCTCTTGGTCGGGGAGTTTTTCTGGCTAGAATACACTGGAACTTCAATTCAGAGCTGACTTTAATGCAGGGAGCTGCTTCATCATGTGCAATCAGCCAGTTTAACTCTTCCCTAAAATTTCAAACTGGGAGGTGAAAAAAGTGACTCAGTAAAAGCTGCGGAACTCTTTTTTTTTTTTTCCAAAGTGAGCTCTACCTTTTTTTATATATACTTTGATTTCATATAACTAAAAGAACCACTTTGGCAAAAAGTTAAACATTTGTCAGTTTTTATTTAGATGTCAACATGTGTTTTTTATAATCTTAATTTTAGAGAAATGGCAAATTCTGTCTTTTGGATTTTTTCAAATGTTTAAGTTGTAACTGTTGGAATCTGCTGGATGTTTAAAATGGATCTGAGAGAGGAAATAGGGTATTAGTTTTATTGGAAAAACCAGAAAAATTATTTTGAAAGTTCCTTTAAACCAGTATTTTTCTGACATAATATAGAATGTATTTATATATAGTATTTCTATTGATCATAGCATTTGATACTGTGTAATATAAATGTCAATTCAGAAATATTGCTGCAATGAAATATTCTGTATTTAATGTGTAATAAATGTTTCATAGAAATAGCATATGATATTTAGAAAAAATAAAGTAGGATTAGAGGGAGTTTATCGCATGGCTAAAGGTTTTATGTATTGCTAATAGTACTTCAAAAACCATTTTGTATTAAATACAGTATTTGCAATACACTGTGAGCAAGACAGGTATTTTTAAAGACAGACTTTTATCATTGTCTGGAAGAAGGCTTTAGGCAATACCAAATTCACATTCCCTCTCACAGTTAATCATAGTCTTAATTAAACAAAGCTGAGCTGAATAGGAAGGCAGTGAGGTAATTTTAGGCCCTTGATCCATAGATAAGTAATTTTCCAAAATTGGAAGTGAGCACGATAACGTTTTTCATATAGGGAAACTGAGGCAGGCTGAGACTATAAAATTCCTTGGGGTTATGCAAAAGAAGGCAAGGCAGAGAGATGCTCAGGAACCAGGTATCTCCCTGCTTGACTCCTGGGTGCCCTTGCTGGCTCTGGCAGAGCTGTCTGAGACCAGGACCGCTGCTCCCAGCCTGAAAACCTGCCTGGAGCCTCTGCACTAGCAGGCAAGTAGCAGCCTTTGAACAACTTGTTTTAATTATGTGTGGAGCACGCTAGCTTTCCACAGTCATCTTTTAACCTTTTTTATATTTTTGTTCACACTATGTCACAGATATATACTGCATTTAATTACTCTAACTTAGTTCAATATGCAATAGATAAAAATGCGAGACTGGAAAGTGGCTCTTGCAATTGCCATGCCAATGCCACAGCAGAGCTGCCGCACAGCCTTTATGCCTTGTTAACCTTAGGCTTAGACGAATATGAAATTCTTTTGGTTGCCGGTCACAGAAAATCCTTGCAGATTTATATTTTCAAGACAGATTTGTTGTTTAGAGTAAATCAGACGGAACAGATCTGTCCCTGCCGCCCAACCACGTGCCCCTTTGCCTGGCAGTTCCTGTGGGGTGCCCAGGTGTTGGGGCCTGATCCAGAGCACTCTGCAGGAGGGCGCCGAGCCTCAGGCTGCACGACCGTTTCCCCCAGTCACCGATTCCTGCTCCTATGGTTCATAAGGGGCGTTTGCCCCTGCCTAGGCCATGTATGGGGCCCATCCTGGGTCAGTCTCTCTAGAAAACAGGAGCCGCCAGGACACTCCTCTGCTCCCTGCCCCAGAGGAGCCCCTGCGCACCTGGTATCAGCCTGGGGATACACCTCTGGGATCTCGGAGGTACTATTGGCATCACTGTGATAGCAGAGCACTTTGTGGTTTTGTATCTGTAAATAATCATGGGGGCAGCAGAGGGAGCTCAAGGATGTGCAGTCTCAATTTTGGATTTCGCACCAACAGAGTTTTCTGGGTGCTGAAGTGTTCCGGACATAAACTCTCTTTGCCTTAAAAAACTTATTTTTAAGCCCCAAAACTTTGCAGCTGCTGTGCGAGGCCACCTGGGTTGTGCTGGAAGGAGGAGAGCTGAGTGGGAGAGGTGCCACTAACAGGAATCCCTTTGGGACAGGACTTTTTTCTTAATATTGTTAACAATGAGATCAGCACGCAAATCCAAGGTGTGCTAACTCAGTCCTCTGGTGACACCAGTTCAGACTGAAAAATCACCTAGGCCCTGCAGTGTACGCTAAGAGAAGCGGGGAGGAAAAGCAACAGGATAAATGTACAGCTGTGCCCATCGGATAATATATATACACATACATATGTAGGCGGTAGCAGACCATCCCTAAGCACCAATGCAGCAAAGGTGTGGAACAACCTTGCATACACAGAAGGGTCAGAAATACTTGCAGATGCCAAATATGTCCCACTAAACCCATGGTAATTGCTCACAACTTTGCTCTGAAACCAGGTGTTGTTTTTCTTAAAGCTCCCTCCATGGCTGTCAGTTCAAGTGCAGGCAAATTGGGGGTTGCACCTGCAATTTAACCTTACCTAGAGACATGGGCTTTTCCCTCTTCCTGCACTGAGCCGTGATGGAGAGCAGTGGTGGTGGCCACTGGTGCTGGTGCTCATGTGCTTGGCTGCGCCCAGCATGGCTGGCTGCAGAGGTGTCCGTGAGTCTGAGCAAGAGGCAGGAGTGGTCCTCGATAAAAGGCGGAGTTTAAGCAAACAGTCTGCAAAATGTTACTTTAGCTGGGATTTGCTAGGAGGTCTTCCCATCAGAAGAATACTGGTAATGGTCATTATTGGTATTCTTGTGGTCTAATTCCTTGGCCCTTCTATTACTTCTGACTGACCAGATTTCATTGCTCAGCCATAATGACAATCTGATTTTTGAGGAAAAAAATTATTAGACAATCACTACTTTTTCCGGCGTTGTTCAAAAACATCAAATTTGCTTGGAAAATTTCTGAAAAATTTTATGACAGTGGCAACTTCTTGATGATTGACATTCATGTTGAGATTCAAGCTCTTGGTGATGGGGTTTTAACTGCAAAAGGAGCCCTGTAAGCCCGACCTTGGACAAGAGATGGGCATTTTCAGAAGCAGCAGGGTCTGGGCAGGACATTTTGATACTGTTATTCCAGAGCCGGAGCTCCCTCTTGTGAGAAAAGAGAAATATCAGAAAAGTCCAGGGCTATCAACTGGAAATAGGCGGGGCAGGCTGTGTTCAATAGGCAAGTGATTTCCAGTACCTTTTCCTGTACGTCTGCACAAACCTCCATCCACTGGGACAAGAAAACATGGCATTTGTGTTTACGGTCTTGCAAAATTTGAAACGGGCACTATAATTTGTACATAACCGTGATCTGTCACAGAGTTCTGATGCTTGCTAAAAATACGTAAATAATTTTCCTGGTTTTCCCCCTTCCTTTTAATGACTATTGTCTCTGACAAAAAGAGCCTAACTTCATGTCAGCTAATAAAAAGCAGAAAATAAAGGAATCTGTCAGAAATGATAAATGCTGTTTGCATTTTTGCGCTTGCTGTGCTCAGCGTCAGCTGTGATGAATTGGTAACTCTTCTGCCGTCCTCTTGCACGGAGCACCAGAGCTCTCTCATGTCTGTGCCAAGACCGTTTCCCTTTGAAATGGGCAGGTGACCGGCCCTTCACTGGGTGATCAGGGTATAATGGGTTACATGTATATATGTACGTATGTATAAAGTCCCTATAGATGGCTCCAGGTGTATTTTAGCCTGTGAACATTTATGGAAAATACTTTAGTGAGATCTGGTGCACTTTGAAGGGGAAAAAATGTGTTTCAGAAGTATTTTTATGAAACCTAGGATTAAGTTCTTTCTGGCAAGTGTGATTTAGCAGCAGCCAAAAGGGTGACAGTCGCCAGCAATGGCTGCCCTGACCCTCCCCTGACTTCAGCGGTGAGCACGTGGCGGGGTCTGGGCAGTCTGTCTGTTACAAAAACCTGGGCTCTTGGGGGTCCTCCACACTGCTGGGGTGAGACCTTGCCCCATGCCTTACAGAGGGAATGCAAGTGTTTAGGGAGTCTTCTGCAATATTTGTTGGGTTTATTTTGTTGTTGACAAACGGAGCCCCCAGGTTGCAGCTGCCATGGCCATGACTCCACAGCCAACATAGCTGGCACTTGGACTGACAGCCATGGGGAGACCTTTAAGAAAAACAACACTTGGTTTCAGAGCAAAGTTGCCTCCCGCAAGCCCTGTCCCCACCAGGACCGGTCACCTCTGGCACTTCCTCACCAGGGAAAGGAGGACTCTTGCATCTGTCGGCCATTCCCCTAAAGCAGGGTGCACCCAGGTGGTGGCATCTCCAGGGATTGATGCACTGCTTTTCTGGGATGTAGTTTATTAAATCAACATCTTTTCCCTCTGCACGGCAAGGGTTAATTGTCCTAGTGTAAGACTATTATTCCAAGGGATTATTAAAAAAAAAATTATCATTTTTCTTTCAGCAGGGAACATGTCCAATAATTGATGTGGGAATATTAATGCAATATGTGTGTGTTATCAATTTAGAAAAGCAGAAGACATATTTCCTTAAGCTTCTAATCATTTATACATATGACCTTCATTTATACAGCAGAAGGGCCCTTCCAGAGAGCTACAATTTGCTTCAGATGTTTAGCTTGGGTATTTTGCTTTACCTTCTAACTGCCAAGTTTGGGATTATTTAGCAGTAAAATTAGAAATGTGATTTGAGTATGTACCAAAGTCCTGACAGGTGTTAATGGAACTCAAGTTGAATATTTTATTCTTTAAATAGTAAAATGTAAACCTGCACTTGTTTAGCTTTGCCTTCCTGCCAACTATATCAGGTATCTTGTGTGACTAGAATCACTGTTTTCTGTACATGGTCTTCATGGCAGTTTCCAATGCCTGTTCCCAGCTCAGCCTATATTTATAATCCTCACAGATTTCAGCTCCACAGAGAATTCCTTAGGCAAATGTGTGGTGCTCAACCCAAAGAGATAGGAAAGAAAACTCATTATGCAATATAGCCCAGATTTGCAGAATGTGCCTAAAGATGCAAATAGGCACCTAAGAGGATTTTCAGAAGGAAATAAAATCCTGGAGATGAAATTAAAGCAATTAAGGCAGTTCTGGAAAATCCCGCTTAATGCCCTTTTTTCATTTTTAGCTGCTCAGGCACCTTTAAAAAAGTCCATCCCTCAGCCCGTTGCAATTCAGCAATGTTGCTTTGGGTTATATTCAGGGCAAACTCTGACTCAGAGGGATTTCTTTTGGGTCCAGTGGTCCCCAGTTTTGCTCAGAGAGGTGATGCAGATTGCTGTGTGGGGTCATGCTCTGATTCGGACAGGAGCACTGGCTGCTGAGGAAAGGATGGAGGACGCTGGCACACACCACAGGCTTAGCCCTCCTTGTTACAGGAGACGTGCTGGGAGGGATTTGTTGTCTGAATCTTGATGTCCATTGGTGGAGACTGTGGCTCCTCAACGCCTTCCTGGGGCAGGCTGAGTCCCCCTTTGGAGGCATCTCCCCCTTCTGAGCACCCGAGAGGAAGCCCAGGTGCTGGTGTGACAACTCATGGACACCTGGAGCAGGGTGAAATGAAGCCATCCCTTAGTTATTTAAGAGGAAAATCCTGAATCTGGTGTCTGAATCACATACTTGACTTGGGTGCTGGGCGGAGAAGAGCTGCTCTGGGGCTCTCTTGGTCACCATTGCCCTGAGGATGGGTGGTGTTACGCTGCCCTTCTGAAACGAAGGAGACCTGAAAGCATGGAAAGGTGGGTCTAATTCTCCAATAAACCAGCTTAATGTAAGCCCTTCTTAGCCCAGTCCTGGGCCAATGTCTCAACACATCCTCCCATGTCTCTGTATCATCCCTGTGTCCAGCAGCACATTCTGGTCCACTGGTTGCCACCCACGCACACTGTGAGGGGACAGAGATACGGCCTCTCTCAGAAGGAAAGGAGAAAACGCTTTGAAATCAAGCAGGCCAAAACTTGCAAAAGTTTTGACAATTAACATCATGCTTTTCTTGGTGTACTTGATTACTTGAAGAGAACTTCTGTATAACACTGGGCCAGAAATACACTTTTGAAGTTGAGTCACTTGGTTTTGAACGAGAGTTACTGGCTGCAGCCACAAAATGTTTTAGCACAGAAGAATGATTTGATTTTTTTCTGGCTTCACCACCACTACAAGAATCTTTTTGCCAAAGGAATAGGCAAATTTCTTTTCATCTCAGTAGAAACCAGGTAAAAAGCTCAGTCATGTAAGGGCTTTAGCTAGATTGGGACTTTCTATGGTTTAGATGCTTTAAAGAAAAATGCCTGCAATGGTTTGACTGGTTTTGCAGCTATGAGTGGCTGACAGCCCATGGAGCCAGGATATGCAACCTGGCAAAGCTTTGACAATCTAGACATCTACAGCTCTTTTTCTGCTGAGTCTGAGCTTCCAAATCACTTAAGGGAGTTTGCAGTTTGCTTTGAAATATAAGTAGAGAGGAGCTTTTAGTGTAACTCTGCAGACCTCAGAAGGGCTTATCTCAGGAGAGAATATTCCAATGACTTTTTGCTGTCAGTGAATTAAATGGTATAGTCTGGCTATACTTTCATCTTCTGTTGTGCTGATCTTCTAGTTTAATACAAATACATTACCGGAGAACTGAACTAAACTTGTGTAAGGTTTAATGAAATCATAAGAAAAAACATTGAAATCTTTTACTCTTATGCAATTTAAATTCAATTTACAGTAACTCTTTATTTTCACATGCTTGGTTGTTGTTTTTAAGAACCAGGGTTTTTTTTTTGCACTGCTTGTGTAACTGACATCTACTGCAGTATCAAATCAGTACTCTTAATGTGCTCTGGAATTCGTTTTTTTGGACTTCTACCATTTAGAAAATGTGTCCAGCTGAAAGGACAATCTCAGAAGCAGGGAAGCCTTTCCACGAGCAGCAGCTGTTCCTGATGTTTGGTGTGTACATAACTAGAAAATATAATCTGAAAAGGTACTGACCCATTCTGATACCTGCCACCGGCTGTTGCTACTGCAGACCTGAGGCTTTGGTCTTGCAAATTCCTGTGTCGTGTAGCCACATCAGAATTATGGCATTACAATAGTGTTATTTTGTCACGATATGCCACATGCATACATCTCATTTGCTCACTTGCAAAAGTGCTCTATAGCTTGTGAAGCACTGCAGAAATAAATGGGAAAAGAACAAGGATTTTGGTTTTCCATACAATGAAAAACTTGAGCTTGGTTATATTAAAAATGGAGAGGCCCTGCTGAATGTTTGGCTTGTATCCCATCTGGTGGAAAGCGCGAAGTAGTGCTTTAGCTGCTTCAGTGTCAACTTGAAATTAATTTTCTCTCTCCCAGCTTGATCAGCCACTGAAGGTCATCTAATTTCAGTCATTCCTAAAGCGGCCTGCGTACACACAGAGTACATACACGGGGCTAAATGGGGTTTTCATTCACTGGGGAAATGATTTGTAGCTATTTATAAAGTACTGTTGTAATTTATTATTTGAATTCTGTTGCTTAGATTGAAAAAGTATCTGACAGTCAGCTGGACCCAGCAGTTCCATTTTAATTCCACAGGGTAATAATTTTCTACTATTATAAAGCTTTACTCCAGTTATTATACGTATTAGTTAGTGGGGTTTTTACAGCACCACAATGAGAAACTTGCCAAGCAATAAATTCCATTGAAAGGTTTCTTTGTGTCTTTAGGAAAAGCTTACATGAGATACTTCCCTACTTACATGTAATAAAGGGAAATAATGAAGTACACAAGCACACAAGTAACCATTAACTTGTGCTATTGTGTATTTTAATGGTTTTGTTATGGATAACTTTCCAAACCCTACAGACTCAAATGAGTGCCTTTGCATTTCTCTGAATCTATCCTTTTAATTTACAGAAAACCTGATTCACACAGATTCTGGAATTAAATCATCACTCCAGCTGCTATGCTGTAAGTTTCCCAGACCTTTGTGAATCATTGTGTGGTTTTGAACAGCCTGGTTGTTGTGACATAAATATTTTTGTAATTGATCAAATATGTTTAGGTTTGGTTGGTTTGTATTTTTAACTAAAAAATGTAATTTTTAGAAGGATATCTTTAATTTTTAGGAAATGAGATTAATCATGTTTTTAAGGCACGATTTCCTTTTAATGTCTCCAACTAATTGAAGCAGAGGAATTATTTTGATTTTTGACTCAGCCATTACAGCTTTATTGGGCTTTGGATATGTTTTTTCTAAGTCCTCCTTCAAAAGCTCTAGAGTTTTTACTTCTTGGCAGTTGTTAAGCTACCTGCCTCCTTGTTTAAGGAAAGGGTTCTGGCCACTTACGTCTGAGACCAAAAACACCCAAAATTCTGATGCATCAGAGTAGATAAGCAACAGCACAGCAAGCCAGATGTGGCTGTGATCAGAAGCAAAGCCACGTGCGTAGCCTTAAAGCACAATTTGGAGCCTTTATGTGTTTTAATTCTAGGAGAGGAATGATGAGTCAGTGCTGCCAGGGACTGCTTGGGCCAGGCAGGGCAGCCACAATTAATGGGATTGCAGCTGGGACTGGGCGTCCTTGAGAGCTAGAGATCATTTATAAAAGAGGAGGTCATATAACCCCATGCACCTTGTTCTGTAGTGACTAACTGTAAAACTTCCTGAATGTCTAAGTTTCATTCAAATTTCTTGAGGACAGAAAGCTAAATTGGATACAGAGGCACCTTCATGTACACTAATAAGTTGCAACCAGGCCCTGGAGAAACAAGTAAAATGCATCCATGTAGGCTTTGTGGTTAGCCCAGATCAGCCTCAGAGCGGTGCTAACCATGCTGCTGTGATGGCATGGCATCCAGGGTTTCCCCTATGTTTGCAGAGGCTGCCACGGCTGAGGAGCGGTGCAGTGGCACCAGGTGTTCGATGCTCATGCAGGAGCGGACCCCTGGGCTGCCGAGTCCTGGGACTGGCGCACCAGGTGCTGTGTTGGACTCGAGCCGTGTCCCACGTTCCTGGGCAGCTTGGTACGAGCCTTTCACTGTGACTGACTGCTGGTCATCCCCCTTCAGTGTTGTTTCGTTGTTTCTTTTCTCTTTTCTCAGCTGCCACCCCAGGGCTTTCCATTGCAGCAGTTTTCCCTGCTGCCCTGTGTGGGTTTCCCTCCCTCTCCACCTCTGTGTGAAGTGCCCAACAGAGGCAGGGAGCCATCGGCCACAGGCTGTTGCATGGCCTCTGGGGACAACACCCTTGCAGAAGGCAGGGTCTTGGTCCCCCAGGAGAGCAGCTGTTCAGGGGTTGTCTGCAAGCTTGGGACTCCCTCACCGTACCCTCTGATTCTGTACACAGTGTTCACCAAAGCTAGAAACTGCCCGGGGTTATAGATGGCATCCCCTGGTAGGGCTGCAAAGGACACATAAATACAATGAGTGGCTGGGGCACTGGAGACCTCTGAGTTTATGCTGCTACTGTTCTTTCCCCAGTACTTTTGACGGCTGGGTTCACACGTTGCCACCAAATTGTGCTTTAAAATATATGTATATTCATTGTGGTTGTATAACTTTGTGACCGTAAGGGGAACCGCAGTCCTGTGGACCCAGTAATGCCACTTCTGCAAATGCTGCCAAAGAATCGCCCCATTCAGCTTGGGGCCTGCTCTCTGGATTCTAATTATGCAGCTGCAAAATGTGGTATTTTCTTAACATGCTACTGAATTTAACATTTTTTTTCCCTGCAGAACTTGCTATTTTGCTGAAGCCAGGTGCTTGACATTTTTCTGTCAGTCCTTTGGGGGTGGGGGAGCAGGGCAAGAAATACTCCAGCAGCTGGTTCTCATTTTAGGCTGTTCTCTGGGGAGCAGCTAATTGGATTACAGGCCTGAAAACTGAAGAGATGGGCCTTGGCGCTGGCATACCTGTCATGAGGGAAGGTCCTTGACAGCACTGCGTGGGCACACCACTACCGAGCAGATCCTGGTAATGGGGAGAAGAGAGGAAAAAGAGAAAGTACTGTCCTCAGTCACTGACTGGTTTCAACCCAGTGTGAGCTCTTCAGTGGTGCCCCATGGTAGCCTGGGTAACTTTGAGCTGCAAATGAAAGGTATTTGCCAGACATTGATTGATGCTCAATCTGGGCGTCCTTTAGTGAATGCTGCTCATGAAGATTTGCCTGGTGGTGAAAACTTCTCAGGCATCAGCAGCATCTCGGGTGTGCACCCCTGGCTCGGACGGGCACAGGACAGCCTCCTTGGGCTGCCATCTGCCTGGTGTCGCGCCTCTGCTGCTGCAGACGTGCTGGTGTGCGAGCGGCCTGTCACTGGTGTGGGCATGGTGTCCTTTTGCAGGCTTCACTCTGGGACCTGCTGTAAATGTGTCCTTCAGCCTTTTCACACGAGCTCTGGCCTGTGCCCACACTCAAGCCCTCTGGCATCGGGTGTGGGAGGCACAGCCAGCCACAGGTGGATACTGCCGGGGCAGCTAGGACATTTGTTGTCATTTGTTTCCATTTATAATACAAAAGCAAAGTTGATGGTAACTCCAAGTATCTTCCCAGGGATGTGGCACATCTTTATTTAACCCAAATTGCCAACCTCTCTTTTTCTTTGTGGGCTGCACCCACACGTGTGGGAGAGCAGGTTCTGCACGCAGCAGCATTTCCAGAGGTTGGGGTTTGTGCATTAGACAGAATAAAGCCTTTCAGCTAAACATGCATTGCTCCTAGGGTGCCTTATTCAGCCAAACTAGAAATGGTTTGCAAATGAGAACCATTATTTTTTTTTTAAGTTAGTTTTTCCTTATTGTTCTCCCAAACCACCGTGGGGCATTTTCGGGACCTCATGTCTAACACGCCTGCATCGGCGCACACTGGGAGTGCCTGTCCCCTTGCAGGATGGCCGTCTCTCCCAGGAATCTCGACTAGGCTGGGAGATGCAGCCCAGTGGGTCCAGGGCCAGTGACAGAAACCAAGCTTCTGCAGGTGACCTCTGTTCCTCTGGAAGCCACTGAAGACAAGCACTTTGGACAGAGGAAGGCCCTCTGAAGGTGTCCTGCTCTTATCTACAGCGGGTGCCTGGAGAGTCCAGCGTGGCTGCTGGGTCTTGGGAATGGAGAAATTGGGTGACCTGCCCCACACTCAGTGTTCGCCCAGTGTGATGTGTCACTGAGCTCACATGGGATGAGGCCGTACATTTACTTGTGGAGGCAGAAAGCCAACCATAGCTGCATTTAATTTTCCCCTGCACCGCTGGGACAGCTGCATGTGCTGATGGCACCCGCCATGGCAGGGGCAGGAAG
Source organism: Phalacrocorax carbo (assembly GCF_963921805.1). Classification (NCBI taxonomy): domain Eukaryota; kingdom Metazoa; phylum Chordata; class Aves; order Suliformes; family Phalacrocoracidae; genus Phalacrocorax; species Phalacrocorax carbo. Next base: position 45,762,564 of record NC_087518.1, on the reverse strand, counting down.
GCTGGGAGATGGTGCAGGGCCAGTGGGCACGGGGACGCCAGCCCACGATGCCCCTTGGTTTTCTTCATGTACACTTGGGCTGCTTTAATTTCACAGTTACTGAAGTGTCACTGTTTTGTTTAAGTCACTCTCAGGCATTTTAAGAACGTAATATTAGGATTTATCAGGCAGACTGATGATGTTAAGAAATGACAGTACACTTGTTTCCAGTTTTTAATGCTTTCTTTTAAAACTGAAAATATAAAACCAGCGAGCAAATGAAGATCTTTATATACATGAGGTCTGTGATTAAAAAATCCTTTTAGTTAAAAAAGAAAAAAAAAGAAAAAAAGAGAGAATTGACCAATGAATTAAATGAAAACTGATTAAAGGGAACAACATTCTCAAACTGAAACATACTTTTCAGGAAAAAAAACCCCCAGCCCTTCTTTACAAGTTTATTATATAACTTACATTTACACTTTACTGAGAGAACTTACAAAACAAGCTGCTTGAAATGCTCCTCATTCCCTTAAAGCATGAATTTCAAAGTGCCACAGCAAAGGAACAGGTTCCAATATTATCTTATACAGGCTATTCATGTATAAAATGGTTTGGTAAATGTGAGGTGTTTATTTAAATGAGCACATATAGGGATACAGACTATATAAAAGTACTTGAACAACACCTTTGTTATTACATACACAGTTATAGGTATAATAAAGGAAACAAGGTCAGCACTGCTCTTAGGTATCTGTATAGATGGAAGGAATGTGATTCAAGCAGTGATCAAAGGCACTGTTTTGGAAGAATCCATTTTCATCAGTTCCATTGGAGACCATGTCTTCAGATACACACTGTGCTTCAGAGATGGCATCATAGCCTGAAAGCGTGACAAGTTGTATGGACATGATTTAGTACCACAGTACATATAAGGAAGGAAGCAGTTTTGAGGCCTGGGATTATACAGTACAGCACAGTGTTAATGGAAAGACAATAGGGTTTACCATCAAAGCCTTACCCAGGAGATACACAAACTAATCTCCATGGGCATTTGTGTCATAGTAGATGAAGCTCCCATTCATTTCTGCGGAAAGCTGCCCATTTGCAAGCGAAGCGCAAGTATCAGAATATGATTCTCTTGGGACTTTACAGTCATTATCTGAACAGGATGTCAAAACAATGAGTGGGCAAGGATCCTACTAAGTGTGCACTAAAAGTGATGCAGTCCTCTTGTTTTGTGTGTTTTTCCTTTTAATGGCACTTGGGAAAAATGTTCCATGTGTCTCCCAGCTGCTCTCAAGATCCAGAAGAAATCTGGATCCTACACTTATCAGATCCCCACGTACTGCAGACGTGAGGTCTGTGGAAGCGTGACTGAGTCAGGTCAGGCTCACAGGACGTGTGGAAAGAGCTGTGTGCCATGTTGTCCTCAGCCTACCAAAGCCCACCACGCTGCTGGCGCCTCACCTGGCCCAGCTGGCCGGTGCTTGCCAGGCTACCAGAAAGCTGCTGTGGTGCGGAAGAATTCCTCTGTCCGTCTCCTTTTATAATGCCAAACTTCCACAGCTGTTATGAGCCTCCCTGAGCTGTGCACCCCTGTGGAAAGGAACGGGTTTGCCAGCTACCAAGTGCCGTGGCAGCTGCAGTGCCAGGCAGCCCAAAACAAGAGATTTATTGCCTACCCCAAAGGACATGAAAACTTCCTGTTACGCCCCACGATAACCTGCTTTTGCAACTGGCCAGTCAAGGCTCACATGCACGTATTAATTTTACTCCAGACCAGCTCTTTCCTTACTTTACCCCTGCTGTGTTCACCCCTTGCCTTTCCCTTCTCCTTTCTGCATCTGTCCTTGTGCCCGCACGTCTCCTCCCACCAACCAGACCCTCCTATGTGCCCCATGGCCTGGCTGCCTGCCTGGGGCTGGGCAACCTCCGAAGCCTTCCCCTTTAACACTTTTATAGCCCTCACCTCCCCCACCCCCCCCCCCCCAACTACTGCAGGAAACATTGACCCCTTATGCTCATCCATTAACATACGTTCTGTTTTTACCCTGTACCACCTGATTTGGGTTGGGTCTTTAGAAAAGTATCTGTATGACCTTCAGCACAAGGTTCTGACCCCTGCACCCAGCCCACCTACCACAATTTTAATAATCAGCAGCTTTAATAATCAGCAGCAGCATTCAGTCAGCTGAGGCAACACATGGAACAAGATTCTTCTAGTTAAGAACATGCCTGTGAGCCAAGTGCCTGATGTAGAAAATACATCTCTTACAAATCACATTGGTGTGAATTGCAAGTCACTGTGTGGATGGCTGATCCTCATGGTTAAAGCACTGGGACCTGGCTCCGTTCTCTGCTTGACAGAGGAACTCCCTGAAGCCACTGGGAAATGACTGTTTTTCTGTGCTTCAGTTCCCCGTGTGGAAAATGAGGCTCGCTCTTCTCTTCAGCCTTTCTCTCATCTCTTCCACCTGCCCAACTCCACAGGCAAGTGTGTCTAGATACGGCTGAGTCAAACGCTGCACCAGGCTTAACTGAGGCCTCCAGGCTGTGCGGCACCGCACCCCCAGCAGTAGTGACAGATCCTGGAGTCTCATACAGCCAGTCCTGATTTCAGAAAGAACCGCCTGCTCAGCCCTTAGAAGTTAGTTATAGGTATTTTACTGTTAGGTATGTTTTTATTATTCGAGACCAAATTCTCTACTTATTTACATTTCTGCATTTTCCTATGACGTGTTAATTTACTGTTAGTTTTCAGGTCAAATTCTGCTGTCTGCAGAAATCTGGCATGCAGCGCATATGTCCAAAGTCTCTGGAAGACGAACTTGGCCTGTTTATCTGCCCTGTGCTGCGTCGGTCCAAGTGCAGTGACCAGTATTTTGGTAAGTTTTGCGAGTGTTTATGTTATGCTAATTTCTATTTGATGAGCCTGTATACAGGGTGGATACACAACCACAGATGGACAAAACCCAAGATAAGCATACACCCCAGAAATCATTACTAGATTCCAGATAGAGTAAACTATCCAAAGTCCTGAACAGAAAATAAAAATTTATTGACTGTTAATGTGATTCACGGACCAGCTGTTTGCCAGTCACATTTGGCATTCTTGTGAGATGAGATCTCATTTAATATTAATGGTGCTATAAAAGCCTGAAAAAAATTAATGCATAGCCATGATTAATCTTGCAAACCTGAATGGTTCTATTTTACACACAAAAAGATAAGATTTATGTGTTTCATATATGTTTATGTTTCAGCCTTTTAAGTATTTGCATACCTCAATAACCACTCTAAAAACAAAAATACTACACAGAAACATTTCATAATAGTTTAGCCCCAGACAGAAAAATCAACTGTTGTTGAAGTTGGTGTCTTGCCATAGTATTATTCTTTGCTCCTACAATTTCTTTTGGAAAGTTTATTTAGTCTGTTCTTTAAATATTGCAGGCTGTCAATCTAGACTTGAAATTTGATGTTAAGATGAAAAAACTGTTTTAGTAACATCAAACTTATGAATAACACAAAAGAATTCAAAGTTGAAGTTGAAACCATCTTAAACTCTTCCCTTGTGCTCGTTATTGATGCATACACTTTCTAGTATGGAACAGCAGACAACTGCATGCACGCTCTCTCTGAACAGAGTCTCCTTTAATACAAAACAAACAGGAAAGTCAACTCTAATTTTGTGGTCTGACTCAGGCCCCATTTCAAAAAGCATTTAAACATATGTTTTCAGTATCGTCCTTAACCGAGATGCCCTCCTGAATTCAGACATGAAGAAAAATTTCTTGGAGATATGTAAGTAAAGATTGCAGTAGATGGTGGTGTTTCATGGCTCTGACAATACTCACATTTTGTTTGATTTCAGTAATTCTGTCAATTCCTAATTGTGGTTTTTAAAGTAGAAAAAAATGTTTTATAAAAATGAATACTTAAATATTGAGGTATTATAGTAATCTAGCTATAATAACTTGCTGCAAATTTTACATTATGCAAATATGTAGCTAAACAGGAAAATACAGTTGCCATAAACATGCAAGAGCATCAAGGAACTCTTGAAAAAAAAGAAACTAACTAATATTTTTAGCTCAATTTATCAAAGCAGTGCCTTTGCATTTTGTAAACGTCAGTACTGCAAACCAAAACCATCCTTTTATTCTTAGATGGACAGGAAGTCCCTGCTGCTGCTGCTCTTTCTCCAGAGCTGTGTTAACTATATTATTCACTTTGATCTGATTACAAAAGCCTGCCTGAGCATACCTGAAGAGCTGTGAATGAACAGCCCTCCCAATAAATGTGAGAAGTGTCTCATTTGTCAGCTCTCCTGAAAGTGTGTGTTGCCTATGACATCCAGAAGAACGAAAGGAGAATTTGTCCATCAGTCAAATGCAGAAGGATGAAAGAAAATTTGCTTTCCTTCTGGGATTTTTTATAGATGCAAATGAATTTCAATGACTGAGTTTTTTTATGCAAACATATTTTTGTAATAGCATTGACTACAAAATGTGTTCTTTTCCCCTCCTGCTAAAAATATCATATGGATAATTCTATATAGGCGGAATAAAATTACCTGTTGAAGCTAAAGGCGCACTGAGTATGTGATAGCCATTCTGTCTCAGAGGATTAAAGCAATGGGATTCCCCTGTTAGCCCATCACTGGTGACAGACTGGTCCATTGTTCTGTAGCAGTCTCCATAGTGGAAACAGTTCTGTATTGAGTGAAAGCTGCCTTGGTAACCTGAAAACAGATATTGCACGCACATTTTAACACTACTGCAATGGTATTAGCTCCATTTCTGTCACAGTATTTCATTACTGTTGTGGGGGTTTTTAGTTCCTCGGTTTTAACTATGGAAAAATGATCATGCTACTCTATAAGGCGCAATAATATAAAAGCTACATCAGACTCGGTCCCCCATGGTGCTGTGGACTGTGATCCCCATCAAGCAAAAATCTCAAGGATGTGCATCATTTCAAGCAATAGATCAGCCCGACGTAGTCAACAGCCCACTTGTGTTCAAAGCTAAGTAGTATGTATTCCACTGGATCAGGTCCAGGATGCTCAGCTCTTAAGGGAATGTGTCTGTCATGAATTACTTTTCATTTAAATACAATAATGCAATATTTAAATGAATAGCACCGCTTGGTTTTCAGTTGAGTAAGGTCTTCTCCCATGCGGTCTGCATTATGCACTGCTGGGGGCAGCGCTATTTATTCAAAATACCTTTAAGAGTACCCTAAACCTCTCCTTTCTCAGACTGCTCTTATTTCAAATGAAATCTCTTTCACTGAACATAGGGGACCACAGTCTGCAAGTAGTGCAGGACTGACTCCAGATGGACGTCAGGTGAAGACTCTGAGTTCATCTAGAGACTCTTCTTGCTTCTGAAAAGTGCCGAGATAAATCTGTATAGTCTCTGGCTGCCTCGGCCATTCTGCTTTTGGGGCATGTTTGACTTTTGTCCCCCACAAACCCTACATTTCTTATGTCCTGCTTTATTTAAAAGTATCGTATTACCAGTCAACCAGCAGTTTGGTTTTTGTCAGCAGAAGGTCTAAGTTGTACACAACAAAAGAAGATACTTAACAGTAAAGGACAAAAGAATTACTGAGGAAGGAATTTTACAACTTACAAGTTTGTGCCAACATCCTAAAAGAAAATGTTATTTGCTCCCATAAGGATGACCTCAATGCACGCCACAAGATTTATACCAACCACGGCCTGATTTAATTCTCTTCCTTTCTCCTGCCTCAATAACCTCTCCTGATTCCAGGTGCATTGCACACTAATTATCCCTTTTCCTACCTTCTCTGAAAGTCCCTTCTGAAATGATGCTCCTTCCCTTATATGTGACTGAAGTCAACGAAGTCAGGCTTAAAGTTTAGCAGAATGTGTCATCAGGATTCTCCTCTAATTGCCACAAAAAATATGGACCTGTTGTCTTTCTTCCCTCAGTCTTGCTCAGACTGCAACACTTCTTAAGAACTACTGCCAAAGCTCCAGGTAGTTCAGTCAAACACAGAGACAACCAGATCCTCAGCTGACAGAACTTAGCACAGCTCCACTCGCCAGTGGAAGACTTGACTTGCCGGGCCAGTTGTGCAGCTATTCAGTCTGTTTGTTTAGAAATGAAATACCTGTGCCTATTGCCAGAGCGCCTGGGTGCTGTACAGGGTGGAGTTTGTCCCTTACAAATCATGCCGTGTATAAGGTTTTTCCTGCTAAGAAAGATCTGCTGTTTTCTTCTACCTTTTCCCTTTGCTACCAAAATTTGACCAAGTAGATAGAATCAGGGAAAACTCACGGTCTTGTCTGTTCATTCCGGTCATGTTTTCTAAGGTGGTAATAAATAAGGCTAAGTGAGGCAAATCTTTAGTAGAAATGCAATGAACTCATCAAGTGGTGAAAGATTTGCTCTGAGGTTTCACAGTTTAGTATGTGTTTTGGCAGAATCTGCAAGGATTAGATGATTCATTTCTTGACAACCTATGATCCTCCACCAAAAAATACCTAAATTGTTGATATCCATGCTTGCTGAAGTACTAACGGATGACTATATTAGATAGAGACTTTGCGCACTGTACGAAAGCTTTTCATATTAGCTGCTATGTAGAAAAAGGCCCAGAAATTTGGAAATCTGAGTATTAAATGATGCATGTCCTTCCTTGGAATAAATAGACAGCCACTCCTATTTACTGCCTGGAGAATCTGGCTCAAAACACCAAAGAGCAATTATGAGAGGTAGCAAAGCCATCTTTTGATGTGGGTTTAGGTACAGTGCTTTATTGATTGGCTTTTGATAATTATCCTGACTCTTCTGTTTACAAAACAGGAATTCCTTGCTGTAAGCCTTCTAAAAATATACCCTTTCGAGACGAGCAATGAAAAAAAATGAGAAACTTAGCCTCTGACGAGGTATAACTGGTTGCAGAGAACACTCCTATGTTCTATGCATTGCTAGAGGAAAAAACTGAACCTTTTCCAAAATGGCTGCTATACACATCACTTCTAGGGAAGGCACAATGTATATTTTCTCTGTCTCTGTAATTGCTTTCATCATGCTTCCATGCTCGCCTTTGTTAAATCAATTAAATATCTTTATGATCTACAGGGGTGGCACAGTGGCTTTGAAACTCAGAGAACTGCCAAGCATGGCAGAACTGGATTGAAACTAGCTGGGTCCAGGGTTTTCTCAAGACCTATGGGCAAAGGTTCCTTTTGAAGTGTTTTAAGTTACACTGTCTAGCTGCTCAGGAAAAAATACCTGAGGCACAGAACTGCCTCAGACTCAGAAGTCTAGAAGAGAACTGCCATAAGCAATCAAATTCCTCTTTGCATTGCAGTATCTATCCCTCAGCATCACTGGGTGATAATCTGAAAAGGCAGTGCAAAATGTGTTACTGGAACTAACCAATGAAGAGGCACGACGCAGGAAAATACTAGTGTCACTGCACTGTTGTATTCACCAGGCCCAAATTTCTGCTAAGGGCTTCCCAAAGAAAATACAGACAAATACACCGCTCCTGTTTTAATGTGCTTGCAGATGTGATAAATGCAGGTAGAAAACTAAAGAAAAAAGATGGCGCGAAGAAGGGAAAGGTTGCAGCAAGAACACTGGCCAGATAAAACAAACCATGACACTGAAAATGGGACTTCTTACCCTTCTGACCTGAGCAGTAAAATGAAAGCTTACTTTCCTTTTCACTAGCTTCATAGAAATGATGAGACAGTGGGACCCTATATGAAAGGGACAGAGGCTTTATGGAAGGTGTTCTATGCCTGTGGAAAAAGGCACGGGGATGGCTATGGAAGGAGTGGACCACAAGGCAGGTAGCTGCTTCCTTGAGGATGAAAAGAGAAGGAGAAAGACAGACTCACAATAGTTTTTGGAATTGCAAAAGATGAGAAAGAGGTGGAGACTCAAGAGAGCTCTTCTGCATAGACAGAAGCACTGAGAAGATCTGTGAGTTGGAGTGCCTGCTTTCTCTCTTATGCAGGGATCTTACACCAGACAGTTCACTGCCCTGGTTGGAGACCTGTCAGCATGCTCTTACATTTCTCTTCTGTGTGTTTACATGACTTATCTTCAGAATAACCTCTCACATGACTGTAAGGAGGTTTCATGGGGAGTGACAGTGGCCGTAGTTTATTCAGGAGGACTCTGGCCTTACATCTGAAACACTGAAGAACTGCAGTTGTAGCTGGTGAACCTGATCTACAGTTTCACTACTAGGATGCATAGGAAGAATTTGGTGATGTTTCCTGCACTTGATCTGGGTACAAAACAACACTTGGGTAGGAAGAATTGTGCTTACAGTATTAAAAGTTGTAGCTGAAAATGTAGCTAGCTGAATGCCGATCCTGGCAGGTGAAAATGAGTCTTGGAGTGACTGAAATTGCATACCTCCAGGTCGAAGGACTGCAGGATCAGTGAGTTGCTATGTCAGTAAGATTTTTTTCATGACTTTTTATATGCTTTCTATACTCCCACCCTCTGCTTCAGAGGCACAATTGGAGAGTTTCTTTTGGTACCAGGTAGGTTGGCTCTTGTTGATGGCCCTCAGTAGCCCAGCAGGGCTCAGGAGGCCAGTCAGTCTGATCCAGAGGATCTGAGCCTCACGCATCTTTTACACCATTAAAAAGGGACATTTGCCACCTTATTTAAATACTAAGTGTTCCCGAAAACCAAAGTCATTAGACGAGAGATGGAAAGGCCACCTGAGTTAAAGGAACCACAAGGACTTTTGTAACAACTGGTGCTCTTGCCAGATAAGGCTTCAGTCATTTTGCACAACTACAGGAAATGAAACTTGTTGCCCACAGCCAAAACAACGTTTGACTTGCATATACAATACAAGTCAGAGCTTTACTGCATTTATACATATTTTAAATGTGCAGTATGAAACAAAGGTGCTTTTGGTTCATGCTGTTTAGTTGTGGTTCCTTTAGATTTTTTGAGATGCTTTACACAGAAAGTAATAGGAATTAAGATATGATTAAAATCCCATAACAAATGGTTCAGTTAACAACCACATATGGTTGATTAGAGTAAACTAAACATGGAACATTTTTTACAGGTTCTTAAAACAGACTCCCTTCAGTGGTTAAAATATGAAGTAAGCAAGAAGGCTTGTCTGGTGGAAACATCCTTGCTCCTTCTAGGAGAGCAACAGTGTAGGACCTATTTGGCAACAAGTGTTTCACCAATATTTTTTTTCCCACATGGATTTCAGGTTTTCCTTCAGTTTTGATTTAAATCAAAAGTTTTCTGAAGTTAATTTTCAAGTGAAGAATTTACTAAATGTCCTGTCAGTTTAAATGATTGCTGTTAAATGTTTTATGTACAGTAGATGTAGAAATATAACAGTTAATAAAGGAATAAAGCGAGTTCCAAACATAACATTTAGTTAAAATTTTGCTTTGTAAGAGGTTGTGACAGAAAAGCTGCAGTTAGCCACTTCACACCGTGCACTGGCTGCCTCGGTTTCTTGAAGGCATGGCCTAGAAAACGTCGAGCAGCTTTAAAATGAATGATGTAATGAGCAAATAATTGGAATATGCTTATTAAATGCCATCTTGTTATGTCATGTCATTTACATGTATGTGCAAATAAATCTCAGCTTTTCAAATTCCATAAAATTTCTGACAAGAAATCATGTCAGGTATAACTAACTACAGGATTCCATTGCATGCCAGATTCTTTCAGCATGCAACAATTTCCATGTGGTCCTACTACAGCTAGGTTTAAGCATATAAATAATGTCAGCTTATTCTTTCATTATCAATATTTCTGCTACAAGCTTGACAAAGCTTGCCGTCTTCTAAAAATTTCAGATCCACAATGTTTAGATGCTTCTACACAGATGCGTAGGTGTACAGCTAGACTTCTACAGTGTTCCTCTTTTTGGAAAAATTTAAAACTCCCAAATTACTATAGATTCCATTAGAAAAATGTGCTGTTAATAAACTGAGATGCAAAAAAGATGTAGAGCAAGTACAGCTAAGTACAGGTTACAAATCAATTGATTTCAAAGGCTGCTAATCAAAATTGATTTTTGAATGACCATTTCCATAATGAATTTATAATAATACTTCAACATTTGGCCAAAGTGGAGAATTATTGCTTTTTCAAAACCACACGACATAACACTTAGAAAGCAACAATTCATTCAAAAGGAAATGTGGTTTTCTTAAGGAATAAAGTCAATTTATTTAAGTGGTTCAAAACTTGTTCTGTCTATGCATTTGTTTCTGCCATAGTAATGAGCTGCTAAACTTTCCTCTTGTGGTTTGTAGTTATTTAGCTCATTATAGCAACATAATCATATATCATTATATGCTATCATAAATCTGCCACTTTTCCCTTACAGAGTTAATCTTTTTAAATTGGATAATCTGTTGAGCATCAGGTTGAGTTAGTTTTTCCTTCAGCACAAATCATTTAATATAATATGCTTTAACTTTCGGACTAAGTCAGACCAACCAAGGAGCAAAAATACTCCTCAGAGAATGAAGGGCAGAGGGAAGTGCTGCAAACCCCGTTACAGCTGTGAATTACTCACTGGGTTTGTGTTCGACTCCCTTGTTTCAGACCTCGCCATAGCATTTATTGAGAAAAAGCAAACCTCCTATTTTGCCCCCTGGTAAATTGATCACATGTGATACTTTGCCAGCCAAAAATGACCTCATACAAATGACAGTACAGCTGTGAAATGAGTTTCAAAAAGCTGGTTATCTGCCTGTATAAACTTACATGCTCGGTTATACTTGCAACCAGACAGATGTCCTGCACACTTCTTTATTGTGAATATTTACCACACTTAAGCAGTATACCATCTGGATTAGATAACATATTTCTCAAATATGCAAGCTTCTGCTACTGGAAGAATCTGTGATAATAATATGTCTTTCTAATTTATACCTCAAAAATTGCAGAAACATTAATTAGTTCCCACAGCAGAACTCCAGAATAGGTAAATAAGCTCCCAGTTAAAAAGGCTGAGTAATTCAGAACAAAAAATGTTTTAAATTAAGCAGTGGGACAGCTGCTTAGCTGCTCCCATTCCTGTCCTCAAGTCATACTGGCACTCTATAGTTGTACAGAGTGCCTTTGCATATTATTATATAAAATAATGGAGATGCCAAACTTCTAAATAATAACTAGGAAAATATTTTTTCTTTGTCTAAGCCTGTGTCTAGTGCATCACTATCAGCGGGCTGCGCAGGACATCACCAAAGTGTGCTTCAGCCCATGTATTTTGGGACTAGATGGCTCTTGCTTTGGCAGGGTCACTCTCCCCAAGCTGACAGAAGCTGGATGTCCAGTCAGATGAGCTGCAGAGCTAGTAGCCATCTACTGAAAAACCTGAGTAAGTGCAATAAATCTGCTGTTGTGGTGGCTTTCCCCATTATAAAATATCACAGCACGAACTGGTCTGAAAATTTTGCTCTGTATGTATACCAAGTCATTTTAAAAATTGGAGTTCCCATTGAAATGCTGTCAGTCCCTTAATAAGACTTAATTAAGTCCCTTAATAAATCCTTTCTCCCCAACTAGGAATTAGGAAAGTTAAAAAGAAAAGAAAAAAAAAAAAAAAGAAAAAAAAAGGGAAGAGTTACCTTGAGATCCCTGCTGTACAGACTGGTTTTGAAACTGAGCGTATGGTTTATTTGGTATTCCAGAAAAATGCTGCCCATTTGGTGACTGGCTGTGTGATGATGGAGAGCCATGTTTCTGCAATAGGGAAGGTGGAACTAATGCTTTCAGGGGGCTGACAAGTGGAGAGATTATGTTGGGAGCAAGCCTAGAAAAAGAAAATACAGAAAAACTTCACATATCACATGACAATATGGGAAAATGAAATGCTTGAAAGGCTCTATTTCCATAATGGCCAGACTATAAAAGTGTTTGTTTTGCAGGTAGAAATTATGTTGCAGAAAAAAAGATAACAATGCAGTGCTGCTTTCAGGTCTTCATTAGGAGAAAAGGCATTAGAAAAGGATTTCTATTCCTTTACACTGACTTCCTGTACTAGCCAGAATGACAGGATCAAAATGACAACACGACAACACTCCTCAGTAAGCAACTTAAACACAGCTCAGTTTTAATTTAAAATTGCATGAGCTGAGATACATGTCCAGAAAACAGAAGTGGAAAATGTAGTTAAAGTAAATGCAAGTAAATTGTTTAAGTGCCTTCATAGCTGTAACGGGGTAAAGCTTTACACCCAAGTTGCAGCCAAGACAAAGAAAATCATTCGTTTCAGTTATTCTTTATGTAGGGTTTTTTAGGCTTAGAAATACAGCTTTAACTGCAACAGATGGTACCGTCCTTTCAAATAAATAGCCTGAGTAAGTGTTTGCTTGTGGCCACACTGCTCAGTGTAAGACTAAGGAGTGGTTGTACCTGAGAGATGGAAAATTTCCCCCAGACGTCTGGGACTCGGGCCAGCACAGGAGCGCTGGGGCTGTCCCGCTCGGGGAACAGACCCTGACCCAACATTCCCACAAGGAGCTGGAGCAGCTGAGAAAGAACCTTACTAGCCTGCTCCCATGAAAGACCCGGGCATCCTCTGCCAGCAGTGGAGCAGAGAAGCTTCAGTGCTTCCTCCCCGCCACCACGCAACCATCCCACCAAGGGGTGGTATGGCAGCTGGCCCAGAAGGGACGAACCCGTTGCCAAAAGAACTGTCTTTTGGCCAGAAAGAATGGCATGGTGCAGAAGATGGGACGGAAAACCTGGCCATTCACATGTAAGCCTCTTTTAGAGCTGCATTAAGCTAACCCTACAAATGAGCAAATAGGTGGAAGCTGGATCTTCTACTCTCCGACGGCAGCTGTGACAATTGGCCTTTTGCTCTATAGCAAACAGCGTAACACTGTCAGATGCACAGGCCGCATGGACCATATGTTCACCAATATATTCTCTGCTGCCTCTGGAGCTTTTGCTGAACATAAGAAGCAGCTCTCTGAGCAGCACTAGAACCTTTAGATGCTAGAAAAACCACCTGTCTGTTTGAGAGCCACCCAGCTGAAACTTCATAGCTGCAGGTCCTGCAGCGTAGAAATAAAAATATCCCTGCAGATTGTAATACATGTCACCTAGCTGGAAAAAAAAACTTGAGCATAAACCATTGCAGGCATACAAAGAATCAACTAAAAAACAAATTGAATTCATCACTGGTGTCTTCGTCTACCACTGCGCAAGCCGTTCAACCACCATAAACCATGATTTGCAATAGCAGTTCCTCACCAGTTTACACAACTGCTTCTTGGAGCTGTTAGGATTAAATCTGGGGAGCGAGGCTATGCTTGACTTAGGACTAAGCACTACATGGGAGCGTTCAGGAGGTAAATATAGATGAACTGTGAATTAATGGTGACAACAGCTTAATCAAATTTAACAGGAGAGACAGAGGAACACTGCCAAAAGCTGTCACGGAGACACTCTATTAAAAGAGGCTTAAATAAATCAACCAGTCAAGGCCCATCCTATGCTGAAATAATTCCATAGCCCAAAGCAGGAAAATAAGGCATATAATACAAACCACAGAGACTCTGACTATCCTCCAACTAAACTGAGGAAATAAACCAGTACTGTCAAATGGGTGAAGGCAAGGATATTTTCCAGCTAAATATGTAAGAACTGGAGAATAAATTTTTCGTGAGAAAGATAATACTACCCCAATAAGCAATGACCAGCAAGATGTACAATAAAGCAGACTAAAGTCGAATTTTAAGAGCCAACACTCAAAGAAAAAAAAATCATACCTGTGTTTGTTTTAAGTGCATATTACAAAGAGCTCAGCAACAGAGCTGGGATGGTCCTTGTCCTACCCGAGGGTAAAGGCCTGGGGCTGCAGAGGTGCTAAAGGGATGCGGAGAATGCAGGGCCACCTGTGCCCTCTTCAGGTCAGAGACAGAAAATGCTCTCTGGAGTGTGCTGAAGAGCAGATGCTTGGGGGAAAATACCGAGTTTATTTGCTAAGAAGCAGCTTAAACGCTACGGTCAGCTCTCATGTGACTGTAGTTTTTCCTCAAAGGTCTCAGTAGAGAAATAGTTTAACAGAAACGAGCTGTTGTGCAGCCCAGCTACAAGCTGTATCTTCTGCAAATGTGCTCAACTGCGTGTCTGTGGTGAACTATTGCATGGAGATGGGGCTGACGTTATCTGCTGGGACCTGCAGAAATGCCTTTGCTACGGTCTCTTCCGAGGCTGCAAGGGAACGCCAGCAAAGCACAACCACAAATTATAAAATGGTCACCAGCCCCTTCAAATGGCACACATGGAGACATTGTCCTCGACATGCCAGAAATGCTATTAGAAGCCTGCAAATGCTTCTATCTGAAAGGAGATTAAAAAGATTGCAGTTGTTTTCATTGGAAAGATAATAGCTAAAAGAGATCATGATCGTGACATTTATATGGATAATGACCACACACACATTTTAAAGAGAAACAAAAGAAGTACTAAAAACTCCAAGGCCTGGATAAGCCAGAAACCACTCTGAAAAAAGACCTGTGGCGAGCGAGTACTCTGCAACTGCCTGTGTTGGGTTTCCTCTGCCTTCTTTTGAAATGTCTTGTCCTGGCTACTGCTGGGAAATGTAGCACCCCATAGAGGCCTGCCAGGCTGCCCTGCGTTGAGTGCTTTGTTAGGATGGGCAAGTAATCACATTTTTAAATTCTATGCAAATATGTTGCATGTCAAAGAAAAACTGTACCTTTAAGGTGTCCAGCTGTGGGAATACCAAAAATCCCAGCTTCCTACCCAGTTTTACTACTCCCAGAGGCTACTTAAATCTTAATCATGTGAGAAGAAGCTACAGTTTTCATTGTTATTTTTAAAGCAGGGCTTCTCCCCATTCACGCTCTTCTGCATTCCTGTTTTTCCTGTGTGTGAGCTCAACAGCTGTGATAGTGCTTGTGCCTCAAAGTGTTTGAAACGAGTGGGTAAGAGCAGGTGAGATTCCCCATGTGAGGCAGGAGGGCTGCAGAGGTGTGCGGGGCCCTGCTCCAGCTGAGCGGCCACGCAGCGCTGCCAGCTCGCCGCTCCCACTTGGCACTGCTGTCACGGTGCTGGAGCTCAGCAAACATTGCTGTCTGTGGGCAGCCAGTATCCTGGTAACTCACTGCAGTACAGGAACTTGAGCTGAAACCCTGAAAGCTCTGTCTAACACTTGACCATCACTGCCTCCTCTCCGTGAAGAGAGCTTCATACAGTTGAGCAGGTCACCATAAAATCTACTACGTTCTGCTCAGCCTCTCCCAAACAGGGAATTTAACATTTCCCATAAGTTAAGGCACAGTTTTTAGCTAGGAAAGAGCTTTGCTCACCAGAAAAATCTGGCTCTATTAGCACAAGTGGCCAACATGGGAATTTGTCTCCTTAAAATATTCATCACAATGCCTACAGCTGGAGCTGGTCCCTGAAATACTACTTTGTCCGTGTGTGTATGCGTGTGTGAATGTGCTCTGGCACATTCAAAGAGTTTTTTCACCAGCTAACTGTCCAGTCCCCAGTGCTGTGTTTTTAATTCTCTCCTGAATATTTGCTTACTAATTAGGTTGCTGTGATACTCAGGTTGTTAAAGGAGAGGAGGAATCATTTCTGATACAAATTAAATAGATAATGCATTAGCAACAGAACAGAGTTTAAAAGGAGATGCCTCTGTGTGGAAGAAGAAACACTAAACTACTTACACCAGGAACTCAGCTGGATACATTAAAAATTCCCAGGCAGTAGCTCAGGCATATATGTTTCAATAACTAATAGCCTGGACATTTCCTGTTAATACTGTGCTACAACCACAGTTTGCTTTGGTTTGGATATTAATAATAAATATATACCATATATTTTACTTTAATTGTATCTTGTAGAATTCAGTAATTTTGCAGGTCCTTTTGGGGCCTTTTAATATATATCTGTGCCTATATATAGCTATACAGAGACATAAATAAATAAATACTCACACACGTGTAAAAAAGTCCTTATCCTTCCTTAATTCATTAAAATTGAGGGCTCCTGTCTCTACAGAATATTTCTGTTCAGGAGCCTAGATCCTTTCGCTGTCTCCCTAACCTTGTGACAAAGCTAAGAAGACTCAGCAGTTCTTACAGATTGCTTGCAGTGCTGACGTAGTCCAACTGTCGATACTTTTACAAGGATGCTTGATGGTAAAACAGTAACTCAACAAATTAACCCACTGCAAGGCTTTTACTGCTCCACTATCAAAAACCGTATGTCCCTTAGGTGAAAGGTACCCCACTAACCATGCATTTACTTTATTCCTAGCCATTATCTGCTACAGACACTAATGAAGTTACTAGCAAGCCCTCGCTGTACCCAGAATTCCAGTTGCCTACCAATGAAACTGCTATTGCTAAAACCCTTGCCGTATGTAACATATGATGCAAGTAGGAAACCTTTTTCACTTGAAGATTCATTTTGGTGACTTCAGACGTAATAACAGCAGGAGCTTCTCAATACCTCTCACACAGAGAGGTATGCACCAAAAGAGTCTGTGTTCCCTGCATGTGTTGACTGGTTTTGAATGTAGAGTATCTTCTGGGAACAGCAATGTTGTAGGAATAACGTGCAACTTTCTTGAGCAGTGATAACAACAGAAAGGGAACTATACAGTTGGATGTTATAAGAATCTACTTATTAATGACCATATATTACACAGTGGTAAAGCCAGAAAAGCTGTATTCGATTTTGATGCATTAAGTTACCACAGGAGTTAAAAACAACTGAAGATCTACAACGGTAAGACGGGGTTTCCTTACAAAGTAAAACTGCCAAAACTAGAAGCGTGCCACTGAAAGAAGATAATTCAAAATGCAGTTTTTCAGATTACAGGGGTGCAATGGAGGAGCCAGCCTCCTCTCCACTCTGTCCAAGACACGGGAGCAACAGGGCATGTACCACAGAGAGAAAGCATGTCAGCTTAGAACAAAAGGAACATTTTGCTCACACAGCATGCCCTGGCCCATGGCATTCATAGCCACAGGAAGTCACAGAATCAAACAAAATACCTCGTTTTTCAAAAAGGCACTGAATATTTTAATGGCCAAAACCAACACTTCCATGCTAAGCAAGGGGTAATCAAATCTTGTGCTTCAGGATGTAAACTGATCACCCAAGGAGCCAGAGAGGAATTCTCCTCTCTCTTCACTCATCATACAACTTCGTATGACTGACCAGGTATTATGGTTATTTTCAAATCCCCTTTGAAGCACCATGTGTAGGATGGCGCTGAAGACATAATACTAGTCTTGAGGGACCTATGATTTCAGGTGGAATTGCAAAGCTAATGCATTCCTCTCCTGAAAATGCATCAGTAGACAATTAAGTAAAAGGACTAATCAGAAAAATCTAGTTTGTGTAATACCTTCATCCATACAACTAACAGAAAACTATTGGAAGAACTGATCTAACTCGTTAACATGCCTTGTCTGTGATACTGTGCACATTTCTGTACCCTGCTAAACACTGTCTTAAAATACTCAACTTCACAGACCTTCCTAAAGGAAGCTCTTTAGGGACTAAAGAGGGTAGAGCTACTACCCACAGAGAGTCACTAAACCAAGTGGTAGATATAGACAACGAGCCAATTCTCACCTCTACTGCAAAGCATTTGTCACTTCACATCAGTGGGAACACTCAGAAATCTGGATGTTAACAGAAGGATTTTTTTAAAAAGAAAATTAGAAGTCAAAACTTACAAAATATTAATCTGTCTTCTCTCCCATTTTATAAAGTGCATACCTTTAGGAATCTCAGACAGAAATCCCCATAAGACTTTTACATAAATTTTCTTATGATCATGTTTTACACTCTATTTTGATGGTGAAAGTTCATATTAAATTCTAAGTAAGGCCTGTATGAAGGAACTATCTACATGTGCCATGAGCTAGCAGTGATCTGTAGAAAAGACATCTAATAGGCTACAAGTACCATTACCTTGCTTTAGAATTATTTATCCTGCCTCCACTTTCAGCTTCCCAAAATAGCCAGTAGTGTACAAGAATTTGTGTTTTGACAATGCACACCAAATGCCTTGTTCCAATATTATGGCAACATAAAGAACTAAAAAAATAAATACATATTGACATTTATTTTTCTGAGCTTTCTGTCAAGATGCATGTTTTCTATATTCATCCACAGTACTTAGTCTGAATAAGGAATAGTTTACACTTTGTTTTAGCCAGTCTTTGTTCAACAGTGGTTCCTGGACAAATTAACACAGAAATTGTAAAGCCACATTTTGAGCTGTTTTAAGATAAGCTTTTTCATGACCTAGCTGATCATCTCTTGACTGCCAAAAACTACGCACAGTATACTTAATTAATAAATATTGAACGGAATTGAAAATTGAAAAATAATGAAAATAAATACAAACTAAGATTCTTGAATAATAAGTGGGAATGAAGTGTAACCACAAAACAGAAATAGCTAAGACAGGGATGTTTCTAATATTAAAACTGTCTGGTTTTTTTTTCTTTTTATGATGTGATGGCTTGATTGGCAGATTCCTCAGCTAGACAAAGAACCTCAACCCATATCCCATTGAGTTCAGTGGAAACAGGACCAAATCCAGACTGAAAAACATCTGTCCTTTATCTCAAATAGTTTTTGTATATTTTGTGTTATGACCATTCTGTAATACAGTTCTCATGCATAGCATATCATCATATCAAACAACCTTGACATTCAGAATTATGTTTAATTCAAATTAATAGGAAAAGTATATAATAAAGCACCAGAGTGAGAAGCACAAATCTAAGAAGCTCCATGTTTTATCTTAAGTGACTTGTACAGTATTACAGCTAGTTACAAAAACTGAGTTTTTTCATGAAACCAGGTTCTACCATAAAATCCAGCATGCCAACCATTTCATTCATAAAATCTCTCCCCCAAGCATTATAGTTACTTATATTGTGAGAAAGTCCAATTCAGTTCCAGGACCAGGAGATTATTTTTTTTAAATGGAAAAAAAAAAGTTAACACTGATTTTCATCTCTTCCCATAATATTAAAAATGATGTGTAAAGCTCTGCTAATCTGGTCTCTGGATAGCGCCCAATCTCTTGCCACGTGTTTCTGTTCTGGGTCTTGCCCTACGGGAATTTCTGTCAGCACATGCTCAGGAAACAGTTATACTGTTCACTTTTTTTCACTTTTTTTTTTTCTTTAAGACGGACTCTATCTGAAGTTTGGTGAACCTTTGCACTAATCACTGCCAGGTGCCTCTGGCTATGTTTCTGGAATGCAAGGAATCTTTTCCTCCTCTGCCTCTTTCTTCCTTTCTCCTCTTCCCCCCCTCTCCCTGATATATAATAAATCCTTCATTGCAAATCACCTTGCTGGGCATCATTGCATTTTATTACCTGTTTCGATAAACAATGAACAAACAAGTTACTGGGCTGTGACACACTGCCCTTCTTATAAGGCCTTGGTCTCTGCTCCATGACTGCAAGATATGACACCGTGTTTCTGTTTTTCTCTTTTCTCGCTGTGCTTGTGGCCAGCCTGACGAGCTGGCTGCTGTGAAGAGACTCGGGCTCTATTCCTGGCTCTGCTACTAATGCAGTGTGTGACACACCTCCATGTGTAACATCTTTGAAGTAGGACTGAGGCAATGTCAGCCTCTTCCTTGCTTCTAGATAAATACAAGATACTATTTTTCATTCACAATACTGCCCTGGATTACTTTAACCCAGTTCTGCATCTTCACTCACCCACACTCTCAGCAGTGTCAACAAGTGCCTGTACAATGAGTGCAGGAGCTCGTTAGCTATGAGGAATAAAAGCGGCTTCATAAGCATTATGGAGAACAATATCCATGGGACCTTTAATGTGACTGAAGAGTCTTAGGTCATTTAATTGCTTTAGAATATATTTAATAACACCAACAAACAGTGATATGGAAACAACTTCATGTTCAAAGTTACCCAGGAGCCAACAGAGTCCTTTCCTGGTCCACGCAAAGGCTTTCTATGTGGGCCTTCCCTTCAGGTACCAAGTGACTTACTGAAATACTCACAAAGTTTTCTAACAAATACACATGCAAGTCGCAGTTGAGTGTAAAACATAACTCAGCGTTTTGTGATGCATTTCATTACCTACGCAAACTCACAAATAGACACAAACACGTTTTTTCTATGTTAAATGAATATCTCTACAATGGTTCTGACCTGATACATGCAATTCCTGCAGAGCATTTAATCATTGTGATCATTATGTGAACTGTGCCAATCTAAGAGACATCTTTATTTATAAGGGTTTGATCAATAATCTCCTTTGAAATGAAGCTGATAAATCACCACAGTGGAAGCCGCTACACATAAGGAAAATTTGAAAACTTACTCTTGCTAAAAATCTTGCAGGAAAACATATTTCAAAAGTAAAACCAAAATCCTTATTAATGTGGTCAAAGAAATACCAAAACATATTTAAATGAAGAGCACTACCTTAGGTTCAAGTGATTGCCAGGAAGGCAACTACAGAGACATGCAAACACACAGAGATATTGTTTACTCGGTATTATGCAGCACGTACTGCATGCTTGACTGACCTATCTTATTTTAGTCATTTAAGGTCATTATCCTCTGGCAAGTATGCAGCAAGATGCTCCCAGGTGTAGGAAGGTTCTGTACAGGTAGCTGATGCCTGATTTCCTCAAGTTTGCAGTCTAAAAGGCACTATACCAAAGAGTGGGAGATGTTAAGATAACTTAAGATCTGTTATACCATGATAAATTACTGTGTTTGGCATATACGGTTTACATGTAACTGCAGAAGTTTCGCTTAAAAAGCAAAACAAAAAAAAAAAAAATCAGCTTTACAGATGTTAAATGTAAATTTAACTGTAGATAAAACCAGTAATGGCTAAAATCATTAATATAATATAATGCAGAAGAGCTGCAGTAAATCCATCTTAAGGAGTTCCTGACCAACTCCTTTAACCTCCCGCCTCCTCCTGTAACTCTCTTATTTCTTCCTTTAGCTTCCTTTTAGTTTTGCTTATAGTGTCTCTTCTGGGCAGCCAACATAGCACTTACTTTGAGAGGCACTGATGAAGGCTCTCTAATCAATGTTAATCCAGCCCTTTTAGAAACACAAATGAATTATATGCCCACCTATTTCTGCTGATGGCAAAACAATATTTTACCTCATGATCAAGCACAAAGTTGTTCTTAAGTGTGTATTGTTGAACTAAGCCTACGCTAATGCTAATTTTGCTTTAAGGGGGGAAAACACTGTCTAAGCTTATCTGGACATGATTATAAATGAATTCTGATCACATTTTCTACAATGAGATAAATGACTTGGGATTTGAAACCAGATGCTTTTAATTACTGATTCTCTTTGTTACATGAACCTCAGATCCACACCTGTACATTGTTCTTTCTTTGGACAGATGTACCGATGCCCCTTTTGCGTGCTCAGATCCATAACACTGAGATAAATGATGATGGGTTCTTGGGTTCCCCCATTGAAAATGTTTTCAGCTGTCAGAGATATCTGTTTCTTGTTATTGGTTTTAGTGCTTTTGAAAGAAAGACTAAAACACTGACTTGTGTATTCTATTATAAATGAAGAGTATTCTCCAGTGGAATCCACAATGAATGAATGATGTATCTCCTTGGTCCTAGCAACTGTTATAAAAATTGTGTAGGTATTTTGCTTCTCCGGAGTACTTCTAGAGAGTAAAAGTTTGTTTCCTACAAAGATTCTAGAAACACGCCAGTTCCCAGTCAATTTATTTATGTGAGCTCACAAACTTAAAGATAAATAAAATTTTGACATAAGTAGTTAAGACACCTAATTGTCACTGAAAGTAATGAGAATTAGGTACACAAATGTATTTTCCAATCTGGCCATGGATTCTGGCAGTTGAGGAGACAGCACAACCTACTGAAAAGAATCTCCTCCATTGCTTTTACTGGCTTTGGGGCAATTTCTTAAATCTTATGCCAGAAACAGTCGTGCTCCAGAAAACTAGCTGCTTGCAAACAACAGTAAAACGATTTGAGCCTAGTCCCATCTGAATGAGCAAGTGCCCACCAAACCCTCTGTATGCCATCATCATCTGCCAGTAAAGCTGAAGCCAAAAACAATCCCACTGAGCAGAGATGAGGGGTTGGTTGCTGGCGGGTGCTTCCTCCCAGCTCCGCAGATCACTGAGAGCAGCTGCGGGGCGGGGCCAGATTATTCTTTGAAATGCAGGCACCTGACAGGGTCCTGGCAACGTAAGAGGGCTGAAATGTGGCTAGGAGCTGGCTTACAGCCTCTTTTTGCCGAAGTAAAACATGGTAGTAGTACAAATTAAAATCTAACACACAAGATTTTATCCTGCATATTTGTTTTCAACCTTAAAAATACCAGGAATTTAAAATATGGTGTTCCCTGGTTGAGCAAGAAGGGATGGTCTGTGTATGTTGTGTTACTTTACGTGAAGAGAAATGAAGGACTAAATTTTAACAGAGATCTCTTTACATTTAAGTATTTCTGTGGTATTTGAATTAGCAGGTGCTAAGAAGCAAGCAAACAAAAATTCTGATGTTTAAGCAGTCTGATTAAAATGTCTCTTTTCACTTGACTGTTTTTAAGCCCTGCTTGTTGTGATTTTGTATGGGTAAGTGGCTCTTCAGGGGGGTCTGGGACATGGTTTGGACTGGTTGCAGTCAACTGGTGAGAAGCCCAGGCAAAAGGGAGTTGTGTCAGCTCCTTCCTCTAACCTTGATTACTTAATCCTTTATATTAAGGGCTCACAAGACTGGATTCAGAGTTCTCATTAATCATCACCTACGGACATCACAGATGTCTATGTCCCACTAGTTCTTCATTTACTGTGTGTTTACAGAGCAGAAATGACCTAAATTACCACAGGAATATAAAAAAATAGTTTCACTTTCCTTTCCCTTGGAGACACATCACCTTCCTAGTAAAGTTATTATTTGTCAGCTTCTTTTGAGAACATAAGTGCTGTTTGTTATGGGCGACACAAGTGACAGAGGGCCTCACAGTCCCTCTGTATAGAGGGACCGTGTTCAGATCCTACAAAGTGACCTTGTTAGGTCATTAAGCTAAATTGGTGCAAATCCCTAACTTGGTGCCACCACTCAAACTCACTTAACTTTAGTCATATCAGTTTCATTTAAGCTGATAATTTATCGCACTAAATATTTTAAACTGGAATTTACGAAGATAGTTTACAAATGAGACTAAGTGCATTTTTAGATGACTTAGATAATAACAGCTAAAAAAATAGTAGAAAGAAAGCCAAGTGCAACATCCGCCTAAGATTTACTACTAAAAGCTGTTTTCCATCTTCACTCCACCACAAATCAAAATAGACTATTTTTGCAATGGGCAAAACGAAACTGAGTTAGACATTATACATAGCATATGCTACAAGAAATGCTAAAATAAACCTTTGCTACCTGAAATAAAAAAAAATAAATATATATTTAAACCTGGATCATGACAAGCCCACTTTCTGGATGCCAAAATATTTCTCAGTCACACACTTTTAGTTTAATTAATATCAATATAAGTAAAATTTTTTGGTCTAGCATACGCTTCATACCAGAATTTGAAAAAATACTCTCCATATTGTATAAAGCCAGTATAAATACATTTGGTAATGAAGTCAGATTTTGTTAGAACATTTTCAAGTGAATTAGATAATTTTGTCAAACTATTTAAATGTCTTAGCAAACCATTTGGGAAAATTGACTGCTGCACTTGGTATTGACTTTGGCAAAGGATGGTATAACATAGGACTTTTTTTAAAAAAAGAAAAAACCTTTAAATCAAAATCTGAATCTTATGTCAAACTTGAGTAGACTATTTGTACTCCGCCTCATGTAGTTTTTGGCATCTTGCATATTTGATGACTCAGTAATTAGATTTCTTGATAGTAATCATTTGGTTCATTCCACAGACTTAAACTATGCAATCCAGTCTTGTCATCGTACTGATTCACAGTATAGAAATTCTTCGCATTTACTTAAACATGAATGCTGAGACAGCTGACAAATGAGGCAAAACATTATGTGTGTGCCAGAAAGCTGGAGCAGTTAATATGAAGAAAGGTAGTGTTAGGTGTTTCTTTCCTATTGTAAACCATATATATTTTGTATGAGTAATGGCACACTGCTATGAACTGGCAAAGGTGTCATAGTTCTGTAATTCAGTGGCTCCAAGCATTAGATTATTAAGTGATTTTGCCCAGTTAAATGGATGAATGCTTTAAACAAAACTGTGCTAAATGAAATTTAAGGACTATTAGTTCACTCTCAGTTTCTGTACTTGCAATTAAAATGTCATGTATGGGCTTTATTTCTGCAGTCATTAATAATGTAAGCATAAACAATTATATACAGCAAAAGGATCCTGGACTGGGTATGACAATGCTGAATGCAGATTATTTTGAGTTTGGATAATGGGATTTGAGATGCTGAAAAATTCCAAGTAATTACGTCATGAAACTAGATACCCTGTTTTAAAATACCTATTCAAAAATATATTCCAGTCCCCATTTCCTGCTGGGTTCACGGTCAGAAATCTGCATCAGCTCACTCTTACATTTTGTCATAGGATATTAACCATGGTGTTTCTGCAAAGGCTTTACATTTCTTAGGTATATAAGCACTGAGATAATAAATCAGCACTGTTGTCTCCTCTGATAAAGAATACCTTTTCCACTAGAACTGAAAAGAGCAAAGTCTGATGTAAACTTTGGCCTAAGCAAATGATCAAAATGTCTGTAGAAGGAGCTCAGTGAGAAACTCAGCTCACTCAGCATAGTGTTTCTGCTGAAAGAGAAGTGCCGTACTCTGGAATGGAGACATGAGGGGCAGCAAGGAGAGCTCATCTGGGAACTTCAGGCCCCTCAAAGTAGAAAACTGCCTCTTGCCCTCATTCTGGTCAAGCCTTTGCTTTCATTTCTTATTAACAGTACCAGAACGTGAAGTGCCTTAGAAACAAATCCACCTTACTGACAGCCTGTTAAATCCTTCCCATAGTATATCCTTACTTTATTTCATTATTAGTTGGGACTTTTTGCCTTAACTCCCCTAGAAACCAACTCAAAGAGGAAACAGCTGAGCAGGGCACTGGGAAGCAGTGAGAGGAAGGGATACTACTCCCCCAGGCTCAAGTAGACCCATTCTGCAGGGAAAGAATACCTCGTGGATTACCTTCACTTTGGACTGTCTGTCTCCATTCCTCCTATTTGTGCTCACTTCCTTCTCTGCTACAGAAAACTTCGTATTTATCTGGTATAACTTCCATCTAAATCAGCATGCCCCATGCCTCCTGTTGGCCATGACTCTGTCAAGGGCATGAGTCAGCCAACAGGAACTACAAGGTCAGGAATGCAGGTGGCAGGGCAGGGAAGGAGAAGGGCTGGACACAGGCATCTTATGTGACAGGGACAGGATAAGTCTATTTCTGTGATGGGCAGATGAGCATCATATACTGGGAGGGGGCACTGGTACCTGCTACTGGCATAGGTCAGAACAGATGGCTGAAGGAGGAACAGGATACAGAAGCTAAGCTTGCTACAGCATTCATTTCCCAATTAAGAAAAAAAAATGGAGTAAGTTCTTCCTGATTGAATTTCCTCAATCAGATTGTTCTTCAACTACTCCAGGTGTAATTTTCTTTACCATGCCCCTTCCATGCCATGTACACTCTGCCTTCTCCCCTTTGCTTAAAACATACAATTAAGAACTTTCTAGGCTTTCCAGAAATATAGAAGAAGGGATGGGGTCAGACTAGGATGGGAAAACTCCACATTCAACTGCTGTATTTGCTAAAGAACCCAAACATATTCTTAGGAAAAAATCTCTTAAGCTCTCTGTATCCCAAGTTCCCAACAGTAAAGCAAAATCAGAGTCCAAAGTGCTGGGAAGAAAAACTGTAAGTTTGATGTTTAATTTGCATGAGGCTAGGCACCAAAAATAATCCGGACAAAAAGATTAGAGCAGAATTTTGTGGCTTACAGAGATTCTTTAATGCTGAGATGTTATGAGATCCTTGAGCAAGTGGTGCTTTAGAAATATCAGATACTGTAGCAGTATGATGCAATGCAATCCATACTGTAGCAATGCAATCTATACAATTAATGAGATAATATACCCTTCTCTGATTAGGAGCTTACTGGTTAATGCCTACTGCTGAGAGATGTATTACAGATTATCTTATCAGAGAGCAAGGAAGTAAGAAAGCCTGCCTCTCTGACACAAAATAATTCTTACTAAGGCAAATACTGCCTTACTCCTGAGTGAGTCACAGTCTGGTTTTTTACCCTTTGAGAGATTTCTCATTTAAGCTGAGAAAAGTTCCCTGCACTCACCCGAACCTACAAGAAGTCATCAAGGAAGAATTAAAAAAAAAACACAACACAAAACCTAAATGCAATTGCATTCTATGAAGAAAAAAGATCTCAGTGTGTTTTGCTGAGGACAAGGACAAGGCCCTGAGCAACCCGACAGTACCGTCGAAGTTTACCCTGCTTTGCACAGGGGATGGATGACATGACCTTCTGAAGTCCCTTCAAAACTTAATTATTCTATGATTCTAAAACAAACAGAATTGCTTAGTTTGAGCCAGTGTTTTTCATTTGAGCAGCATCCATGCAAAGTAAAATAAACAATAATTCATTATCATGCCAGACAGAGGCCAAGCATGTTTTATACACATACCCTTCCCTGGCACTCTCCAGCGGTGATTGATGGTGATGTGGACTGGAAAGGGTAGAGTCAAGTGGATGGTGTCTTGAAGGGATGTCATGAGGAGGTGGCAATATACCTGGTGAGGGACCGTTATGGTTAGCGCTGGAACCACTGTACATGCCTGTGAACACACAGCATTTTGCAAAATAAAATAAGCAAGGCAAGAAGCATCCAATTAAGTCCTTCAGAGTCCCCCAACTCCTTCCCTATCCCCTACCCGACCCTGAGAATCAAACACACAGCTGCCAACTTCTGTTGGGGGAGTCATACTGCCAGGGGGAGTCCCCTACTCAGAGACCCAGTACGTTAATGAATACTGCTGTGCTTGGAACAGCACTCAAAGCTGTATCAAGGTATTTTGACAAGTGTATGTCTCCCCTCCAACCCTCTCAGGTGGGCCATTTCTTCCTTGCCATGACTGCAGACCTATTAGCACTCCTCCTAGCAGCTGACAGGATTTGGCAGGACTCTTGCCCTGCCTTCACCATATTTCTGAGCAAGAACTCACAGTGCTCGTTGTTTGCAGAATGATGGAGTTCATATTGACAGCAGACTGGTACATGATACCTTACCAACATCACATTAGACACTGAACTCAGAGCACTGTGTTTGTGTAAGGGGGACCAGAATTAGGTGGTTTTTTTTCATCGTTCATTTAAAACTTACAAATTTGTCTTTCAATCAGTATGCTGCTGGACATCCTAGACCATTTAAAAACATCACATATTCATACAAATGAAACTTCAATAAAATGTGAGGAGCAGTGAAGAGAAAATTTTAATGAGACCATGAAAACAAAAGGTTTACTAGTACACAGAGGTACTGAAGGAGTCTTGATGTTCCTTTTTTTTTTTAGGACTCTGGCTACTCTCCCCTACCACGGCAGTCAGGCACCAATAGTCAAGTGTCTATCATGCCCTCAAGCACATATTTTGTTGAGGAAGCTTTGTCCAAGAAGCTTTGTCCAGGACTCTTGGATTAAGATGCTGGGTTTAATTTTTTTGGTTATAGTCTCCCTTCTAAAGAGTAAGCCATGCACTAAGACCATCTAGGGTATCCGGGGATCGGGGCCGTAACACTGACTTTTGGCATGAAGGCTGCATGGAGGGCCGGCATCTGCAATGAGGGGAGATTGCAGAAGTGCTTGCTGCCTGGTGTTACGAACACTGTTTGCAAATCCACCCTATAGCAGGGGGAAAAATAGACCAGCTTCTAGTAAGTGCAGTTCTTGGAAAAGTCTAGTCCTCCTTTTCTCAGTTTCTCTGCCCTCCTCTTCCTCTTCTTAAAGTTTGCCTGTGACACATCTCCCAGAGTTTTGGCCCACCAGGGCATGCCTCCCAGGGAATCTGCACACTGAGGAGGACTAGAGCAGCCACTCACATTGTATTCTGAAGGCTATGGGGAACAAATGAAGTTTGCCAGCTCCCACAGTGTCCAGCTCTACTGTATGGAAGACCCCACACCCCCTCTGAGGCCTAGTTTATTTGCCTCTCTCTGCCTGTAGCATTCACCTTCCCTCTCCCACTTGTGTGCAGAGCTACACATTCAGGATGAGAGAGCTGTGTGTCAGCTATGCTTGGACATGTCCCATTGTCACTGACAGGGTTCTAGATGGCAATTCTCCCAAACCCTCTCAGTGACATGGAGCAAGTAGAAAGCATCATGAAGATCTGGAGCAATGGGGAATGTGTGACAGCCCTCCGGGTGGATAAAGCACAGCTGAACGTCAGCATCTGTTTCTGCATGATTGAAGAGCAGAACCATTAAGGCAAGATTCCAGCCACCTTTGTCAGGGACTTCAGATGAGTCAAAACCTCTCATGAACAATGACTCCTCAGCTGCTGACAGATCTAAAGCAACAAAAATGAACCACATCATCTCTGTCTCCCACTAGACAGAACATTTGTCAGCCAGCCAGTGAAACCAACTTGCTTTCTGCACTGAAAGCCAGACTGAAGGGGCTTTAAGAAGTCAGATGTTCCCAGGTGATGGTGGGATTTATTTGTCAAAGCCTCTTCTGATAACAGTAAGTCAGTAGCTAGGATGCTACATTGTGAAAATGTTGGTTTTCTAATGGTGGCTTCAGTCCATTTTATAATACAATAGTTTCCACTTCCCCCAAATCCTTACTGTTCATACATGCATTAACAGGCTTGGAAGATGAGCCAAATACTAATTTGACCTTGACTGTACAGTGTCATTTCACACTTCAGCTGTATTTCCTACAACATGCAGTTCAAGTATATTGGCAGCAGAGCCTAGAGGAGACTGCTGAACCTGAAAAGAGATCTTCATGCTCTCTAAGGCTAGCAGACTATTACTGGCCCCTGTTGGTAACTCACTCAAAGAGCTCAAAAACCCTCAAAAGCTAGTTTTAGCAGTATGGTGGCCAGTAAACACACTCAAATGCTTTATCTTGCAATCCCACCCCTGAACAGTTCATAAATGTTTAAGAGGTCTCTCCTGGCCCCTTCCATACTGTCTCAGCTGCTGAGGATAGTTCAGCTCTTTGCTTGAGGTGGATGAGAAAGAGAGTAGCAGAGTACTTACAATCAGCTTGCCTCTCTAGTGAAGCAAGAAAATGTTAAAAAAAAAACACCCCACACATAGAATCATAGAATCATTAAGGTTGGAAAAGACCTCTAGGATCACCAAGTCCAACCATCAACCCAACACCAACATCTGTATGTCCAGAAGATAAGTCCTGCATGACCCCGCGCACTCAAACCCACCCCATTAGAAAACCAAATGAAACCAGAATCCCTGTCACCCCAAGTTTCTGCCTCGCCCAACCACTATGCAGAGGAGTATACCCATCTGTGGAACTACTAGGGTGGACTCCTGTTGCCCACTCTTGGGCTTGAAAAGATGTATTGCTGTGGATCTCCTCTCCTATTTAAAACAGGGCTTCTTCCATCCACCCTGAATTTTTCCATCTTTTGACTTACTGATCACACCTTCTTTGGAAAAGGCCCCTACTTGGAGCATATGTGAGGCTTGTAGGGTTTGTTCATCAGAGTTTTCTTTTTCCTACATCTTTATTTACCACAACGCCCTCATTCATGCTCAGTTTGACACGTGGTGTCTCTTGTCCCTGACCCCACTTCCACACCGCAGCTTGTGCTGCCTCACCCCAGAAGCCACTGGCTCCCCTCGCACTGACACCCCCTCTCCACAGCACTGCTAGATCAGCAGCCCACTGCAACATCAGCCAAAGCATGTCAGGGTAAACCCAGCTGTCCCCATATCCTCTGTGACACTTTGACAAATGTGGTGCTACATGTGTGCTGCCTGCTCCCAAGCAGCATGTGTCATAGCTGAGCCCTGCCTGCCTCTCCCACAGTGGGAACACTAATTTTGGGTGCCACTCTCTGGTATCCAGCTGCCAGTATTCATGAAACTTGTCAGAACGCAATTATCTCTGAGGCGTTTGTCAAATGTGGTTGAGCTTGGCTAATGGATTTTAAAAAATACTGTGGGGAAGGGGACTGACACACATGTGGACAGGGAGGCGAGCAAAATGATCGCATAAGCCTTGCTTCCTAAGGAAATGAGGCTAAACCCAGAGTCCTGATTTGTACAGCATGTACCCCTCGGACACAGGGCTAGTGGGAGGAATGGGGGGAGCTGCAAGGCTGCTCTGGCATCAGACACAGCGATGTGTGCCCCTGGGCCTGGTGGTGAGGCTTTGAGACTGCACAGCCTACCATTTTCATGAGGGCTGTATCCGCCCCTGAAGCTTCTGGATAGTGAGAAAGCCGAAACATGAGCCAATGTAGACAAAGAATCAACCCTATTGTTCACTTGCTTCACTTGCATGGGGTGTCTGCCTGTAATTAAAGAGTACTTTGAGGGCCATGTGGCACACACAATGGAAGATGGGATTTACTACAAGATTCCATGTGAGTCTGCAATGAGACATTAGTCATTTCTATTGAGTCACTGAGAACCAAATTGGTACTTATTTAAAGTTAAAATTTATTTATCTTGCACAGTGCAAAAGAAGGGCACTCCAACAGAACATTAACTTTACTTCCTTCAGAGTGAGAGACCTTTCTCTGGTCATGGGCACTGTGCAGGGTGTACTCTACTAGGCACCATGAATGCCATCAGCTATCCGCCATTTATGCTGCTACTGGAATTCACTTTGACTGTAAAAAGATTTGATATGAATATTTTTATTCCAGACTTAACACACTCAAAGTCTGGGGCTGCTGTCACTGACTCCACGACTACCTAATGGTATCTTTGCCAAGGAAATACTGGCAGTGGCAGTTTATCAGGAAAGAGCGAGAGTGAACTGCCTTGCTCAGGGAAGCAGGAGGTATCTGCTGATATGAAGATGTGTAGAGTCCTTCCCACTGCAAAGCCCTAACAGAAAGGAAGAGTTGATTGAGGGGAGAGATATGCTGCCTTCGCTGCATGGATCCCTGTGCCCAGGAAACTAGGTGCCTCTACAATGGAAGAAGTCAAGGAGGGAAGAGCAGTTGCTATTCCAGCCTCAGTATACTTTTCAATACTTCTAAAATTTCACTTCTTTTACAGTTTTTCTTTTTTTTCAGCAGAGAGATATAACATTCTGAGCACCTGCAGTCACACAGAAGCCTTTGGAGCTCTTATGAATGACTACTCTTGCAAGTGCAGCCCACTTCAGGACAGCGCACCTTAGGCCTCTTCACACATTGACCATCTTAGCTTGTAAATATATGTCATCAATCAGTATTTCAAATGGCTTGGCCTTTAACCTTAACATCTGTTACCAAAACAGTACTCTGAGCATCTGTGACTAGCAGCTTTTTTCCCCCCAGCTTTATGCTGAGACCAGAAAACCAATAATAAAACATGCCCAGAGAAAATGCCCAAGTGGAATTACCTAAATGGAGACACTTCCTTTGCAGGGAGAGTGATATGAGCTCTTGGGCACAGCTAGAGTTGAACGCATGCAGCCATGAAGCATCGTAGTTATGGGGAGGAAAAAACGAGGAAAACTAAGCAAACAATGGGTTCCTCTGACTGCAAAACTTTCTTTAGCTCACCGCCTTACCCAGTCCTAAGCACAAACCTGCTTTCAAGTTGGACACAAGGGATGGGAGCTTTTTAAATATTTCATTTTTTCTGTGATTGGCTTTCATCCCTGACATATTTAAAACGTGCTTTAACTTGGAGAAAGACAAAACTGAAACTCTCCAGGAATCCAGGTGATCCCTAAAGCCCAGAGCTCTGCACATTAATAACGTGGTTTCCTGGGGGGGGGGGGTTGGGTTAGGAAAAAAAACCCCACAAACTCAGAACAAAAACCCAAACCATGAACATTTGCATATTTTTGAGCGGAATCAAGAGGACCTCCTATACTGTATTTATCCATATATAACCTATATAGAGTATTACAGCTGATTTCTCCAGAAATATTACCTCTGCTTATTTGAAAAAGCAAATGTGCAATCACTGCAGACTATAGGTGGCAGCAGGAATGTCCTTACGCTTTAATTCTGCTATGTCCTATGCTTTATTCAGCACTTTAGCTTATATGCCCTAAATAACAACAGAGGAACAGTTTTGCCTATGGAATGTACTCCACATAGTATGAAGCAGTATGAATCAGTCTTTCAAACCTTGATTTATTTTCCCTGGCACTTTTTCATACTATGCATGTGATGGGGTCTTATATGGGGTGACCCAATGGAAGTACCAGGGGAGATTTACTAGGTTTTTTACAACATCCCGGTGATGGATTGATATAATCAGCAAAGAAATCATGTCAGAGAAAGCCAGTGTTATTGATAGATAAAATCCTTAATTTCACAAGAGGTTCTTAGAAGTGGCTCTGAGAGGTTACGGATGGTCTGTTTATCTGTAAGCTAAAAACTTTTTTCCTGTTTTATTGTTGTCACTTGAAATCTGAGGCTATTTCTGAGGTTCTGAAGTGCCGTCTGTTCTGAGGGAAATGTCACTGGTGTTTCCTGTCCTGCCTGGAAACAAGAGGCGAAGCCATGCTTCAGCTACACTGGACTGCCAGGGGTGGAGAGCAGTGGCCCTGAGTTGCCCTCACAGATCTTAAAGAGTGCAGATGACAAAGGCAGAAAACGGAAATAATTCCCCCAAGTCCTTCCAGCTTTCTGCCACTTTTCAAGGAACCACATATAAACCGTGAGTGCAGACTCACAGGGGAATAATGTTAGAATGGCAGGTTATTTCCCTTTCTACTGTATTCTGTTCATCAATTACATTCCAACATTTTAGCGCAACTTGAACTAGAAAGGAGAATAGGAGATGTCAAGCAGGATGCATTTTTTGTTTTCATTTTTAAGATTGGCATGAGAAGAAAATCAGGAGAGTCTGGCCTAAGTAATTTTTAGTAGTTTATTACTTTGCTCTTACAAAGCGAAATATATTAATAAAGTGCATCAGCTCTTCCCTTGGTGCAGGGAAACTAGCACCAGGTATTTTTGGTTTTTAACCCCAGTTTACCGCTGGATTTCTCTAAGCTTCAATAGAAACAAGCTAGGGTTTGTCTGGAATGCCTGTACTCAGTTACTAAATCAATTTAATACATATTTAGTAATACCTAGTTAAGCCTCTCCTCCACAGTGGAATTGAAAGAGAATAAAGTGCGTCTTAAATCAAGATAGATCAATTTAGCTCTAAGCTAAATCATTTTATGAATAACTTTGGATTTTAATTGTACTGAACATTCTCTAATATTGACCAAGTTTGAAAGTAAAGCCTTCAAAAATGGCACCCCTGTCTCTTTGCATCTCACTGTGGCTCGGCTCTGCAATCTGAAGACTTCCTCCTATGAGGACAGGCTGAGAGATTCAGGGTTGTTCAGCCTGGTGAAGAGAAGGCTCCGGGGAGACCTTATTGTGGCCTTCCAGTACTTAAAGGGGGCTAGTAAGAAAGACAGGGACAGACTTTTTAGTAGTGCCTGTAGCGACAGGACAAGGGGTAATCGTTTTAAACTAAAAGAGGGCAGATTCAGACTAGATATAAGGAAGAAATTTTTTATGATGAGGGTGGTGAAACAGTGGCACAGGTTGCCCAGAGAGGTGGTAGATGCCACATCCCTGGAAACATTCAAACTCAGGTTGGACAGGGCTCTGAGCAACCTGATCTAGTTGAAGATGTCCCTGCTCACTGCAGGGGAGTAGGATAGATGACTTTTAAAGGTCCCTTCCAACCCAAACTATTCTATGATTCAAACTGCCCTCCACTCGTAGGCATAGCATACGGTGTAACAGGTGTCCTGGTTTCAGCTGGGATGGAGTTAAATTTCTTCATCGTAGCTAGTATGGGGCTGTGTTTTGGAGTTTTGCTGGAAACAGCGGTGATAATGTGGAGATGTTTTAGTTGTTGCTAAGTAGCGCTTACACTGGTCAAGGACTTTTTCAGCTCCCCGTGCTCTGACGGGTGCACAAGAAGCTGGGAGGGGACACAGCCAGGACAGCTGACCCCAACTGGCCAAAGGGATATTCCATACCATATGACGTCATGCTCAGTATATAAAGCTGGGGGAAGAAGAAGGAAGGGGGGATGTTTGGAGTGACGGCGTTTGTCTTCCCAAGTAACTGTTACGCGTGATGGAGCCCTGCTGTCCTGGAGACGGCTGAGCGCCTGCCTGCCCATGGGAAGTAGTGAATGAATTCCTTGTTTTGCTTTGCTTCTGCGCGCAGCTTTTGCTTTACCTGTTAAACTGTCTTTATCTCAAACCATGAGTTGCCTCACTTTTACTCTTCCAATTCTCTCCCCCGTCCCACTGGGGGGGTGTGAGCGAGCGGCTGCGTGGTGCTTAGTTGCTGGCTGGGGCTAAACCACAACACCAGGCTTCACATTCCTGCCCCAAAATTAGCACTAGTCTGTCCAAAATGGGGTTTAGCATGCATTATTATTTAAACAATTATAGAATGAGAAAGTGACTAATATCTGTTATATCTTTTTTCTAGAGATTCTCTCCAGACCATACAAAGTGCTAGATATAAAATGTTGCCATATATCTATCCCATTTCTAATACACAGCTGTCTTTAAAAAATGAATAAGATATTGGGATGTGTCTGGAACATGACAGAGAATTACACAAGAAAATGCCACAGTGTCAGCTTATAAAACAAGTGAATGGTGTAATCTGGGATTTTGTGCCTAGTATTGGTTATCCCATCCCAATATGTATATTAGAGGGTTAGAGAAGTTTCAAAGGCTGTAACATGAATGGTTCTCCAAAAGTAGGTTCCACCAAATCAGACCAAGTAAGAGTCTATGTGTATATTCTTCTCATCAAACACCATCTGAAAGTTGCACATGCAAAATTTATCAAGGAAAGTAATTTTTAAAGAAAGCGTGGTCTTTGCAACTCACTGATACATGATGTTGCTGAAGCCAAGAATAAATTTACTACGAAAATTAGAAAAAGGGCTAAATAGTTACATGGATAAAAAGAGATTTGGGAGTGAAAACAGCTAAGTGAAAGGTTCCCCTCTCTCTCTAATCTCTACAATCAGTGGAGGGATATGGGTGCCTTCACAGGGTGAGGCAGGTTACAATTAAACTGCTGGCCTTTGAGAGTTCCTCTTTCTCTCTGT
Source organism: Phalacrocorax carbo (assembly GCF_963921805.1). Taxonomy (NCBI): domain Eukaryota; kingdom Metazoa; phylum Chordata; class Aves; order Suliformes; family Phalacrocoracidae; genus Phalacrocorax; species Phalacrocorax carbo. The sequence continues at coordinate 45,727,252 of NC_087518.1, read as the reverse complement.
TGGCTAAACAAAGAACCTCAGATTGCTACATTCCTGATTCAAGATCCTCTGCTGAGGTTCAAAAGTAGCAAATCTAGATCTTATTTTTAGCAGAAGGGAATGGAAGCATCTTTTTCTCTTCCTATAAAATGTATAGAGCAGTCTAAGGTCCCTGAAAGGGGCCAGCTCTTGTTAAAACCACAAGAAAGAAAGAAAAGACAGACAAGAAGGATTGAAAGAAAGATTAAATATTAGAAAAGATAATTAAAACAACATGTTTGACATTTCAAATTCAAGTTTTTGCTCCATTCATACATCACCATATTATTTGTTGTAATCACACAGTACATGATAATACACAGCCTCATCAACACTTCTGCAGCTCGTGAAGCGCTGGAAAACCTTATTGCTGTGTGCCTTTATCTTTGCTCGAACACTCATTTGGCTTTAGCAAAGTTCATGCACCTGCATTCTGCTGAAGCCAAGGCAAACTTTTTAAGAGAACAAATTGATAGAGGCTGAATTTCAGCAGGGCTGCTACCCCCTTCATGTGAAATTAATAGGGGCTATTTGGCTGGCTAACTCTGAAAAAAAAGATTCAGGCCTTAGCGAACAACTTACAAAATTATTTCATTTTATTTGTTGGTTTGGGGTTTTTTTCATCTTCCATAGTGGCAAATCCGACCCATAAACTTTTCTGGTTTAAATCCTGTATTATATGTCATATTTAGCACCATACTTATTAGAAGTATTCTTACCTGTAATTAAATCATGATGACCTACAGATCTACCACATTTCCCATCCAAAATGTGTTGTGAAGATGTGTGGAGTTGTTGTATAGCTAAGCATTCACTTAGTACATCTTGTTCGATATCAGTACATGAATTTAGCTACAAGAGGAGGATAAAACAAACATTTTATTTCAAAGTAAACCAAATGACTTCTAATTAAATTCATATGTCTCTTTGCTTAAAGATTATCTATAGACGGAAGGAACAAAATGTCATTCTTAGGACCTTAGTGTAATTAAGGATGTATCTATTACTTACTATTTTTAATTAAAGATAATTTTGGTTTTCTTAAGCACATGAGCTAAGTGTGCTAATCTTAAATGAACAACAGTTTGCTTCAGAAAATAATGTACCCTATATTTCTTCAAACCATCCTCAGTAATTTAACTGCATATTTTCAGGCTTTCTGTAGTTTCTTGGGTTCTGTGGCAAAAGGATTGCATCACTTTGTAGTTGTGACACTTGGAAAGACATTTGATAGGGAAAGAAAAGTGTTTGTGCTTATCAGATTAGAGCTGGTGGAATAATTCGCTGTCAGTAATGTGTAAGAGGTATCACTGATATGTCAGCTGTTCTCCATGTAAATTCAAGCTCTGGCAAAAGCGTCTGAAACAAACTCTTGAAAACCACAATGTCGATCATATTAAAAACAGCAGGAGAGGAGAATTAAGAAAGAAAAGCATTTCTAATTTTCTTTCAAACATGCTGATGTTGCCAAGCTTTTGTCATAATATAGTGCTCACATTACACAAACAGCCATCATATTCTATAGCCATTAATAAATAGTTATTGTCTTTACATTTACAGTTTTGCATACCGATCTCCCCTGGGTTTGGTTATTCTAAATAAAGGGTCCAGGCAAACCTATTTAGAATTTTGCTATAAAGCCGTTTGTCGGTTCAGGATAAACATCTAACACTTGGATCACAAAGTGCATCTGCAGATAATTAAACTTAAACTACTACTAAATTAACAGCTAACTTTCTACTATTTTGTTCTTGTAAAGCCTTTCAGAACAACCAAATATTACCACTGCAGTCACCTTCTAGGCTATGAACTAAATGTTCAGGATTCCTCTGATGTAAGTCTAAGCTCGGCCATTTTATTTTATACCAGAGATGGCACATTTTGGTAGCATACTTCAACTAAGACATGTGGGCAGAGCAGCCTGTTAATTTTTCTTTCTTGGCTAAGTCATTTCCACTCAGAACTCCTGGCAAGCTGATACCAACAGACAACTGCCTTTGCTGAGTTATAACAAAAAATGAGCAAGCGAGTATAAACAGTCTTTTCCCCTTTTTTCCGAAGCAGACTGTCACCATTTCAATAACACTGAGATTTACTCAGTTTTGAAAGGGGCTTTTTTCCTGTAATACATTTAAGTGAAATATTCGGGGGGGTTATTATTTCTTTATGAGTCAGATTTGCTTTGGTCCCTTTTAAGAGAGCCTGATCAAAACGCACTTTAAATCTGCTGCTTTTTTCAGATGCCTTTTAGGTTCAAGGAAAAGACAGTATTTGTAAAGTATTCGTAAAGTTACTGTGGGTAAATGAGACAGGAAATCTGAAGATAATTTCAAACCACTGGAGGAGTCCAGATTTAGACTGGTCTACCAAATAAGGTGTGGGAGGCAAGGAACTAACATTATTTTAAGATAGACTTGATAAGTCTATGGGATTCTATGTATATGCATGCAGGAAAATTCCTCAAGCTAGGAGATTAAGAGATATGAAACTCTGGACATTTGACATCTTGGTACATCTGAGCAGCTTGAGTTTGCAATTTGTGTGTACCACATTTGTCCTGTATTGATTCTATGCTTAAGGCCTCCCACTGCTTATGCAGGAAGTACTTTGTGACCCTTACTGCAAAGTCTGGATTTAGGTTTTTTCCCCACCCTCATCCGTAGAACAGGAAATAGGCCTCACCAGGTGACAGGGTGTAACAGTGAGGACTGTTCCTTTGTCCAGATGTAAAGGATGTTAACACATTAATGCATTCAGCCCAGTACACAGAGCTGAAGAAATAATCCCTGTGTTTGGTATTAGGAAATAATTCCCTCCTTCCTTCCCCCAAGAAATATGTCAGCAACCACAGGAAGGAAAGATGGGAAGTTCTCTCCTTTGGAACAGGGAGCGTGGTTGCTTTCCACAATCAGCTGAGAATTTCATATAACAAAATCTTCCTGTCACAAAGATCTTGCTATTGCAAAAGACTTTGGTGCCAGCGTCAACCTCTTTCTGTGGCCAATTACTGCTACGGCTTTCTGACTCTTACTCTCATTAAGACCTAAAGATTGCTCTAGGGAAGAATTTTGTGACTTGTGGTGTGGGAGGTGTGTGCACAGCACACCCTGTGGAGCCTTCTAGAGAGCTGTAGGGAAACCACATGGCCTGATAATACAAAATTGGGCTTGGAAACTTGGCAGTCCTTTCCAGTCCTACCAGGCTAAATAAGAGTTCTGACTAGACCTGATACATGTAAACAACTTGATCCTGTGGATATCTGGATGGGTGCTAGGTATGAGTAGTGTTGCTCCCAGGCACAAAGCTCCACATGTGATGAGTGTCTCTTGACACACTATTTGAAATAGCATGCACAACTCTGGCCACTGATAGTCTAGAAACTGTTACTCAGATGGCATGCACCTTACACAAAGAAGGGCTACAGGGTGAATTGGGGGACAGACAACTGTCCTAGGAAAGGGGACCATAGGTTTGGATTGGTGAATCTAGCCAAGTGAAATCTGTAGTGGAAGTAATTCATGCTGAGGAGTAGCAAGAGGGAAGGGGCGTAAGACAGGACAAATCAGTATGAACTCATCACAGTTGTATTCAAGAAGGAAAATTAGGCCTTTTTGACATCCACCTCACTCCTCCATGGCTCATCCCAAATTCTGCAACTAAGATCACCTGGGTTCTGCTATTGTCTCTTCTTTCCACATGTTCCTCTCTTTGTTCTCCAGTACTTCTAGTTCTTGCCTTTGACATTTTTCCAAACTAGCTGCTCCCTAGCTCTATCGTGCCAGACTGTCATTTCTGCTCTGTCCTCCATCCTTTAAATATGCCTTGCTGTCTCATCCATGATGCTCTTGGCAGTAGCAAGGCAGCTGGGGGAAGACGTCATTGCTGCTTATTGAACTAATTGTAATTGCTTGCTAAGGCTTGCATTCCCATCCCCTCCAGGGCCTGAAGTATGCTCATGGTCTGTTCTGTCACAGACCAGCTCTGTGGGGTCCCAATCATCTTTTTAAAAACTTGTGTACAAATGTGTAATGAGCAAGTCTCTGATCCTCGGCTGGTGCCCATAAGCAACCCCATTTAATAATGAGTTCAGGATTTAGTCCACAGAAACCAAAATACTTATTTGAATCTAGTAGTAGTGAAAACATAACTATCAGTCTGGGTTTGGAATGATTTATAAATGCATTTAAAATACAGATGTCATGGGAAAACTGGGGGTGGTTCATTCTCATCTATTACTGATACTACTGTCTTTCCCGACATTTCCATAGTATCTGGCATAGTTTCATTTGTGTTCTAGATGATCTGCCAATATGCATTTACTAGCTGATTACAGAGACTCAATGCATGGACATTTTATATGAATGACAACAGAATCTGGGCTTGTGTATGAAAGATGAACAGGAAGGAAATGCTTGGAGAGAAAGCATGGGGCAAACTGAAATTACAGGGTGGCAGCCTTAAAAGTGCAAAACTATAAAGTGGACTGGTAAATAATAGTGATTAAAAACTAACAGGAAAATTATCTCAACTTAAGTTTTCTTCTAGCAATATGGCAGAGGAACTCTGGTTTGAAAATATATAACTAAAGGTAAATTAAAAATAACTTTATCAAGGAGAGCTGGAGATGTGTCACTTTGGGATCTTACCTTCTTATGCACCTGTTGTTCTTTGGCTGAATGAGCTTTCACATGTTTGCGCAGTGAGCTGGGGTCTGTGTAGCGTTTGGAGCAGCCAGGAATCTGACAGGCATAGGGTTTCTGTAAATGCGAGGAAAGGGAAAAGATTTCATATTCCTTTGTATCTCTACAATCCGCATACAGAGCGCTGAAGGATGGCTGTTTCTGTGAAACACAGTGTTAAGCCTGAGATTTTTGCTCTGGTTGCTGCAGAATTGCTCTGTCTCCTCTATGTACGCAAGCCAGACATGATGCAAACAGAAGAACAGCATCAAACGCTCTGATTTTGCACTCCATGCAAGCGCTGAGAGCACTTGACACATCTATACTCTGTCATGTTGGATATTGATTACTGGGCTGAAATAAATGCAAATGAGATGCAACTGGGTGGGTTTTGAGAGCATTACTTTTTTCCTAGGCTTTACAGTAGACAAAATGATCATGAGATCACCCAGTATTATTATAAATACAGAAGCTCTGGTTTTGAGTTCTGATTTAGATCGTTTTTACAACTGTTCCATATACAGCGGAGCAAAACTTGCGGCATAGCACACATTTGGCTTTTTTCATACCTTGTTCGTGTTCTGAATAACAGCAGCAATATCTTTTTATAACTTCTAAACAAACAACCTTCATCAAACATTAACATCTGAGCAAATCAATACAGAAAGAAAAATCCACTATTGTTGATTTTGTCAGCAAGACCTTTCCAGCTGATTTTGGCACATGGCAGAGCTTGCGACTTCTATGTGGCACAGTATGAGCACTCTTTCCTGGGAAGACCATCCAGGTCTGGGCAGGCACTATACTCATAGGAAAATAAATAAATAAATAAATCAGGGTACTCCAATTTAACCGCTGATTCTGGAGTCCCAATGGCTGAAAGCCTCACCAAGTTCTTCTCTTAGTTATGCCTGCTCCCACACAAATGGAGTAGTCATACAAATGGAACACTATCTCTCTGTTACAGTACAACTCCCAAATTAACGTGCAGTCACCCAGTTGAACAAAGGGACTCTGGCACTTGTTATTAAGTAACCACTGACTTAAGTGATAGTAAAATAGCGCTGCATGTCGAAGCTCACAAAGTCTTAAAATTGAGTGGAACATTCCTTTTTTCTCTGTTTTCTTGCCTCATGTATCAACATTACTGTAGCCTTCTCACTTGGACTAGTATGTCCCTTTGGTGTCTTCCCAAAGGTAGAAAACTGGTTTGTCATGACCTCAGTGTCACATTCTTTAATCCCCTTGGTTTCAGAAAGAGGACGTACAAAAGGGAAAAAACCCCACTGGTTTTGGGAGAAGTAACTATGAGGTCCTTTAAACAAGTCGCTCTGCTCCTGGAAGAGTCGTGACATGCCCTTTTTACCACAAGGACAGATATGTTCCCTTTGTTCTGTTTCTACCAAGGAGAAGGATCGAATTCCAAATGATTTAGTAGACATTTGATCAAACTAGCATGCACCAGTAAGTCTCTGAAATTATTTACAGATTCTCCTTTTGGAGAAGATAAATGATGGAGTGACCAACATTGAGAAGCTTTAAGCCCAATTCCAAATGCACTCAATAAGGAATAAGCAGTCTATATAAACCCCTTTTCTTTGTAAGTACCTCCAGAGGATAAGTATTGCTGCTCTGTCCAGCCAGCAGGAAATTTCTGAAGGAATAATGGAATCATTCACCAATTCATGACCTTAAAGGCTAACACAGCACCTTCCCAGAAAGTTACAGGGCAAAGCAGATTTATTGAGAGTGTCTGGAACACAGAGAACTGACACCTGAGGAAAAACTATGGAAAACTTTAACAAATCCCTTGGCAGAAAAACTAGCATAGTATTTTTCAAATCATTGATGTAATTCAAATTAGTGCTAGAATAATTCAATTTAGTGATAGGGAAACTAGAAAAATATCTGACTACCCTTAAAAAGGTTCATGGCTATTTGCTTTGACATTCCAGGCAGTAATTTTGCCCACTGAGCTAATGCAACGTGCAGTATTTACAGCAGCACCATCCTGTTGCTCTGTTATTTTTCACATTCACATAAGCACACAATCCACTAAGCTACACCATTGGACTTCAGTTAAACTAGGTAAGTGGAAGTTAGTTATTGTGTTGTAGGACTACAGAAACAGTTTTAAAGAACCTGCAACAGAATAGCATGGAGGATGTTTTTAGACATTTAAGAAATTTGGTAGAAAATGATTACTGTACCTTTTTCCTGATTTATGAGCATTTCAGATAATAAAGAGAGATAAAGAGAGAAGAAAAGAAAATAGAAAGTTAAGAGATTTGTCTTCAATAATGCACAGATCAACAGATAAAAGAATTTTTGCTTATTTTGGTAACCATTTGAATTCTCTTTCAAAACTAATGAATGGCATTCCATTTGTGACTTTGGCTAATAAAAAATATATCTATTAGATTCAAGCAGTTACATTTCAAAACTGTGCACCCAATTTAGTATATCTACTTTCAAGAGAGATGCATTTTAGAACTAATTACAAATTCAAATATCTCAGGTTGACTTTCAAATAAATAAAACATTGTTATTGTAAGTGTGCTTTGGTTTGGAAAATGTGACTGACTCGCTTCTCTTACTTGTTTGTTTTTGCAAGGCATAATGTACATTAGACATTCCTTAATGCTGCACTGTCTGAAATGTGTAACTGCTTAAAAAGTAAATATCAATTAAACTCAAAAGTTCTGCCCCATAAACACTTGACCAAACTTTAAACCATAGATTCACTTATTTGAAAAGACAAAGGAACAACTCTGCCTGTTATTCTTCACGAGCTTTATGCTGAGGACTTAACTGCTCTACAAAGTTGTCTACTTACTTTCTTGTCTACTTACTTTCTTTCCCCATAATATGGTGATTTAATTTTGTCGGAGCCTGAGACGCTAGACAGGCTCCCATCTTCTCTGCAAGACAAGTGAGAAGACTTACAGAGTTGAGCCAGAATCTACCAACTCTACATAAGAAAAGAACTTGTTTCTTACAGTTAATTCTGATGGTGGGTACTTAACAAATTTCATATAGTTATAAGACAGGCATATTTTTACCTTTACAAAATTTTGTCTAAAACAGAGATGCATTTACCTTCCACTGAGATGTCTGAACTGCTTTTGCATTAATTCAGAACAGACTTTATTGAAGCAACACAGGATAGGAGGAAGACAATGACACACATTTAGTACAGCAGCCATGACTCAGCTTTCACTCATACTGTATGTTATTCTACTGCTGCCTCCTCTTATTGGAACAAGAACAATGGGAGAGTTTGCTGAGCAACTTATTCCTGAGTAACCTATTCTTGTGTAACTTATTCCTCAGCATGAGTAAGACAGCTGAATTTGCCTTTCTCTGATCACAACTTTTTAATTTGTCAAAGCACACACAATTCAAAACAAAAGTACAGTTGCCTATAGCTGAGTTTTCTGGGATGCTCCTTGTAAAAAGGAAAAGTTACCCTCCAGTTGCAGAAGAGATTGTGTACAAGGACCACTGGAAAACTCAGTGCAACTCCCAGTATGAAATTGTGCTTACGGTATCCAGGTGCGTTCGCTGATGCTTTGCCCGGTCACTGGAGTTGCTGAAAGCTTTCTGGCAGCCAGGATGCTGACACAGGTATGGCTTCTCCCCAGTATGACTCCGGAGGTGAATCTTAAGGTTCTCAAGCCTAGAAAATGCCTTGTTGCACCCTTCAAACTGAAAAACGTCATAAAAAAATGTTGTAAAGTACTATTAAATAAACCATGTGCAGCCACAATGAGAACAGTGTAAGATCCAGTTGGACATGTAATAAATCAACCAACATTCAAACATCTGTTGAAATTTATGGATGAAACACAACATTTTGTGCTGTTCATTTAATGTCACTGAAGACATGTTGTGTAGCTCAGTAATAATACAAGGGTTATAAATATCTCACACATTCTGTCTGAAGTACTGAACACTTAAAGACATGGTGTCAGAACAGAAAATTTAAAGAAAGAACAAGCATTCTGATGAGTTCTCTTAGATGTTAATTCTCACAGGAACCACTGTGGGCAATAACAATTAGCTGCTGCAGACGGAGAGCAAGAGAAGCTATTTGTGGTGGGTATGAACCTGGTTTCAGATGTCTGAAATACTATACGCTGGAGCAGATGAGCACGGACTATTACAAGAAGACCTGATCCATTTGAAGAACAATCAGAAGGAACTCCGCTGTTATTCTGCACCCTTTTCTTTACCAGCCGTATCACGCAGATCTATTCTCAGCACTTATACAACCAGTAACCTGAGCAATTCTGACTTCTTAAGCACCCGTTTCATTAGAGAACTCAGTAATAAAACACTGCATAGCATTCATAACGAAAGTCACTGTTTCAAAATAAATCTGAATAAATAATTAAAATTTCCAACTACCAGGCCAAGGGAAGGGTTATTTGCAGTGCTTACTGATAAGTTTCAGTGTTACAGACAACAGACTGCAGTGGAGGCACTGCCTCTAAGAGGGGCTTTGGGAACTAACTCAGGCGACCACAAATAAATGAATGTGCACATTCATGCACCAGCAAACCCATTACATGCACTCAGATACTTATGCATGTGCACAAATACTTCTCTGCACACATACTCACATGCGGTGGTGTGCACATACTTTGCCCACTCTGCACTGCAACTTCATGGTTCTGCAGATCTAGTGTCACTATACATAAAAAGCCCTGGCTCCTCTATGATGCGAGAGTTCAAAGAATGTATTTGAGAAACACAACCCAATTCACCTTCATGTCAACACTAACAACAATTTTGAAAGAAGATAGGTGTGTCTTAAACCCAGTATTTCTGGAAGCCAGAATTTTTTGTATGATTTTTGCTCATCAGGAGTGAAAGCCAGATCCTTGCAAAATTAGTGAGTGCTTCGTCACTTCCTTCTGCTGAGTCAGGATTTTGTTCAGCAGCTACTGGATTTGTTCATTCACTACCTGTGGTTCCTCAGATAGCACCACAGAAATTAGTCTTGCCAATCCTTGTCACATTCTATTTGTTACACACACTCCCCTCATATACATTGGTAGGTGCAAACTTCTGACTCAGCTGTTGCATCCAGCATCGCAGGCAGAGGGATGGGAAGGGACAGCAGATGCAGATAGAGCCTAGAAGATGCTGTAAACTGATCTCCTGGTGGCTGACAAAGGCAATTTTAACCACTGATGGGCAAAGGTCCATCACATCCTGCTCAGACCAGCTTGTTTTAAGCATCTCAACACTGAACAAAGTGATCTGGATTCTCAAGCTAGCACTTCATTTCGTATGCTGTGTTCTGTCTTTGGATGCAGATCGGCTCTGCACACTGCAAATTAAGCACACCAATGCACTCCAACACACAGACACCCACACAGAGGGTCTCCTGGGAGACTGCAAATTTCTGCCTTTCCCAACTGCTCATACATGAAAGGATCACTATAGCTTTTACTGCCATATTTCACTCTCTGGGCACGTATTTAATCTGTCTGAATGGCATATTTGGGTCTATGTGTGCAGAGAACTATCTGATAGGTATATATTTCCACCTTTTCCCATCACAACTATCATAATAGATCCACAGAGTCACCTGGAGACGTGCAGTCTACTGCTTCAGAAGTTTGTTTTTGGCCATGACTCTCCTCTGAACATTTGAGCTGGTGCAGGGAGGCGGGGAAGTTTCGGAAGTGACCAAGCCACCAAGGCTTAAAAAGAAACAAACTTTCTTCTTAATCACCACTAAAAATCTGGAAAGGATTCAGAAGAAAGCAATCTGAAATGTGCAAATATGCTGTAGTCCCTGAAAAATAAAGCAGTTTGGCAAATCCATAGTTCTTGTAAGACATTCCATAAAGCCAGTCTCTGCCAAATGGAGTTAATGGTCTCAGGTCCTAAACATCACTTGTTTCCACTTTGTTCCCCAGCTCCCCTCCCCTCCCCTCTCCTCTCCTCTCTTCAGTCTCCTTGGATTAGTGTTATGTCCACGGTGTCATATCATCCCCTTCAAACTAATAACCCTTTCATTTTCAGTGCAACAGACCAGCTCTTCTCAGTTTTACTCACCAATATGCAATGACAAGGTAGAGTGAGAATCTGACCCAGAGTCTACAAAATTATTTTGCAGCTCAGCTCTGCAACCTCATTCACCTGAATCCCAGGTGAGCTGCAAGACCGAGCTTCTTCCTACAATTGTCCTACCATGTGTGCCATTCCCTCCCTCCTACCTAAGCAGACTCTCCTGACTGTCACGAGTCCCTTCTACACACTCCCCTCTCCAAAGAATGTTCTGGTTCGTGCATTCAGGCATCAAAAAACCTAGCCCAGAAGGACATTATAAAGCAACGCTCCTTGTTACTGGGTCCTTGAGACACTTTGTACCCTGTTGGCACCAGAATCACTATAGTGACACTCCACAACCTGATCCTTCTTGTCTCCATGCTGTCTCAGGCCTGGAAGAACTGTTAGGTCACAGAAGTAATTTCTCAGCTATTCAGTCATGAATGGAGGATCTTGAGCCTCAGAATGTTTTTCTAATGGATTACCAGTCTTCAGCTCCATATCTACAGCCTAATGCAAAGTAGGAAAGTATGCAGAATAATCCAAACTAATTAAAGGTCCAGCTCCATTCTCATTGATGTCAGTAGCAAAAATGCCAATAGCAAATGTCCTAAAACATCTAAACACAAGCTTAATTTAAAACACATGAAAGTACATATGTTTAAGAGTTTGTTGGATGCTGGATCGGGACTTCAGGAAGAGGAGGAACAGGCCCTACAATGAATGCTCAGAGCTATGTAAGCAGCACCACTCAAATAGGGGTTGTTATACTTTTTGGTACTTTTTTTGGTGCTAATACATAATCCAAAAGTCTAATGTCTTCAGCAGTGAGGTTCCTCCATCACCACATATGCCTGGACTTTAAGAGCTTTTCTCATTTATATTATAATTTTGTCATTTATATTATTTATATTATCCAGCTCTATTAAGCTGGATAACAGAGTGGGACAGTCACAATGCTGTGATAAATTCTTCCTAAATATATAAGGTGGGAGAATACACCAGCAAAGAGAATGATATGACTCCAGCACTCATATTTTCAAGGCGGCAGGGTTGCTAAAGGTAGGGTTGGCTAAATAGGAAGAAAATTAATGGAAAAGGAGAGCAGGGTGAGAACCTTGATGGCAAGTGATGAGAAGAGGGCAAGGTGATGTACAAAGGTGAAGGTGAAAGGCCTGAGAAGAAGGGAGGAAAGGAGTCGGTGCGGACAGCTGACAAGTGTGGGGCTGAAAGACGTCACTCAGAGCTGCAGAAAGGCCTCCACTTTGAAGGACTCCAGGAAAGCCTATTTCAGGTCTCTTATTTCTTGCTGGATCTGCTGACTCTGTCCCTTGCAGTTTTTCCCTACAAGTCCACATGTGGAGACAGCACTGCTGAGACCCAGCTTCCCCAAAGCAGAAGTGTCTCACCTGTACATTTGTACAAGGACAAAATAACTTCAACTGGGTTGCTGAGGAAACTGTGTTAGGATGACTTTGTAAGGTAATTCTTGGGCTTCATTGCTACTTACCAGCACTTTTAACCCTTCCACTGACCCTCGCTACTTGGAATGTATTTATATTTATATATACACCAAATAAAACTACTCCTGGACAAATAGGGTGCTCATTCTCCTTCCCAAATAACCTCCAGGAAGATCCATCAATCCCAGAAGTGTCTCAGCTTCAACTACAAAGAACAAACGTTCAATTCCCAAAAGACTTTAGGATGAGCTATTTTAGGCATCTTTATCTTTAGGAAGAGCTATTTGATCAACTGACAAGGCCACTTACAGTATCTCTCAGCCATCTGGCCCCAATCTGTCACATCTTAATCCTACAATCTTAAACATTTTGTTGACGTTTGATTCCTGGGATAACTGTAACTAACGCTGCATGATCCTCAAAGTCTGTAAATGTCAACAGAGCTCTTAAACAAGTTCATCAATAAAAATAATAATTATATTGCAATTACTACTTTTGTCTTTATTGTGAGATTGTTAATGTGTGCTTCAGAGACTGCTATGCTACACTCATCCGAGCACAAACACAAAACAATGCTACATGATTACAGAAAATAGCATGGTGCAATTACTGGATTTTATAACTATTGCTGCTTTTAGAATAGAGCTTCTACCAGGAAAAAATATGTTGTAGAAATTTACAGCACTAAATTAGTTCACTACCACGTGGAAATACATATGTTATCTTTATTTTACACTGAAATCTCACTGGAGTGTAAATGTCACAATATCATTCATTTAGAAGGCATATTTATGAAAACACTAAATTATCTCACAGTGATCTATAACACATCACAATTTTTCTAACAAAAAAATTTAATCTAATAACTGTAATTGCTTAAAATGTTTTTTCTTTGCTTCCACATTATACTTTGAATGCACCTGATAATGTTGCCATGCAGGAATAACAGCATATTTCCAAGAGGGTTTATATTATCAAATGTTTACCATTTTCATAAGCGTATTTAATCACAGTCATGTCTACAATATCTGTCAGTGGTACAGATCAGAAGAAATAAACTATAAACTAAACAGCTCAGACCGTAAGGTGAAGCAATAACTGACATTTTCTTAGGAAATGAGTTATGACTGAAAAAGAGAAGCCTTCACAGTTGTAGTGCTAAATAGGTCCAGTGTGCCATTAGAGAAAGCTCATTAATATACACCTCTGCTCTCTGCTGCAAGATCAGTTAAACAAGCTGCCTTTTATTTATAAACCTAAAAGGGAAAGAGCAGGTCATATTGGCTGCTGACATCTCAGACAGCCTACAGATGGAAAACCCAAAACATTTCATTCCAAAGCATTTAATACTATCAATAGGAAATCTTATGTCTGGTCAAAACAGCTACAAGCCTTATGAACATTGTGAAATGTTCTTTCTTCCCAACTGATTACAAAATTGGGAAAATTTTATTGAAAAACATGTAATGAGAAAAAGGATCCTGTGAGGATATGCATCCCTTCTGCAGGGGAGGATATAGTCACACCACTCTTTAAATAGCATCAATGTTTTATAGCACACTGAGTCTAATGTTGGGGAGATGGCAGGAGGCATACAAGGCTCCAAACTGTTAGGAATATCAGTAACCTAAGTACATGAGTTGGTTCACTCCACACAAGAATCGAAATATCTGATCTGGTGCTTTGCTTTTTCCCGCAAACTCCTGATTGGATTAATTTTTAATTCTCTATTGTAGCTGCAGTGTAAAGCCCTGATCCTGCAAATACTTGCTCACAAGTAACATGACTCAGGCAAGGAGTTTTATTAAATGCAACAGAACTGTTTGTATACATAAAAAGTAACCCATAGGACTGAGCTCTCAACTTCCTAAAGAATCGCAGTTCATATAGCCAGTTTACAGTTTTAAATCATTAGAAGCTGATTTTTTCCCTTTGTGCTAACACAATAATGGAAGATATATGTAACAGAAAAAGGGTCTGCCAATTTTTGAAGTCTGAACAATTTACATTTGCAAAGTGACACTTGTACATAATATTTCATTTCTCTCCTGGGAAAATTTGCTTGTACTTATTATTTGTGTTACAAAAAAGCATTTAGGGCTTTAGCCAAGCTATTGTACAATCGCTGGTGTGTAGGAAAAGAAAAGGTTAAAAGGTTCAGAACAGGAAAAAGTAAAAAATCTAGAAGAGTAAGCTGCACTATAAATGCAATACATCCTTCACATTGTTGGGTTTTAGGGTAATTACAACCAACCATTTGACATCAACCCATTGTACACCAGCAGTTCATTTTTCTTTATGCTGTTACACACATTGCATATTTCCTAATTAACAGAAACTAAGAAATACTAATACACTGAAAATCCTGGAGGTGGTGTTCAATCAGCATACGTCACTGAATTAAACGAGACTTTGGGCTGTCTCTTCTATTTCAATTTTATGAATTTTATAAGCCCCTAAGTCCACATTCCTGAGCCCCCACTCTGGCAGTACCATGAGTTATGGGTGCACGAGGAATGCAGACCTGGCCCACGCAAGGCCTAACAACAGACTCATTTAAGTCATGAGGCTTTCAACAGCAACCAGGTTAGATTCTGCTTGTGAGGTGATTTCCACATACAAACAGACTTCTCTGACTGCAAAATCCAACCACCTGCCTGCCAACATCCTGAGATGGGATTCCTCCACTCCAACTGTAGTGTCTAAAAAATAAATGGCCTCCTTGTTTGAACTCCCCGAGTCCCTAGGGAATGGCAGGTCTGTCCAGCATGAGGTCGGCAGCTAACAGAGTTCAGGAGGACACATCCTGCTTGGTCTATCCCTCTCCCTGACTATAGAGACAACCTAGATTTGGCTTCTGGGTTTTGCTTTTTAAAGATAGCTGTACCTGTGTTCCTGAGTATATCTGGCATTAAATGTGAGTTTTGCCAATCATCTCTCGAGGCCTGCTGTCATACCGAGTGCAGAAGACCAGCTCATCAGGACAGGCACTGAGTCTTAGCCTGTCTCAAAGTAGCACTGCCATATTTTGGCTCTGAAAAGTCTTGCTCATGTAACTGTAAGTTATCATCTGTCAAGAAAGGGGTGAATGTTTGATATGAAATATCGATAAATTTGTTTCTTCTAGCACCTGTAGGTCAGGCACTTCAGTGAGCATTTCAGTGAGCAAACAGGTTTCCATACGTTTTCTAGCAAACCCCTGGGAAACTATCAGAGCACCCTATCATTTTCACAAGACCCCATTGCTAGTCTTAAAATTCTTGTTAGCAATCCTTTTTTAACCAAGTAGAAGGACAAACATTTGTCAAAACAGGGGTACTTTCATTTATTTGCTGCATCATATGAGAATGAACGAGGAAAGTTGGGGATATCTTAATATCAGCCGCATGACAGCCACAAATTTTGCCGTAAGGTTTTGCTACATACGTCATTTGGAAATGAAACAATTTTTTGAAACCTCATCACAGTTGGACTGGATGCAGTATTATGGCTTGCAGGCAAAAATAACATTGCATGGAGCAACATTTTAAAAAACAAAATGCAAGTTTCATATGGTCATGTAATAAGCAAAGAAGACACCCCTCCTGAAATCTACATGTCAGCCTCTTTATTTCCTCATATGTAACCAGGAAACTATTATTATTTATAGCTTGCAAGCTATTTGAAATTAAAGGACATCACACAATCCAAGATTTGCTGCTCCAGTATCTGAAGCCAGATCTGCTTATTTTGGGGACAAAATTAAGATTTAACAAAATCAGTTAAAACTCCTCTCCAGTTGTGCCAGCAAAGAACCACAAAGAAAATTAAAATGTTTCCCTCCAGTTCTTTTAGACTTTTTAAACAAAAAATATAGTTTACTACATGTACTTCAAAACCTTGTTCCTCTAGATCAGTAAGCCGTTCTCTAACCTCACTTTCCAAGGAAAGATTTCAATTCCAGTTTGCATCTAACGTATTACCTACTTACACCGATCTGAAATTCTGTCCTACACTCTTGCTTATATCTTTGCATTTTGGCCCACATTCTAGTCACATCTTTAAATAACAGCCTGTGCTTTTGGTCTGGGAGGCCAGTTACACTGCAAAAAGGTCTGTACAGAATGCATTTCATTGACATGCAAGATGGAATAGGCGCTCAGAACTTACAGGTATAAGAGTTTGCAAGTCTGGAGTGAAGAATTAATTTGCTTAATATCATGAATGCAGCCCTAGGACAAGGAGAGAATCCATTTATGTAGAGTAATCAGTTAAATAAAAAAAAAAAAAAAAAAGAGAGAGGACAACAGCAAGAAGGAAAAAAAGTAATTACAAAAAGAAAAAAAACCTCCCCAAAACTTATGGCTGATTAGCATAGCGTAGCATCTTAAAAGGCCAAAATACCACATGTGTGGCATGTTACAAAAGAAGATTAAAATAAAGGAAAAAATATCCAGAGAACCATGAAGTCTCAAAACATCTGGAGTTTTATAGTAACAAGGAGGAAAAAATCAAAAACATAATTGAAAAAAGTCCACTGCGATACATTATTGTACAATGAAGCTTAATGGAATTGAAAGGAGAAGAGATGAAAAGGCAAAATGGGGGGGGGGGGGGGGAGAAACAAGAAAAGGCATTTATATTTTAAAGATGTCACTGAGGGTTTTTATCCCAGTTATTAAAAATTACACACCCTGCTTCTGTAAGCTGTTCCTGTAACATACTGAGTGCTCTCTTTCAGTGTAGGACATTCATGATTGCTGGGGAATTCATCAGCCCTTTTGTACCTGGTGTAGAGGCACTTTTCTCTCCTGACTCTTTGAGAGACAGCTGCAAAGAGAATGGCAGAGAAACTGCCTGTCCTGGTTTACATTCTGACTCCAATGGGAGATTTGAAGAGAGACAGGACAAACATGCAAATTAAAAATGTTTGCTAAAAACAATGCACACATTCAGGAATTAAGCAAACAATCTTAAGCTGTTATATTGGCATCAGACACTAGAATCAACTGCAATTGAAATACTCTAAATGCATTCACTAACAAACATTTATATGGAAAAGTGAAATGAAAAACTTCCCTCTTTTTTTCATATTTTTCTCTTTTTTTAATGAACCAGTAAGGGAAGAGTAAGATCTGCGCATAGTCCAGTCTGCCTTTGTAACATGCCAACAGCGTGTCTATAAACAGGAAGGGTTTCCAATGCACTGCAGGCATGAACATCCTGGATTAGATCTGTGCTCTGTCTGTCCCCAGTCACAGGAAGATTTGAGACAAGCATGTGCCAAACCCCATCTGTAATGAATACGGTGTAATCTGGCAACAGTGAGTGTCCATCCGAACTTCCCACTCATCCCCCAGACTACTATTTTTTTAAATCCTGGGAAACCCAGCTCATATCTTTGTCAAGACCAGTAAATAAATATGTTTTACAGTCATAGCTTGTCACATGTCATCGCAGTTAACAAAGTGGCTCCTGTCCTTGGCAGATCAAACAGAGGACAAGGAGAGAATCCATTTATGTAGAGTAATCAGTTAAATAAAACAAAAAAAAAAAAGAGAGGACAACAGCAAGAAGGAAAAAAAGTAATTACAAAAAGAAAAAAAACCTCCCCAAAACTTATGGCTGATTAGCATAGCGTTGGTGAAAACTGATCTACAGTTGGAAACTGCTGGCTACAGCTAACTAAACTAGTCAACCACAACAAAATCCTCTCTTAAAAAAGAGGAAAATTACCAGCAAGGTAACTGTCCACCCACTTGTGTGTTTTTTGTTGCAAATACAATTTTTTGTATGTGGTTCAACATAGACCATTAATTTTCCTCACAAAATCTGCTTCACAAAGTGCATAGTTTTATTGCTGGTTTTTTTCCTGATTTAGATAGGGTGGTGGTTTTTTTCTAAAAGACACTGTCCTTCTCATGCTCTACCTGTATTCATTTTCACATGCACATAATGGAGCTTTTCTATCAAATAGTTGTTTCTAAAGATCAGTTAAGAAGAATAAAGTTTCCCTACAAATTAACAAGCTGCATGAAATTTTCAGCACTGGATGAATCTTTGCACAAAGCAATAAGAATGAAATACAAATTTCTCCAAGGTTCTTCTTCACAAGGGAACAGACAAATTGGTGGGATTTTCCATGCTCAGATAGGCTCCTGCTCTTTTCTATGCCATGCTGGGACAATCTGAATATCCATAAACGAACACTGGGGTTCAACATGTAATCCAAGGAAGGCAAGGGATCTGCTAAGACGTATGTGATGCCCATTGCTTCCTTGCATGTGTAGAGCTGAGCTCTGGCAAAGAGCCCTACAACAGCTGCTGGTGAACCACCAGGAAAGAGAGATCATGCAATGTGGTGGGAGCTTGTTATGACCTCAGGGCTGGTTACTTTATTCTGCCTTCCCTCATGTCCTGGTTGTGGAGCAGAACCTCAAGACACATGGCTCCCTCCTTTGCCTGCTGACCTGTTCCAGACACACTACACCAGAATCCCACAGGGTGACCTTATGCTGGGAGGACTAGAGGAGGCAACATGGAGAAGGATAAGCTCCTCTTTTTGAAAGAACTGCCTCTCTTCCCTACAAATGAAGAACTCCTCCTCACTTTACTAAGATGTTAATTTTAGTCTTGCAGTGTTTTCATTTCATGTTGCTTGGCCATGTTCATTACATGAAGGAAAATCTGTGAGATGTATTCCTAGGAAAATGGCTTCAAGACCTCACCTGTTTTAAAGGAAGTAAGTTTTCTGGCTTTGCCACAACCGAATTAGTGTCTAGTCTTGGTTAGCACTGCATTGTTGGAAGAGCCATGTTGTAGAGTTTGGAAACACAAGTCTCTTCCTGCCCTTTGTAAATGACTACTATGCTTCAGCTGAGCCACAGCAACGGTCTGTACCTAAGCTCCTTCTCTCTGGTAAATCCAATGTGATGCCTTCTGTTAGAGGCTGAGCTCACTCCTATTACCTCACACTTCCATGTGCTAAGTGCATGTGCTTCAACAGTTACAGCAGCTGATGCACACCAACCTTTGAAGCAATTATATTGGATTCTGTGCCTAAGCCTCCGAAGGAGAAGTTAAACCAAGATTTTGCTAACAAACACCCCATAGTCCATTGCTACTTTTCACTCACAGTGACTTACTACATCCTAGCACACCGAACTAGTGTGGGTAGTTACGATCTTCACCAAATCCTGCTCCAGTTTTAAATGATGGAGTTGCCTTCTAAAATCTATTGTGAAGACGAGCTCTCTGCTGAAGAGCAGACGGCATGGCAACAGTGCCAGGTCCTTTCATTCTCTATAGCACTGTGGGATCCTTTGGATAAAAGACAGTATAGCAATGTTCTTTTCTGAATAGCACTTAATGTTTTCCCACAGTCTTATTGTTTACAGGGAGTTTAGCAAGTCACTTCACTAATTTGAAATAGATTGTATCCCACATGGGTGGATAACAATAACACATATTGGTGAATCATATGGCTTTCAAATGATATGTATGAAAAAGAAGTGCTACACATATTGTCTGAAATTTTATTGTGTGAAACCATGGCACTTAGCTCCCTACCAGCTGTGTCAACAATTCAGTGTAATAAACTAATAAAATTGTAGAATAACAGCAAGGTTAGTTCTGAAAAATGAAAAGCCAAGATTAAAAAAATGCAACAAGAAAATGTAAATGAATACAGATTAACACCATTTCAGGTGGGAATAGTCAGCCCTGAAAATGATGTGACCTCATGAAATTTAGATTCCATGGTTAAAGGTTGCCATCTAAAAACCTAAGAGGAAAAGGGATTATATGGGTGGAATGATTTTTAAAAGAGAAGAAGAGCACGTTTTGACATCTGAGGAAACTGGTGCGTTACACCAGTGTGTACTGTGTAACAGTACACCAGACTGTACAACCACTGCAGAAGCATCCTATCTTACTACAAACTACATATGCAGGGTCAGCTTTAAAATGAAAGAAGAATAAGAATCTTCCCTGGACTTTGCTTCCTAGGTTCAGATCAGCCTCATATCCATGCTGACTCGTTCATATGAGCTGTTTAACATACATGACGTAGCTCCCAAGGAGGATGCTGCCAAAGGACATTCCTGACATACTTGACCAATAGCAGCCCATGCACAGGAATGGCTGAATGAGCCAGGCTCAGATAACAAAGGTTTCATATTGAGCTGTCTCATATAATTTTTGATATGCTGATAAACAAACAAACAAACAAACAAACACAAATAAATAAATAATTGAATAAAAGACATTTTCTAGGATAATATTTTGAGGGAAAACTGGAAATGGAACTCAACGGAAATAAGTTTTAAATTGAAATGTTGAACTGTTGCCCAGAAATGACAAGAAAATTAAATCTCTTTTTTTCCTGAACCCCAATAAAAAAGTCTTAAACACTCTCAGTAGACCACAGTTTTGAAAGAAATGAAATTATGTTATTGTCATGCATGATTATCCAACATTTAGAAGGTATCTGCAAGGTTTTCCTGAGAGTTGTACGTCCATCCCATAACCTAGCAGGAAACCACAATCACTTCTGTACCTTACATGAAGGACCCTGAAATGAAAGTGCCTCAAAATCAAATATAAGCAGCTTTCAACATGTGCTTTTAATCTTCCTAGGTTAAGAAACACCCTGTGGCCACCACACTAAAGAACTGAAAACGTAAATTGAAGAAATTATATCCATATGATTAAGTAAGATTCTTAAAGAGAAACATGTTGTTAAGTACTTCATTGAGAATAAAATGAAATGCAGTAAAATAGAAGCTATTTGGAATAAATCACTGATGCACATGCTTTCTATGCAAAATGGCAGCGTTCAGCTCTGAGTGGACATCTGGAGCAAATTAGCATTATGTTGAGAATAATATAAAATTAAAACATTTAGTTTCAGCTTCTAAAATTAAATATAAAATCAGAGGCCAATGTTGTGTTGGACAGCTTGCCTTGTGACTCTGATAGAAAGAGTTTATTTTGCTTTTAAAGTTGTTTATGCCTCCTATCACTGTTCTTGGAGCCCTGACACTCCCAGATACTATCTATGCAAACAGCAACAGGCAGAACAGTTGTATCTTGAAATGTGCTGAGAGTCCTGCACTGGAAGTTCAGAATGGCCAAGTGTGGGCCAAAGCAGCTTGGGTAAAACAAGAGGAAATGACCCAAGCCTATAGGCAGAACTCGGAACACACCCAAGCCATACCTCCCAGGGCCGGAATATGTTTCATTTTTACATTTGCATGCTGACTCCGCATTTCCTGGCTCTGGAGAGCATCCAGGGTTGATGGGTTGAAGGTGGTGGATGACTTCAAGTCCTTGTGAGGCCCCTCTTAAAATATGCTGAGCTCTTCCTGGCTGCTGCTGCTGCTGCTGCTGAAGCTACTCAATTTACATGAAGTCTGATATGTCCAATGAGGAAGCTCTCCCAGCTCCTATTGAGGTGACGGAGAGAAGAGAAGACTCTGATCCTGATGGGACCTGCCCTACTTGTTTCAGGGATAGAGGCTGTGGAAGAGGCTATCACAAACATATTTCCAAACCCAAAGAAAGCTTCTGTCACTGCTCCTGTCTCTTGCACGTGCAAACTCCAGGGACTGAAGACAATCAAACATTTGTAGTGCTCTTTTTCTCACTTCCAAGAGAGATTAACCAGAATGAACGAGGTGTATAGGGATGTAACCACCCATAATCACTCCTCCACAACTGGGGCCTCTGTGTCACTTGAGGGGAAAGGCAGCTCCCTTCAGCCTTGGGCTTACTACAGCTGGATACCTGGCCTGTCTACTTTGGTTCTGAAGCAGGAAAAGAGTGCTTCTGTCAAGTGTTTGGCACTTGACAAGACCACAAACTTCAGGAGAGAACTAACTTTTCTCCTGGACATCTTTTTAGATGTCCTGTTTCAGTGCTTTGCTCCAAACAGCTTTCCAGAAGTTACTGGCTTATACAGCTGTCCGTTTCCAACTAGACAAAATAGCTACTAGCAATAACATTTCTGAAAAACTCTAGCCAGAAGCCATTAGCATCCCTAGTACACTTTTGAACAACTCATGCTTGGTTCAAAAAATCATGCCTGCAACTGCTGCCATGCCAAGCACTCCTACTGCTCCTGCCTGCCTGTGAGATCTACCTAAGGGATTATTTCTGATCTGCCAGCAGCCCAACAGCATAAAAAGAGACAGCTAGGTGTCTAGGAAGTGCTGAACTGGAAAGCCAGGGCAGCGCAATGGATATGACACAGTGCTTGGCTGTGGGAGATGTGACATTTCACTAAGTTCTGCGATGGAGTGACCCTAACCAAATCACTTCATCTCCGGTGTGCGGTTTAGTCCTTCGTGCTTTCTGACTCTCCTGAAATGCCTACTGAGCAGGGACTGTGCAACACCAAGAGCCTCATGGATGCTTTTGGAGCATCTTGAACTCATCAGTCACTGGTGTAAAGCCACTGAACCAGGAGCAGTGCTCTGAAGAATCAGGCCTTCTGACAGAAGATCAATAACCATAACACTGGAGAGACGGCCAGACACATAATCATCTTCAGGTAGTTTGCTAATGCACCTTTATGCTTTGAAATATTCTCCTAGTTGTTTAAAAAAAAAGTTCAAATAAGCAACATGCATTTACTTTATATATCACAAAAATAAGCTCTTTATAGTATGGTTTATCTCCTGATATATCTGGGAACATGCCAACCTTGCCACCTGTTCCTGGACTTCCTTTAAGGTAGCCCTATCTTTCAATATGAAACCTAAATTGGATGTGCACAGACTTGCTGCTGCATGTTGCAATGTAAACACCTGCACATATGTTTTAAATAGTCTCACACCTCTATATGTAAAATTTCAGACACCTGTGAACTGGCTTTGAACAGCCCCACTGGGTTTTGTGGATGGAGAACAACTTCCAGGTGTAGATGAATAAGGTTATTTCAAGGGCATAGGCACTGTACAGCCTCCAGTCTGAGTACATACAACACTGCATTTCCAAATTTAAAGCAACACTTTAAACACTTTTCCTTTCTCTGACTCATTAATCATCAACAAGGTGCGGACATAAATTCATTTGTGTCTCTCTGGTTTGTATTGAGCCTTAGTTCATTGGGTTCTAATTCTCTAAAGCACCTTGAGATCTTTGCACTGAGTGTGCACTCCACAGGCAAGAATAGTGTTGGTCGTGCTCTTCATACAGCTGCACAGGAAATTTTCATTGGTCTTAAGCTACAGTGCTTCATGATTATTCTGGAGAGAACTTTCTTTCCATGTCTCTATTTTAACACTGAAAAGATTTTGTTGTTTTTATTCCAGTTCTACCAGCACCGTGACATCAGAACCTCACAGATGATTTCTTACTCCAAAATTTTGGTCTGGTTTTGTCCATCATTTACTCACACAGAATTCTGACAAACACTTCCAGTATGCTTTTGCAAACGATACTCTATGTGAATAAAGGCTGAGAACTCTGAGTTAATCTACAGTATGTCTTTTTAAATCCCTGCCTTTCCTCTTTTCTTTCTTCTCCAGTCACCTCATAATTGAGGGGGGAAAAAAAAAAAGATGGTCAGTTTATTTTTCTGTTTAAGAGAGGGGTTCTGGAGTAAAGTAACTTTGGTTTCATGGTGATATATATGACCACAATGCATTCCTTGAAAAGGAGAATAAACTTTGGCATTTAATGAATGATTAGAACTTTTCCAAAAGCTACCACAATGTTTTTAAATGCTGTGTCCTTTTCTCCTTCCCCAGAAGAATGTCCAAAACAACCTCAACTTTCTATATGCATACAAACACATATTTTAATAACAATGAAGAAAGGTTTGCAGGGATAAATAGTACCTTTTATTAGACCAACTAATACAACTGAAAAAGATAGCCAGGCTCTCAGCATGAAAGCCCTTCTTTGGATGTAGAACTCTCCAGACTGACCACAAAGAATTGTAGCCAGAGACTAAAGAAAAGATACGTGTATCAAATTTCCATGCTGCTCTACAAAGAGAAGTCTTTGTGGCATATCTACACTAGCCTGAACAAAGGGGCATGAGCTCACTTCTTTCCTTCAGAACAGATCATTAATTCAGATTCAGGCCACCATAGCTGGCCTAGTGAGCTTCCAGCTGTGGAGCAGGCCAGAGCAAGGGCAGTGCCAAGCTTCCTGAATGGGCACTGCATAGTGTACAGGTATGCCATAGACCCAAGGAGATGACTGCTGACACAGCCATCCTCTGGGATGGAGCAGGTATGCTTTGCCTTCAACAGTGGAGGCCACATAAAGACAGCCTCTGCCCAGCGCTGCTCCACTTTCTTTTTTACTTTTTACCCTTGGGAGCAGGAAGGAGATTTTGTGAATCCCTCCTACTCCAACTCCCCTCCCACTGGTTGCAATCCTGGAATGCCTCGGCCCATGGAAATGGAGATATGCAGCCCTGCTTTCTGTCCAAACAATCCTGGATCAATGTTTTGTGTAACTTCACAATCCTCCTTGTGAGCTTTCTGTGTTCTTTTCTCACTGCCAAACATTAAGCATATGAAATAAGAACTCTTTAAATTTCATCTTGGAGGCTGGTGCCTTTTTAATTAGCCCCTAATTACAGAGACGCTAAAGAGCAAACAGGCAAATATGCAGTTGGAAAACATATGCAAGAAAAATAAAAGGAGCATGAGTGGTGGGCCTACTAGTCTTTCCTGTTCTCATGATTTTTTATATACACATGACCTCACCAATTACATGATATGACATCAACAGGACTGCTCTCTCTGTGCTGAGTGTCTTCAAAACATTATTGGCCTGAGAAATTTATCTCTGCAACCACTCATTAGCATCAGCCTTTCGCATATCCTGAAAGAGGGACTTCACATACAGTCGTGCTTCTTCTGAATAATGACTAGCATAACAGGTTACAGAGCCATTGTATGTGTGACCACACACACAACTACTGATGCACGTGTGCATTGAACAACTCTCTTGAACTTCCAGGGAAACTATATTGCCCTCTTCAGCAGAAAATCTTTATAGAAGACTTCCTTGAAAGCTGAGCCTTCAGCTACTGGCTGGCAGTCTGTTACAGTAACACAGAGGACTTGGCTTCAGGATAGCACAAATACTATCCCTTGCTGAGACAGGGGGGCCCAGGGGTGTTCAAAAATACTTTAGCTATGTGACCTAGGCTTATGTGCCATAAAAGCATAGCCGGAGTGAAGGACTCCTAAAGAGAAATTTAGAATGGCTCTTCACCATTAGAATGCCTTTCCTAATCCTCATGGAGACAGTACCTGGACACAGCCAGATAATCCACCTCATCAATCTCTGGACATTTTCCAACCAAGTCAGGCAAGTAAAAGAGCTACCTAGAACTCACTAAGGGACAGCCTAAGTTGTCCCTTTCTATACATTTGAGGTGCAGGTTTAACTTCTGTGAGGCTTCTTTAGCCAGATGCAGTAGGATAGATGAAAATACTGACTTTGAAAAAGCTGGACAATTTTTAAAAAGGAAAGAAAATGTGACCTCTTGAACAGCCTCTAAAATAAAGGTCTAAGAGAAAATATAATGGGATCTCTTCTTCTGTCTTGCACAGGAAGAAAAAAAGGGCATGCAATGAAATTAAAAGACGGCAAATTTAAAACTGAAGAAAGAGAATACCTATTCACAGAACATGGGAGATTTCAGAGTTCATTGCTGTGGGGAACTGGTGTGGAGAGAAAGTGAAATTTCAAAAGCTTTCGGGGCAGTTCATGCGTAGCAACACTCTTCAGAGCTGTCAAAGTTCAAGCAAACAGTATGGAAAGGATACTAAGCCTCCAGCTTCTCGGCTTACCACCACTCTCTAACATTTAGATGAGTACTCTGTGGTGGGAAGGTGTCACATCTGTCTATTCCAGTTTTTATACCTGTTATGAAGCATTTGCTGTTGGCCACTGTCACCTGTTGTAACACAAGGTACCTGTTATACTGGTTATACTGTTATACTGGTATATTGGGTTTCTTACCCACTGTTGGTGGGAGACAGCTTTAACATTTTAAAGATCACAGACTCCTCAAAGTCATGGTAACCAGCCATTCTGGGAGGATGTCTCTTACCCACATTCAGAAAAGAAACAGTTAGGTGTCTCAGTCACTGACACTCTCTTCATAAACACTGAGGCGAAGAGGCTTTCCAGAAGGTGACTGAGCCCCCCTCATTCTCAGACAGCTGTCCAGGACAGCTGGGATATGCTGCCACCACATTCCTCCTTACTGACCACTAAGAGATCCTAGGGAACAATAAAATTAGGAGAGCTCCTGAGGAGGTAAGGCTTAAAAGGTTAACATTGGGCCTAACAGGATGCCACTGTGAATTCCATGGCACCTCCCAGCTGAACAGCTAGTGGCGTAACAAAATTCGAACTGAATTTGGTGCAGATAATGGTTTGGAAGGACAAAGAAGGGAATGATGACCCCTGGGAGGGCAAGACCAAAAGCTGATTGGGTTGGAGGGCAGGGAGAGACAGGGTGTGGGGACACAGAATCTAATGATTTCAGGTAAAGAGACAGAGCAGTCAGGTCTCAGCAGAGTCAATGGCAATCATTATCTTGCTTTCACTGTGGGGTCACAAAAAAACCAGAGCAGCACAGAAAAGCAAGACAGGAGAAGCAGAACAAGTGCTGAGCAACTGGTGTAGCAGATTGTGCCCACTGAACAGAAAAGATTTTAAAATTAGAGCCCAGGATGGGGACGAAAGAAATTATAAAAAGGGTACAGGATACTCCTTCTGCCTCTGAATCCTGTTTACAATGAACTAATGTGTTACTGATTTTGATGTGTGGACCTAGTTCTGCTTAGGATCAACCAAGTCCATGTACCTAAATACCCCATGTCAGGCAGGACAAAACATGCCCCAATTTTTTGTTATTTTGTTTGGTTCTCCATTGACATTTTTCACCATGAATAACACATGATTTTCCCTCAAAACTTACCATGACAAAATCACAGCTCTTAAACATAACAGTAGAGCCCGCAGGCTCTCCGAGTTAAAGCAAGCCCTGGCACAACAACAGCATGGAGGACATACTCAGCCACAAAGGATTACGCCAGCAGATTACCACAGACACATTTGTGCACTCACCCTTAAAAGCCACACACCCCAAACTTTGGCAAACAATGTCAATGACAATAGGAAATGACCCTTCATCAGGGCACAGAAAAGATTTGGCCAATTGAGGAGAACCTCTAAGAGCACTGGGTAAAATCATCTTCTCCCCTAGGCTGGCCTTCTCTGCAAATCAGCTGAATCGTCACACTGCAAGGCAGACCCACCAGCTCAGTGGGTTCAAGCCTTAATTAAGCTTGACATCATTTCTTAGAGTCCTTTCCCCCTGCATTAAAATCAGTTTTCTCAACATATAAAACATTCTGCATAGGGCAGAAAAAAAGCAAGGGAAAAGTATATTCATGTAGTCATGGCTGAAAGAGTACCTTTGTGTACAGCAGCATTTGTGAGGAATATTTTGTATTATCTCTAGTTGCCTTGGAGACACTGTGCCAACCTGATGGGCCAGTCATGACCTCAGCTGTGACCTCTTAAAGTGAACCACAAAAATGCAATTCATTTGGGCATTACAGGCTATCCATCTAGCCTGCTATGGCATTACCCTGCCCTCCGCCCTCTTCTCCAGATCTCCGTATGAATTTGAACCATCCTTGCAATTTGGATCCCATCTTTCTCTCCTACAAGCTGTTCAATGGATGGTCCCACAGTATCTAAAAAACTGACCAGAGTGCAAAGAACAAGTCTTTGGTAGAAAGCTTCACTTCTCCAGAGGATCAAAAACAACACTCCAGGGGCAAATGAGAACAGAAAACCATTCTCCCCAAGTCCATTTCAAAGCTATTATGCAATTCCATCAGCACAGATACCTCAGACAGGGCTGACATGCAGAATGCTGACCTCTTTCTGGAGAGCCATCAGCAACCGGTCCTCTCTGAAAAAACACAGGCTGGAAACGGCAGCATTTACCCCAAATATCTGCTCCTTGTGCACAACCACCACGTTCTTCTTTCCACTACCTGAACTATCGGTTTCAGAATGGACTGACAACCAGCTGCAAGGGAAGCCAGCTCACCCCATGGACCCTGAAGGCAGGCAGTGCTCAATGGCAGCATCAAGCAGCTGTAGCTGCTGGTCTGACTTGACCAAGAGAACTTTCTTCACAGTGACGAAGGACAAACAGCTCAGAGTGAGTGTGCTGCCAACTTTAATAGTAGGAAGAAATTATTTTGATTTTGCCAAAAGCATGTATTATTGTATCCATTTGCAGGCTGTTCTGAAAAGTAGCTTTTTTTTTATTAGGCAAAACAAGTTTTGTGAATCTTTTCTTGTTCAAACCGTCATGTTACTCAGCTCTCCCATCTCAGACAGACAAGGATGAATTGGGTGCCAACTCACCGGACTGCTCTCTTCTATGTGTAAACCCACTGACAATTAGCCCAGCACTGGAAGAGCGCTATAAAAATTGCGAAGTCCACTGGTCCACACACATTGTCAACAAAGCAAAGCTCTCACCATTTCACCTGGGATATTCTGCCTTTCTCCCCTTAAGCTGTGGTGTTGGACTCTCAGTAAAAAGTTGACACAGCTGTCCCAGATGCAAACCCGCTGGCACTTCATCTGCTATCTTAAAGTGACAACTAACAAACAAAACTAAAAAAGTTTTTATGCCAAACACACAGACTAGCTCCAAATGCCTGCTAACATTCATGGGAGGATAGGACATCTGGAGTGAGGGACCACAGTAAGTCAAAACTTTATTTTTTGTTGCTTTTAATGCCAGCTGAAAAGTCGTGAAAAATTGGTACATTCTAAACCATAGGCACAACAAAATGCTGGCCAGTTGTGATGCCCTTCCAATGCTGGGTAGGAGACCTAGGATGTAAATGGCAGTATAATAATGGTGATGATAAACAAGATAAAACCATGTAATTCTGCATAGTAAAGAAAAGTCATTATGACCCACTTTTTGTTGTTGGCCACTATTCAATAACTGGCAATTTAGCCACAAAGGAGCTTATTGCTATGCATCTGTGATCTGTCAGAAACAGTTCTCAATCGAAACATACAGTTACTGCTATTCTTTGATCTACTGTTGTGTATGGGACTTTATACTCTGTGCGCACAGCACTACTAACTGGAAAAGTGTGTGCTCTTATAACACAAGGGCCATACACTCTTTGTGATGTAAGTACACTGGTGCATTTATAATATTAATTGGTCTTTTGTTTTACTTTAATCCTTCAAGTTGACATTACCAGCATGCAACATACATGATACACATTTCATCTGGTATCAACCCTTCCCCTCAAAAAATTCCTAAACCCTAAGTATCCTGAAGGTCTTTCTACTAAGGTTTTCGGGTGATAGAACCTGAACAAAATTCCTTTAGATTTTAGTTCCAAAAATGGATAATTATAATTATGAAAAATAATCTGATTGTTTTTTAAATCTCCTTATTAGGGTTTTTCATATGTCCCCTTTTTCTTTACCACAACAAGTTCATTTGAGAAAGAAACTGAACTGGTTGAAGACAGTACAACCAATTCCTCCACCAAATCCTCTTCCACATTAACCTAAAACCACACCACACTTCTGTTTTAGTAGCTTTAAGTGTGTAAGAAAATCTAAGATTTTCTTTTTTAAAAAATTATTTTCTTATTCATATTTTCCAAATTATCTTTGTGGGCCTAAAAGCTCAAAATATTGTTTTGTTTTGCTTTTAATGAAAATGTACATTCTGGCAATCATGTCTATGCCAAAGGATCTGGGAGCCGGCGTAGGAATTTGGCCCATTGTATGGATACCTCTTAAGTGCCTGTGCCTGGTTTACTTATCTCACTTCCCTCTGACCTAGTAATTCCTATTTCAACACAAGTATTTAATGGATTTATGTGTAAAAGAGAGAAAGAGAGATGTACATATTTTTGAATCCAGCCCAGTATGAAGCAATCATTTTCAATTAGCATGTCCTTAGATGAATACAATAAGCCAGTGTTTTTCATTTCCAATTTGGTTTGTTCTGTGCAATAGGAATTAAAGAGATAAAGGACATACAAAGACTGGTCCCAAATGCAGCTGTAAAGCAAGATCTATCAATTACCATGTTAGAAGTATCAGGCTGGCCACCATTCCTAGGGCTTCACATTCCTGTCTTTTAGTTGTATCAACTTTTCTGCTTTTAATTAAATATTGAACATCATGCTGCTAATTTGAGATAGCATCAAAATACATAGCTGCACCCCAACACTGTTCTATGATCACTAGATTTAGTGGCATACAGTAATTTATTTTAACCCTCACAATTAGAGGAACAAGAAAATGTACTAAACAAAGGCCTCTTTCCATTTCACTTCTAGAGGGAGAAACCTTAGAGCATTAGGTACACATATTGCATGTTATCAAACAATGTCGCTCTTACTTCAGTACACAGCAAAGCCATCCTATCTTTGCTCTCTCTCTGGGATGTCCCGTAACACCGGAAGTCACACTCAGCACTTGTGCTGAATTTGTAGTTTTCTGTTAGAGAAAACGTATCTTGGATGAGATGCACTGAACAAAAGTCACCTATATTTGTCACATATACAAAGTATGAATAAAATCCACTGTAGGCGTGTTCATCATGTGTCATCTTACTTGAACTCAGGGCCCAGTATCACAAAGCAGGCACTGTGGTACCAACACTGACTTAAGGAATTCTTGCCACTGTTTACTACCCTGTTTTGCTCATTCCTACTGTGTTTTGCATACCCCCAGTTCAGCCCAGACAAGTGTTTGCAGAGCCATACTGTGAACCAGACCAATGATTTAGGGAGACATGGTATTGTTGGGCTGGCGGTTGGACTTGATGATCCTAGAGGCCTTTTCCAACCTTAATGATTCTATGATTTTGACAGAGTCAAAAGCTGAGAACATTAATCTTAATCAGGATCTTCTCAGTTCAAAGTGTGGATCCCATAAACACAAATAATGGAAAGAAGGGACAGCAAAATTCAGACCCTGATGCATGAATGAAGAGCCAGGGGATAACTTTTTTAACCACACTTGCTGGTGAAAGCCCATGCACTGTGAAACTACATTTGAAGTAGCAATGGACTAGCCCAGCCAAGGTTGCAGGGTACTAATTGAAAGCATAGAGAATCGCTTCCCAATCTCATAAGTAAATACCATTTACAGAGTAAAGCTGCAGCCTGCTGTAATGTTCTTATCCTTGCTTAGCTCTGTATGATCTCCTTCTTCCTACCGTAAACTGCCAGAAGTCTCCATGTCCTGCAAACAGTGTTCCACAGACAAGCAGCCTGAGTTGCGACTTGGTAAAGCAATCTCAGACTTGTTGAAATAAAAGATTCTATACAAATATAAGTGATTATTACTATTACATTTTCCATTCATTTTCAAGAGCTTATGTCTTCACAGGTGCATTACATTAGGCATCACAGCCTCTAGTAGCTGCAGACAAGAAACGTCTGCTAAATTAAAAAAAAAAGTCCTGATAGTCTTTTTCATTCTATACAGTAACACAGGGGGAGAGAGAGCATCTGATTATCTCAACCTATATCTTTGCAAATAAACAGCATTCTGTGTGCCCCTATTTGCTGAAAAGATCTTTTAGGTCTTTCTTCCCAGCATCACCTAAAGAGCAGAGCCAAATTTCCAAAAGCCAAGAGGAAAAAAAAAATGTGAAGAGGGTCATAATTCATACTCTGAGAACCAGAAAAAAACACTCAGCAAAGCCATCCTAACCCTGCCTTCTCTATGCAATGGCCCGTAACACTGGAAGTTGCACTCAGCACCTGTGCAGAATGTGTGCTTTTCTGTTACAGCAAATGTAAGTTAGACGAGCTGCAATGAACAAAAGTCACTTATACGTGTCACACATACAAAGGCCGAGGTTTGCCCATGAAAATGAACCCTATCACCTTACCATAATTTCTCAAACACTTTGCCTACACCCATAGGACTGTTTTAAGCAGCTGGTTTATATACATATGCAGGGTAGCATCCACATGTTGTCCCCCTGCTGACCATCCAGGATAAGAAGAGGCTGGGATATCACTCCTCACACAGCTCAGTATTGAAATAAGGCAAACCCTGCGTACACCTGCAGCCGCTGCCTTCTTTCCACTGCTGCGCTGTGTGTAGAGAAGATGAGGGACTGGCAAAGGTAACTTCAAACATCCTCCTTTGACTGTGGGAACAGACCTTCTCAGCTTGTCAGCTATTCTTAGGGTGGTGAAGGCAGTGAGAAGGCAGGCTGACAATGCCCAGTGGCTTTTGCCAGCTCCTGTGGGACAGCTGAGGCTGCACTGGAGCCCGTGTGAACCATGTGTTTTCTCATTCCAACTTACATTAACTCTTTCTTCGATGGTTTCCAGATGCTTGTGCTTACCTGAACAGGATATTCCAGAAGAGAACAGACAAGTTGCAGTAGGCAACTTTCGCTCAGGGTGAACTGAACTTCAGGTTGGCAAGTTCCTAGTTTTGTTCTGTTTTTTAATAAAACAATGTGGGGTGGTGTTAAACAGCTGGGACTAGCATGTAAATATGCAGTTAAGTCTCTCCTGTGGCTAGATAGAGATCAATACTACTAAGCAACTTCTACATATCCATGTCCTCTCGTGTTACCTTAGAAGAGTGAACTAGGTATAACTGGCACCAGAACTCCTCATGTTTTAAATCTCAAGAGGTATAGACACTGGTCAATCTCAGCTGTGTGTTACCAGAACTGTGTGCCATCTAATTTCTTTTATTTTAAAACAATAATTTCTCATCACTCTCATTCACTATCCTGCTACACTCCCTCAACCCCTTGGCAATGACAGCCCCAGCCACACAATGCCCATTCTGTCTTACTTCTCTGCTTTTCCCTGCCTCTCCAGTGCTGCTTGACCCTCCCTCCTCAAGCAGCTTCCTCCCAAAGAGACCAGAGGAGCTTGAAGATGGCACAGAAACAGCACAGAGCACAGTGCACTCAGTGAGAATGTTTCTGATTTTTCATGCGAGCAGCCACAGAAGCAGGAACAGACACTCCTCAGTAGGAGAGGCAAAACCAAGTGAACTGGGCCTATTTGCCTCTGTGTCATGTCTCACTCACCCGAGTAGTTGCTCTGCCCCAAAAAGTCCTTGTGCAGCAGCAGTGACATAGCAGCCACGTGAGCTTTCCAGGCCTCTTGCACCCACACAAGGAACATGGACATTTGCCCTTCCCAGGAGTTGCCCCCTCCAGGAAAACAGTTTCTTGGCCAGTGCCTGCTGCCAGCCATAGTTGTGAAGGTAGCAAGGCTGTGAGACATGGGGTGACTGCTGGGGCAGGAAGGGCCCGGAGACCAGCAGCCCATTGCTGCTCCCTGGTGCCAGCAAGGTTTCAGATCCCCTTCACCAGAGGGGCAGGTCACTGAGGAGGATGGGGAATGAGGAGCAGGGCCTTATCAGAACCTGCACCCCTCCTCTCTCTCCATGCTGCTCCTCCCTCCCATGGTGCTGAGTCATAACCAACTTTCATCTTCTCCCCAGTGCATCTGTGCTAAGGGTTCAGTCCATATAATCTCTCTGCAGTAGCTGTCCCTGAGTGGAAGAAAGAGTAGTGTGCTGATCATTCCCAACTACATCTATAGAGACTACAGCATCTGTAATTTATTACCTTTCAAGAAGAGCCTCTCTAATGTTAACTATGCAAATTAACGTGGCAAATCCCTGTACACACACACACAATCTGCAGAGTGAAGTCTGATCACACACAGTGGAGGGCAGTTGCCACAGGATGCCAGAAGACGGTCAGTGTTCTGCCAAGAGAAACAGATATGGCAGTAGAGTAATTTGTCCACTTGATTTGCTGAAGTACTGTGACCACACACAGCCTAAAAATTCCTTTATTTGGTCTTTTTGATACGTACCTATATAGCCAAACTTTTTCTTTAAAAAGTATTCAAACTTGCATCCCCAAGTGTACAACAGGAATCTTGAATTAGCCAAGACAAATCTCAAAAGGGTGAGATCAATCCGGGTGGGAGGTACAAGAAGTGCAGTTTTATGCTTCACGAGAGTACAAATACCCTGCAATAGTAATAACACCTTTTGAGATTGTAAAACTCATTTTTCTGGGTGCAAGGAGGAAGAGTTCGATCTGACACCTCGCTACAGAGCTTCAATTTTGTGACATTCCACACAAAGAATTCAAGTCTGAAATAGGACCTATCTAGTGAGCCTGGGCCCAGTAACTCCATTACAAAAGCTAAAGATACAACCAGCTTTTCAACAGGTCCAGTGAAATGTGTAGGATGTCGCAGCAGTTGAGTTAATAAAATGCCGATCTTCCCTCCTCCTTGACATTACCACAATATGGATGCAAGATATTAGAAAACCATTCTGAATATATTATCAGAAATGTATTTTGTCAAGAAAGATACTGCTTCACGTTGGCTTAGTGTCCTGGTTTCAGCTGGGATGGAGTTCAGTTTCTTCATCGTAGCTAGTATGCGGCTGCGTTTTGGAGTTTTGCTGGAAACAGCGGTGATAATGTGCAGATGTTTTAGTTGTTGCTAAATAGCGCTTACACTGGTCAAGGACTTTTTCAGCTCCCCGTGCTCTGACGGGTGCACAAGAAGCTGGGAGGGGACACAGCCAGGACAGCTGACCCCAACTGGCCAAAGGGATATTCCATACCATATGACGTCATGCTCAGTATATAAAGCTGGGGGAAGAAGAAGGAAGGGGGGATGTTTGGAGTGACGGCGTTTGTCTTCCCAAGTAACTGTTACGCGTGATGGAGCCCTGCTGTCCTGGAGACGGCTGAGCGCCTGCCTGCCCATGGGAAGTAGTGAATGAATTCCTTGTTTTGCTTTGCTTCTGCGCGCAGCTTTTGCTTTACCTGTTAAACTGTCTTTATCTCAAACCATGAGTTGCCTCACTTTTACTCTTCCGATTCTCTCCCCCGTCCCACTGGGGGGGTGTGTGCGAGCGGCTGCGTGGTGCTTGGTTGCTGGCTGGGGCTAAACCACAACACTTAGATACTGAAAAACAAACTAACCACCCCAAAACACTTCCTCATGCTTAGATTCAAAAGGTGTCCAGACACGGCAGGAAAGTATCCTTCTGTGTGTGCAACATCAACCTGCTCAAGCCCAAGTTTTCAAACATTAGCAAGAATCATCTGCAAACGTGGATATATATTTAGGATATTTTTACTTAACATGATTAAGTAAAGCTGGTTAAAAAATGTGAACTGGCTTGCACAAAATAAATACAGGTATTTTCTCTGATACTTGCACCATGAAACTAGAATCCAAAAGCTCAGTGCATATAATTTCAACCTGCAGAATTACACACACATAGGAACATGGGATAGAGCTTGAATAAGAGATCTTTTTCTATATTATAGTGCTTTGGTTTGCAGTTTCAACATTTCTTCCATGGTATTTGAAAGGCTGGGTTAAAAACTGTGCAAGGGATGTCAGCCTGTGAGCAGAACAGTGACAGAGAAGGGCAGGATGTTGGCAGGGGGGCAGGGGCTGGAGAGTAGCTTGGCTAACTGATTAGAATTAGCCTCCCAGTGTTCACAGATACTCAAAAACCACGGTTGTGATCTGCAAAGCCTGAATCCCTTGCCTGTAGCACCAGCTCTGAACAGTCAATAAACTGCCTATCCATGACTGACTGAGC
The DNA here is from genome assembly GCF_963921805.1 of Phalacrocorax carbo. Taxonomy (NCBI): domain Eukaryota; kingdom Metazoa; phylum Chordata; class Aves; order Suliformes; family Phalacrocoracidae; genus Phalacrocorax; species Phalacrocorax carbo. Next base: position 45,691,359 of record NC_087518.1, on the reverse strand, counting down.
TTTCAAATCAGAGGCTTTAATATAGCAATTACTTAATCTGTAACAGTAAAATTGCTTTCATTCCTACCTGTATTATCCCAAAGAGAAAGGCAGTACCTGAAAATTTGATCCACATCAACTCTGGTGTCTTTTGCAAGAGCAGATGCATTAAATTGAATAGCCTGGCCCAAATCACAGTCAGTCCTGCTATAAAGGTCTACATTAACTGCTTCACCTTATCCTGCTTGATATCCCTGTTTCAGCTCTGTTTCTGTATCTAGAAAGCTGGAAAGCTGCACTGGGATTAATCAGGCTGAAAGACACTATACTCTGTTAAGTATAATTACTCAATATGCACAGTAGTCACTATTTAAACACAAATTTCTTAACTAGTTTTAATTCTTCGTAATACTCAAAGGCACCAGTAGATGTTTAAAGCTGTTTTGGGGCTAGAGAGTATTAAAAAAATGAAAAAAAAGTTTCTGAAACAATTAGATTTCTATTTCACTCGTCACTCTCTTGCAATCTGAGAACAGGCCCATCAATAAAACAAATGTAGTTTAAATAAGAAAAGCAGTATGCTCTCAGGCTGGAAGCCTGTGTGCCAAATTATAGCTTGCAGTAAATTTTTATGAGCAAGTTATAAACCCCTGAAAAATGGAGCTTACAAGAGAAACACTGGAAGAGCCATCACTGCAGCAGCCCTAACATATGCTGCTTGTTCTTGCCTGGTGAAGTCTAACTTCATCTCTTCATCCTCTTCAACATCAATATGGCTTTCCAGAGTGACTGTGAAATCAGCAGTCATCTCTGAAATGGCTGTATCTTCCACCTCCATTGCTGAACGCTGCTCTTGGCACTGAAACACAATGCGTTATCCATCACGTCATGCACCATACACTCTGATTTCTGTGGCAGCTTATTCTTGTTGTTGTTAGGGAATATGTCCCTCTCAGATTTGTGGTTTACCCTGTGAAGCTAAAGCCTACTGTTAGCCTCTCACTTTCTACCTTGGCAGAGGAAATGTACTTCTATTTCATGCATAAGTGACTGCCTATGGGGCTATTTTTGGACTAGCATTTTCAGAGCAAAGGTCTATGAACAAAAGAGGAGATTCAGAAGAGAAAGAGAATTCCAGAGGAAGAAAAACATAACATAGAATAACCAAATAACAGATAAGTGTTGGTTATGTAGTTAAATTGGCTGTTTCATGCACTTGTCAATATAAAAGCTATAATGGGAATACACTAAATTTGCCCAATAGAATTTTCACCTGAGCTGAATAGAGACCTTGGTCATCACAAATTTCCCCTCAAAACTGGGAAAGGGAAACTTGGGTTCCTAGCCACAGACCAAAAGTAATGCAATTGACTTCATCAGGGTAATCTCTACTTATATAGCATGGCTGAAAACACACCTCTAAACCAATCAAAATTAAAGAAGGACACAAGGGCAATAACACGGGTTTAAAGGCAGCTAGAACTGCTGCTCTGATTCAGAAGTACCATGCGGTTTATTAGTTGATGCATTGACACAGAGATAGATGGAAAATATGTCAGACAAAACTATGCACTATTAAGGAAGACACCTCCGAAGTCTGGAAAAAAACCCATCTAATGAAAAAAAAAAAAGGAACACTGGTCACATAAATAATTCTCCTCAAAGATATCTTGCATTCATTGTGAGAACTGAGACATTTTGGGACCTGGAGTGTTCCGCTTTTTCTTCTTCCATCTTTGATTTAAAATTACACTTTCCCAAATCTGAAAATGTTCATCTATTTTAGTTTTTTCTAAACATTTCTAAAAGGATACCCACAAACTTTTAAGTGTTCTGTGCTGTCTTCCCTTCCTGTTTTCCTCTTCCATGTTTTTCTTCTTACTATCTGCTCCTCCTCCTTTTTCCTTACTGAAAAGGGACTGAGGGGAGACAAAATGAAAAAAGCTGTATTTTGCATTGGGCAATCAGGATACTTTTCGGTCAGGAAATGCTGAAGTTTTTCATTAAGCATAACTTGACTCTTTTGCCAGCTCCATTCTGTGACCTTTTTCACAGAAAGGAGACTTTCTGCAACATCACCCTGTTCTCATCAGGTTCAACAGCAAGCTGGGAGCATCTTCCACAACAATTTTTTACTTTTCCTATTATGTCACCGCAATGAGCTGGTTTTGTTCCCTCACGTAGCATGGAATATTTAGCTTAAGTGAAAACCAAACACAATTAATGGATTAATACCAACTGTCATGTCTGTACTTAGAAACCTATTTGACAAAAGCATAGTCACTGTCATGAAAACCTACCTCCTTTGAGACTTCAGTGGCCTCTCTGCTAACAAACACAATGACAGTTGTACACAGTAGAGCCTACAAGAGCACCCCCTATTTTCTCATTGTCTCAGTACATCCTCCATGATTTAATTACAGATTTTAGCTCTGCTTTGATTTCAGTTTATACTAATGATATTTGATTGACAGTAACTTAAGAAAAATCACAAACTTATGGTAAATTACCAGATTATTTATGTATTTTCTGCTGTACTGGTAACAATGACTTCAGTGAAACATATGGAACAAATAATGGGATATTTAGAAATCAGGAGTTTATAAGAAACTGGAAACAACTTGATATAAACCATTTAAAAACTATATTGTGCTTCATTAAAAAAGATATATATTTACCTAGTCTGTCTGGTATTACAGGAAACAAATAAGAGAGAGATACTTGCAACTGTAATTGAAGTGACAACATATTTCATGGTAGCTGGAGATTTCAACTATCTCTAAAGACTGGATTCACTTTAAAACTACACAGCCTACTCACATCACTGTCCAACTTCAAAACACACCTAATATTAAGAAGAGTTGGCAATATGTTCCTCAAGCCAGAACAGTACTCTACAGTATTAAGGCACAGTTGATTTTGATTATCATGTTGTTAAATGTCACCCTTTAGGCACAGCTGCACAGCCCCAGGCCATCATTCCTCCAGTGAGTGAGGTAATACAGAGCTTCCCACAGCACGGGTTAGGCTGATCCAGTTTAGTATGTGCAGTGCTGCTGAGTCAGTTCTGGTGCAGATGAGGATATGACATGTCTCTACTTCTTCTCACCCTGTTTGGTGACCTTCACAATTGCTGTACTGGCACAGAACTTCCCACAAATGCTGAGACTGTCCACAAGAAACATCATGTCAATGTACTCAGCAACATCCTGTCCGCCTGGGCCCCAAACCCAAAGAGATCACCAAGCACATGCTAATAGCAAACATGGTAGAAAGCCAATGACAATTAAAGAGAGCACTAAAGTGGTGCGGCAGAGGACTGATTAACACACTGCCAGACACCAATTAAGGTGAAGTAATAATATGTTGGGAAGTTACATAATTAATAAATAGCTTGGTATAAATACAAAATATTAAAAAGCAGTTTATGTGCTCTGTCATTTTTAATCACCACATTTATGAACATTTATTAATAATTATGCCTCACAACACTATGAAATAACAATACTGCTGTGGTACAGGCAAAGCAAAAGAAGCACATCATTACTCCTGGCTGCAAGAGAAGTCAACAGCTTCTACAAATTGGATTTGCCTTAAGTGGCATCTCCTACTCACATTGCATTACAATTTCAAAATATTCCAAATAGGTATCGAGGATATGTTTCCCACAACAGAACAGTTTAAGTGCCTTACTCGTGGCCACTTATAATCTCACTAGCAGAGCTAGTCTAGAAATAATCACTCTAATTCTCTGGTCCCTTTGGTAGCCAGTAGATAAATCCCCTCCATTTTCCAATTAGAAACTTTTATTTTAAACAAAGACTGACTTTTATTTGTAACAGTTCTTCTTCTTCTAGGAAAGCTGGGAGGAACAGTATTGGTGGAAAGGTTTCTTACTATGTATTCTTGTGAGAAGTCAAATTTTGCTCCTGGTAGATGGTAGGGAATATTCAGTATTACTCTATGAATTATTTGATACAATGAAAAAGTTAAATAGCAATTAAATAGCCTTGGAGAGAGGTTGAGAGATTGCACTGCATAGCTCAAGACCCAAAAGTGGATTCCTACCACCACCTGTACCACAATACTGTGTGCTGGTGCTGGGCACAGCCATGGGAAGGCACTAAAGACTCTGCGTCCTACCCTGTCGAGTCTGGACAGAAATAAACTCAGTGTTTATGACATGGGCCCTGTTCCTGACTCCATGAATACAAGGTACATTCCAGTGTAATTATTCCTAATTGCCATGACTTAATGTGTAAATATTTGCAACACATGAATATAAAAGTGCTTCCATACTGTTAGCTACAGACACGTTACCAGCTGCTAGCATGTTTTCTAAGCCTTTGCAGTTTCTCCAGATACAGGCCACAGAGCACAGCTCCTCGGCTGACGTAAGCCCTTTGAAGTGAGGGGCTGTCTAGTTTTGTTGAGGTTTTCAACAAATAGTTGAATAGGAACTAGTGCAGTTCTGATGGCCCAGTTTACACACACCATCTTCCCATAAATCTTTCTTTTATCCATTTGTTATTGTTTTCCACAGCTATTGGATGTCTATCACTGTGCAGACTGAACCCCACCTACCGTAAATTTGCCTTTGCCCTGTCCCGACTGCTCCCCTGGTACTTAATATTCTGCCTCTTCTCCACCCTGCTTACACTGTTCTGATTCTAGTATATTGGAGAACTTAAATTGGCAAGATGGCCAACTGACAATAGAGTAGACATGACCCAAGCATGTGCTTCTCAATTTAGTCCCTTATCTCGGTAGAACCAAACCTGCAGAGAGAGTCAAAAATTAATTCCAGGGTAATCGGGGAGGGGGCTGAGCAGTGGGTGCACTGGGAAAAACTGGGACTTTGGCTGCCAATTCCAGAAAGTTCACAGGATGATTATGGAGGCAGCTGCCCCAAAGGCCAAGGTAAGCCTTTGGAACAGGGCCAAAAAAAGTGGATGATTCTTAAGGTTAACCCTGCAATGCTGCAATCAAGTTTTCCATGTCCTTCAGCCCTACACCCCAAGTGGGTGTGCCAGTCTGGCAGCATGAATCCCTGTCTACAGAGGTCAGATTTATTGACTGAATATACTAATAGCCATCAGCCATCAAGCCCTCCAGAAGCTGTAATAATTCTCTGCCTCCTTCCACTTGGACCAGGTCGGAGCAGCTGAGACACTGTGTGCAGACACAGTGCTGTAACTCACTACCAAGTCCCCTGAGGCATCTTGGGCCATAATTTATACAGCTCTGAGTACTTTCATATTATATAGAACTGAGAGCTCGAAGGAAAACCAATCCAAATGAAACAAAGCAAATGCAGACAATGAATAGCCTGAAAAATGAAAATAGCCTCAAAACTTGAAGAACCCAAACTATCCCCCCAAATGACTCACACAAAAGATGCCTCATTTATTAGGCTAGAAGAATTGTAAAAATAAGGACAGACTTAAAGACAGAGCAAGCTCTCAAGAGATTCATAGGTTACTTAGTTTTTCTTTTCATTCTAACCTCTTATTAGATATTACACTGCAAAGCCATGTAGCTGCCCCTAGGCAGGGGGCTTTCACTATGGTGGTGACAGGGTAGCCTGTTCTTCCTCCTTTCTTTGTGTGTAGGGAAGGTACCATAAAGGGCTAGGCATTGTCACCACCTAACAATCCATTTTTTCTTTTCCATCCACCAGGGCTAAATGCCTCTTTCCCAGGATCTGATACAGAGCATGTCCCACACCAGGCCCTGCTAAGAGGCTGGGGAAGACGAGGGTGAGACAGGACAGGTCACAGGATGACTGAGGATGACAACAGCTTGAGTCATACCCACTGAATCCTCTCCTTGCCCACTCTCACCTCAAAGAGCTCACAAGGTTTTGGCAAAGTTGAAATAATTTTTAATGAATGGTAATAGTAAACCCTAATTAGTCTAATAATGCAAGCTGATCACATACAGGTCATACTTCCCGCAGATAATACAATGCACACGGTCTCCTGTAGTCTCTTCTTCTGTGCCATTTTCCCCAGCATTTTTCTGCAAGCTAAATGCGAGTTTCCTTCTGGGACTAACAGTCCTCAGCAAACTTTGAGTAATAAATAATAATAATAAACAAATTGCAAAAGCCCTGGAGCAGTCTGCTTAGTCATCTTATTAAGTGTTACCAACACTTTCACAGTGTTGAACCAGCCTTAGTCATTCACCCATTCCTGTAAAAGACACAGTTTTCTCATCAATAACCCTCTGCAAAAGTGCCAGAACGTCACGGCTGGAAAGTAATTGCCATGAGCAGAGTAAGGAGCTCCCCTTTGACCTCTCCCACTGGCCGGAGAGAAATTAAAGGTTGTTCTGCACTTCAGAAGCCTGTTCTCTTAGTGTTGATTTTAACTATGTGACAACATTTAATAATTTCTGATGATCAGTCTGCTCCCACGCCAGCAAAAATGGCTGGAGCTCTGTCTTTGGCTACAAGAAAAGCAAGAGGAAGATGCTGGATACGAGCTGGTGAGGCACTGCAATTCATTTTTATACAAATTTGCTTTTAAAAAATGAGCAAAAGCTTTTTTCATTTTATGCAAAATAAAGGGGATATCGTAATGACAAGGTAAAAAAGAAATCAAATAGTAACCCTGAAGAGTTTAAATTTCCAGATGCTTTGAAGAGAAGTTTCTAAACTGTTTCTTGAATTTTAGAAATTGAGTCACACAATCATGTTGTATCTAACCAGAAGTGTTAATCAGAATGAACAGTAACAGCCTATCACAATGGTATTAGATACATAAATATTATTTGACATACTTTTTCAATAACCTTATACGTGGTTTTTAACAAGCCTCCATAACACAGAGAACATATGAGCCCTGCTAGTATATACTGTACGGCAAGGTAGTTAAGAATATATTGCATTTATAAACTATGCACAACTTTATGAGTCTCTAGCTATAATTTCATCATAGCACAGTAATTGGAAAGTCTGCATAATTTTGGAAGGATATGTGTTTTAGTTAAAAGAACACTATTATTGCTAATTGGATACCAAGCTTACATTGTAAATCAGACCAAAGTATGGACTCCTAATTACAAACTTTTTTGAAACAAGCACTGTATGTCTTTACATTATTTTTGGCTAACAAGTGACTTAAATAATCTTACTGTTACAAAGTCCATAAATCTTTTCTTTAGCTGTTGCTGATGAAATGTTACAGGATAAGAATGTGTGTTCCCAAGGTAAATATCTAGCTTGGCAGCCTCATCTCCTACAGTGAATCAAGGTAAACGGGTATGTAAGTGACTGGCACTGGCACAGTCCCAAGCAGAAAAGATAAAAAGTAGAAACCGGTATTAACTTATGTAGCATGTTGCAGCTTAACACATTTTAAACAGGCTGGGCTCACTCTTTGGCATCTGGAGCTAAAAAACTTACAGCCATGTTCTTATGTGGAACAGACTTGTGTATTAGAGTTTTACAATACCAGCAACAAGCTTTTATGAAGTTGTTAAAGTCCTGAATCCAGAGCTGTTATGCAAGGCTATTTAAAAAATTTTTTTTTCAAACAGCTTTTCCTCCACATGCCTTGATCCACTCTTACCGCACCTGTGGCAGTGGAGACGGCACTCACCACTGAGCAGGGAGCTGGGTGACAAACACCAGTGGAAATCAATATGCTCATTGGATACGATCCCTCATGAACTCTGCTGGGCTGTCAGAAAGTGCCAAACTCCTCAACTTCCTATCAGAGTCCATGGGAGCAGAGAACATTCAACAGAAGCTATGACTCTCATGGGATCTGCCTGCTGAACACACAGGGGCCAGGCAGCATACTGCGATCCTGCAGCCAAGGCGCAGGGAAGGTGGTTCATTATTCAGGTAAGGATATTAACACACTGGTTGTCCACTTAAAGATATGCTGCTTATCTCAGTGATGGACACAGTGAAGAGCCTTGTGCATTAAAAGGCATGAAAAGGAGGCACCTTAAAAATTGGGCATCTTGGAACATGTAATGTGGCCCAGGAAGATCAACAATGCCAAGTATGTAGTCTATCTTTCATTATCTCCCCAGTGAAAGGAAATTCATGCCTATTTTTGAAGTCTGTTGTGAAGACAATAATGTACTACAAATCTCTGGAAATCCTTTTGATTTTTCCTTTTGATTTTCTATGTATTATATATATTTATTTTTTAAAAAGTAATGGAGACTCAGCCATGTTGATGCCGTTTAAACGTCAGCCTGCATAGCATCAAGACAGAGGCCATGTGTTCCACATTTAAAAGCTGTATTCACTTGTTGATATACCATTCAGCAAGGACTCACTGTCAGACAATCCTTCTAATCTGTTCAGCATGTTTCCACCTCTTCTTCTTCAGGGAATGGTTGTGGTACATTTCACCAGGTTACCTAGTAATTTTGGTGTCTGAACAGCCAGTTGGAGCAGAAAAGGTCTTTAATACTCTCGGATAGCCTATAGATCCCATCTAGGCTGAAAACATCCCCAAGGTCTTGGAGTCTGGCTGCTCTGCAGGGTATATGTATTTAACCTTTCATCCTGGCCAGGTTATTAAAGTGAGTTCACTGAACCTTTTTCCAGAAGAAAAAACGGAAGCAGTGCACTTGCACTGTTGCAGATGAGTAAGTATGGTTAAGTCCTGTTTTATGACCACCTTAATTCCTTTCCCATAAATTCACTAACCTCAAATCACAACTGTGAAAGCCTCTGACAAACAAGACTTGTCTGCATGGGAGCAAAACACTGCAAGCTCCACTTGGCTTGTACCTTTTGTTAGTGCAGGACCTGAAAACTATTTCTGTCACAAGTTCAACCACAACCTTCTCCATCCACCACAGGGTTAATCCAGGTTCAGTCTTGCAGTGTAGATGACTCAAAATGATTGATTAAAACCATAGTGCTCCAGGCACATTGGCCATGGAAGCTGGCTTGTAGCCTTCCTGCCACCATCAAACAGTAGCACAGCTGTATCCAAAACCTATATACCTAGGATGTTCAGAGATGAATGACAGACAAAAATCAAACTGCACGGCCAGGCAGAGAGACTAAAGATGAGTTTCTCTGTGTTGATTTGATCACCTTCTTCGGGCTCAAGCCTTTTAGGATCCTCCTAATAACCAAAGATACCATGACAATACTGTTTCTCTCCCAGAATGACTAGCTGAAGTACTACAGTGCAGGAAAAGCTCTCGCATAGAGATTTTCCTCAGTTTCAGGTTGGCAGATGTTTCCCATTGACCAGAAGAACTGGAAACTGTTCTGGAACAGGAAACAAGTCCTTTGAGACCTGGACTAAAATGCCAACTGGAAACATTTAACAGGGCACGTGTGGCAGAAGCCTTAGACTAAATCGTTGCTGTGTGATTGTAATAGAAGGGGACAAAGTCAGGTGTGGACATGTACATTAGACAGGAGGGCATGATTCACCCTCTTCTGGATGACTTTAACTCTTAATCAGAGTCTCCACTACAGAATTCACCATCTCCATGCAAGAACACATTCTTATGAAGCTGAGCACAACATGTGCTCTTCATAAACCCCCAGAAACCCACGACGGACCAGGCACATAGAAACAGGAGGCAAGCATACATAGTTCAAACCTCACTGGAAGGTAATCTATAGCCACCCTACATCAGATGGGCAGACGGAAAGGCTCTCTAAGAAGCTCTTGTCTCAGCAGCAGAGGAAAGATTTACTATACCTGGCAAATAACCTTTCTACAGACAGCAGAATTTGTGGTACTAAAACATATGCTTAGACAGCCACAGACTGCATCATCCAAACTTCACCTGCAATGCATTGTTTGATTTTGTTGTTCTATTCTGAAAATCCTGATGTGAACCATTAATTTCAGCTGAAACTAGGACAAATTTTTCACCTAAATCCTTATTTAAACACCTCTAATAGTAGGGTGTTTTTAAAGTTGCTGAGCACTTCACAACTCTGAAAAAATCAAAGTGCTCTACCTTAGACACCATTTCTCTCTTGACTCAAGCTGACTGTGTATTTCAGCCTCACTGCTGTGCTCAGGTGATCAGTAAAAAAAGGTTCTAATTAAATTATCAAAAGAATCGCTTCAAGACTGGGTCAGGTGAAATCGGTGCACCATCCTGCATGCACAAGAGCAGAAAAAGAGCAGGAACTTAGAAGAGTCTCTTTTGCGCAGCATGTCCTGAGAGCACTGACCACTAACTCTGCTTTCAAAACAAAGTGAAACAGTCTGCTAAGAGTGCTTTAAAGCCAACTATTAGATTTCCCATGTGCATGTTGTATGCGCATGTTTTGGACTATCCCAAGTAACACATGACATTCCCATTAGCTTTTGTTAACTTCTACATCAGAGTAAGCCAGAATCTTAAGAAGATTAACCTCTGTTCCTTCTAACCGTTCCTTAATTTTTATTAGAACAATTTTTAGGATAGTTTTGTGGGCTTTTTTTCTCCTTTGGATGGATACAGGAATTTCTGATGAAAACTTCAGGCTTTTTTAATTACAAACAAAACAAAACAAAACAAGTCAAAAAACCCCAACCCTGTAAAATTATTTTCCTTAAAGAAACTGCCAAAACTCTAGGAATCAAATTACAGAACAGAAGCAGACGTCAGAACTCCAGCTTTACTACACCTACTGAGGAAACCTGAATGCCTCTCTGAGGTGATGAGTTGATGGGAAACAGCACAATTCTGCACTGAGGAGGGAATCTCTATTTGTTTATAATGATCTTGGTGAAAGTGAAGCTTATGAGCAAATGTGATGGATTTCTGTGTTCTTAAAAGCTGAAAAATAATTATTTTGCCTACTGCTGATTAACTCCTACGCACAAACGTACAGCCATCTAAGAAAGAAAAAGACCAGGGGTTTCTATCTGTGGTCTGCAAAGTGTTACAGTTAACTCTCTGCAAGACTGCCATAAAACAGAATTATAAAAAGCTGATTACTAGTGGACTTGTGTTTGCTATCCAAGAGACCTCCGTTCTACTCAACTGTTTTTTAGAAATCTGCAAACTGAAAACTACTTCAGGGTCAGGGGGCCTGATTTTGGCCTTCTTCACTCTTTCTACTTTTTAAATTGACAGACATTCTTCATTCACAAGCCCCATCGTTTAAATGGTCATTGACTTCAGGAAAATTAGTCTCTGTTACATTCAGTAACTGCTAACCCCATTTATCCAACCAATAAATAATCCCTCACCCTCTCCTCCCTCATCCTCAACTCCTAGTTTATTGCACTGCAACATCTTGGCTCTACGCCTATTTAATCTTGGTAATAATGATCCAAACCAGAGTGCACAGGTCTCAGGACCTGATTAGGATCACCATCCAACTATACATAATGCATATACTTCATTAGAAAAAGAAGGTTCTGCCAGAGGTTGCCATATTCGATTTGAACTTTTACATTTCTCAGGATTTAGTATTATCATCAACAGTTTAGATCCCACTGGACTTTAGATGGTAAATGGTAAGTTTATTAGGTTTTCCCATTGTTAGAGGCAAATGAGGAAGTGGTGTTTTTCCTTTTTGCATTATATCAAGAATGATGACTCTAAAAAGTCACTAGACAGCAGAAAATGGAGGGTGATTACAGTATAATATCTTACAACTGACAAGGCTCTGTTCCTGCTCCAACAAATAAGAAATGTTGGTGAGGCTTCATAGTCACGTGTACTAAGAAACAGCATAGCCCAAATTTAATGTCTGGGTGATGTCTCTTTGGAGCTTTTTGTATTATACATTAAAGAGTCCACTCAGAGGACATGACTCAATTCCTAACTGTGACAGTGGCCAAAATATCTACTGACCAAAATTGTACAGGCTAAAGGTTTCATTTGTCAGTCTCATGCTATAAATAACTAGTCTCCAGGTGTACAGTCTAGTTTGTTTTGGCAAGGAGAAGATGGCATACTGATTTACACAATCCAACTACCATCAACATGTCTTGCACTCTGATGTGCAACAACAGTTACCATTTAAACAATAATCTCCAATGATTGGTCCCGAAGCAGTGGATAATCAAAGGATTCACTGTAGTTATGTTGCTTACATTTTAAAGTAAATTCTATTCTACCTTTCAATATATGTGGGAGAGCCAGGAGTTAATTTGGTTTCACTGCACACTTACTGGCTGATTCCTCTGCAGACGGTGATTTTGTTGGCTAGCAAAGCTTTTTCTTCTGCTGATGTGCTGCTACATAAAAAAATTTAAGGCCTGAGGGGTTAAATGCAATTGTTTAAAGGGAAAAATGCAATGATATAGTTTTAAATAATGCTTTGTCATGGTCCTGCCTTAAGTAGATTAAAACCAGCTTAGAGCCTTATTCTTTTTTGCAGAGTCAGTGTCAGTGAGGCTCAGAGTGTAGACAGAAATAGCAAACCTCCAACCTTGGCTGTAGATGCCTTGAAATACCCAAGTTTGTGCTGACATGCCTCTGAATCTTGGCCACTTTTATGAAAATAATAATTTTCCTTACCAATAGGTTGCCCTAATGAATGCAACCTGCCTTTCCACTTTAAGCTATCCAGAAACACTTAGGTGTGCAAGAAAGATTTTTCTGCATAGAGAGAAAATTCCAGGCAAATTCGACAGAGGATTGCTGGTTGCAAAGATATTAAGTTCCTACTTTTTATGAAAATTGGCAGCTGAGTAGGGGAGAGACTGAAGAAAGGACTATCTTCCTGAGCCATCAGAGAATCCTCAGAGGCACTCAGCCTTGAGACAACCAAAGGAAAATGGCTTAATTAGCTCTGCTGTCCATAGACTTGTTTTTAGGTTAACTAATTTACCTCCTTTACAGAATACTAAAGAATCCCTCACTGTAAAAACTGCCTATGGTATGGTATGATACTGTACAAAGTCTATCTATCTATTCTCTCTGCCCATAAAAGACGTTAAGTCCTTTTGTCCAGCATGGACAATGCGGGGGGGGGAGGGGCTGGGCAGGAATTGGGGGGGGAGGGATTTGACTGTGCACATGGGTTAAAAGACATTTAATGAATCACAGAAAGTAATAGCTTTACACAGTAAAAGCATTCCCTCTCCCTGCTTCTCTCCCCCTGCTTTTCCACATAAATTATGTGAACATATCATCAAAACATGATGATTTTTATTTTCATAAATGGGGCCATATGTCAGTTAAAACAGAAAATGTGTGCTGAACTGTGATGTGGGTTACATGATACACTTTAATTGGATGTCACTTTAATGTAAACAGCTTTACATAAAATTCAGCCTAAAAGAAAACTTTTTAAAATTGTCAAATATTAGTTACTAAAACAACTTGACGCTGCATGTGTTTTTGCATTGTCTAGTCAATCAAAGGATATCATGAAGGGCCAGATTCTGATCTCACTTGCGCCAAAGCAGTCACAAAGACTTTGCTAGAGGACCTTAGAAAAGGGAGCCAGGGACAAAAGACTTTTTTCGCATAAACATTTTTGCCTAAATTTTCCATATAAGATTCCTTTTCTTATTGCAAATATCATTTGTTCATCTAAACATTTAACAAGTGCAATTCACTTGTGGTCAAGTCTGTATGCCAACATCCCTTTTTGCAGTGGGAGAAATATTAATCCAAAGGAAAAAAACCAAACTCAAGTACTATACACACACTCTTCTATAGGTGCAACAACTAACTTCCCCTCATACAACACAAAACTCCAGGTACCAATACAGAAATAACCCCATAAACAACATACTACCATAATAATGAACAGCTGAAAATAACAGGCTTAATTTTTTTTTTTTTAAAAGCAGCTTTGGTAATACTGATAAAACATCAACCACTTACATTGGGAAACATTAACAAGTCAGTACTTGCTAGCAGCTACCACAGGATTACCACAGTCATTTTCTATGTATAAACATAGGAAAAAGCAGTCCCATCTCATGTGCTGCTCTATGGTAGCTGCTGGCAAAGGCTTATTCTTTGATGCCACTGTGCTCTACTATCACAGCAATACTCAGAAAGGGACCCTTTTATATGATACTGTCAAGTTCCATTTCATGTGACAACTGATTCTTACTACCCTGCAGTAAAAAACTCATATTTTAACATCAGATATGCAGCTGGATAGCACTTACTACCTTTTAAAACTACATATACATGTTGAACGAAACTGCTGGCATCAACACATATTCACAGTAAACCACTGATGGGTTTATCAAAAATCTTTGGTTTCTTCTAGTAATTAATCAGACCAGCAGGCATTGCTATGTATACACTCTAATCTTAAATGTTATCCCTAATACTTAAGGCAGAATCCCACAGCAGGGTTAGAAGCATCCCCTATAAGCTACACCACCAGCATCCAAGGTCTGCTTTGTAGTAAAAGTAACAGCTATCTTTTCTTAATCTGCAACACTGTACAGTAAGCCCACTGCACCTCAGAGCCATGGCAGAAGCCTACATGATGCCATCTTAGGCCTGGACATGTCTTCAAACAAAAGAAGCTGCATGCTTCTCTCCGAGAACCATCTAACATGTTTTGGAATTATGTCTGGACCACCAACAAAGCTGCTGGAGAAAAAGGGGAGCGGCGTTGTATTACAAAGCTTTTCCTTACAGTTCCTGTTACTAGTTATTGGACATCATTATGGCTTTTATAACGACAGCGGCGTAAATCAGCAGGCAAAGCCTGAATAGAATGTTCTATCCTTTTCTCCCGATGAAAATTCCTGTCCAAAGAAGGGATAAAATAATGAATTTGTTTTAAAGAATCACTTTTTTCCTTGGGTTTATTTTGGTTTAATTTAGCAAAATGCATAAAAGAAGGATAAAAAAATCCATAAAGCCAAGAAAACCACAAAATCCCCTTAAAAAATGAGATTTATGTTCAAGTTTGAAATGGTATAAACAGGCATTACAAACATCATCTCTGTTCCAATCAGAGTAATAAAAATTGTCTTACAAATTATAAGGCTATAAAAATTGAAGATGACTGTTTCTGCAGTCCAGTTGGCTTGCACTAACTTCAGTATTTGGTGTTCAAATGTAAACAGCACTGCTGATTCTTCACATGTTGCCTGTCACAGGCTTGCCACAGACAGATCACAGCATATGTAAGGGGGAAGTATGTCTGTGTGGCTGCTCCCTCAAACTGTAAAAGCGCTTGAGCTGACCCCATATGCAATGTCAGGGGACAGAAATGATCAGAAAGATACTTCCAAAGCAATGTGCCTTTTGCACTGGCTAGTACTTCGGGGAAACAACCTCATCACAAGGAAAATTTTGGGGAAGTTTATTGCTTTAAAGCATCATTTTGCACAATAATATCTGCTGAGTGGAAATCTTTAACCGCTTATTGTGGAATGAAAGAATGTTTCAGAATCTTATTTTTCTGGCTGTAAGGAAGTGGGCATCCACTATCTCAGCCCATTATCTAAAAAAAAGGGCAAAAGTTTCATAATAAAGCTGCTGTAGCTGCAACAACACAAATAGAAAAATCCAAGCCAGAATAGCTTTTATGCCTTGTATTAGGAAGACTTTGGATCTGCTACACCTGAGCAGGGTAATGACAGCCCTGCACCCCCAGTGTATACCATTTGTTCCATGTAAGGGTGTGTATATACTTACGCAGTACCACCCAGCTGCCTGTGGAGCAGCATGCTACGCTTTCTTACACCTCCCATCATGCCCATTAGTCAAATGGGTTATTAAAACAAAAGCCTGTTTACACTAGCAGAATCTAAATCTTGTGCATAAATGCTCACAGGGGGTGGGCACTGCCCCAAGCAAAGTCTCACCACGGATGGCTGTTGGACACAATATTTATCCCAGACACCCAGGGCCTGCAGCACTCATCCCACATGAGGTCTGTCCCAGCAGTGGTGCCGGGGCTCCTAAGCTGGAAGGCATTTTGTCTTTCACCCTCTGGCACAGCCCTGGCAGGCCATAGCCCTGCTATTCTTTTATATACCTTCAGTCAGGCAGTAGGATCCAGTGACCCACTGACAGCAACTGCTAGGGATATAAATCCCTCTCAAAATGAGGGTTAGAAGCCAGTTCTGCAGCAGGTCACATAAAGGGTTAATTCAGACACTGCAAAATCAGCTCCTGACAGTCATCTCTGAAGTACAGGAGAAAACGATATGTATTGGGCCTTTGCCTGCTCGCTCCCTGCCTCCTACATTCATCTGCACTATACAGAAGAGAATGAGCACATTAAGATGTTAAACGTGCATGGCAGCAGGTGAATGATTTAACTGTGACTTGGTAACATCTTTTGCACAGGTGGTGGGATTTTGTATGTAAAGCATGACTCTGGTTCAGGGAATATATACACCCTTCCTTTCTCCAAGAACAAGGATGGGGAAGGGGCAGAGGGAGTATGCACACATACATACATATACATATATGCTTACGTATATGTATACACACACATGCATACACATGTGTATATATATATGTGTTTAAAATACGCCCAGAATAAAATACAGTTGCCTAATGACATTAATAAATTTTCTCTCCATTACAGCAGCGCTGCCAATCTACCACCACCGGGCATTCCATCTTTCATATAGAATTCGGTAAACATTTCAATCCAAATCTAAGACTCATAGCCAAGGTATCAGTAACAGTGACATATTATGAAACTTTCATTCCCTCTCCCCCTCCCCTCCTACCCCAATAATAACTGTCAGGCGATCCTGGCAATTTCACAAGCATAGCAATGATTCAGCTGGCAGATTTCAGTGGATTATTGTGGCCAATTTGGAAAAACACTCTAATAAGCATTACTTTCCAGAAACCAATATAAATCTGGAAGAAGGGATTATTAAACCCAGGAAAACTATAACAAAAGACATTAATTGCATCTTTGGAAGGACCTTTTGAATTAAATTATTACCTGCTAGTTTATAAGGCAAATATATAGATAAAATCCACTACAGTGACACAAATTTATTTATATTGGCCATATACACTGTAGGAAATCTATATATAAATATAATTTACACACAAACACTATGCTCGTTTATGGCATTATATAAGCAATACATTTTGTTATATGTCTACATGTATATCTTCAGACAATTAGGATTAAGTTATTTACTCTCACATACACACATATGCACACAAGTGATGTTAAAACAAAAGATCAAAAGTAGGAAGTGATTGCAATGAATTACAAGCCATGTGTTTGTGTATTTGTAAGTATATTTTAAGGTTTCTAGGTAGTCTTACAACAGAATACAGCAGTTTCTTAAACTGGGACTACAGGACTTGGAAAGGTTTTCCTAACTTGCTTCTCATTTCCTGCTTACATGTAATATTTAAAAATCACCAGCCTGCTCCAAAGTCTGTTGAAGCATATGAGGAGCTTTCTTTTGACATCAGTCAATGCTGGACCAGGCCATTAATATAGAAAGATTAATCATTGCCTCTGACTTTTGTGTCTGTGGGGATTGTGTGAGAAGGATGATGGAACAACCACAAGCCATTTTGGAAGTTCAAACACTAAATGACTCAAGGATTCATCCCACTGTTGAATAACAGTTTTGAAAACAAAATAATGTATCCTTACAATTATATGATGTAACCTCTGATTTTATTTTCCATATTGTGAGGCTATAACTTGTATACACATTCTTCACATTTTGTCTGCATTCTCTTTCTATTTATCTTTCCGAACACGTCATGAGTACCTTTAGGAAGTAAAGAAGACACTCTTTCCCCCCACAGTGAACTTAATTCCTCATGACAGCCAGTGCTCTAGAAGGCTGAATACGGCAGCAGGAAGACAGTGCGATGAGGAAATACTTAAATAGCACAGATCATATAGCCCACATACAACTAAAACTGGTCACAAAGACTCAACTTATTTTGATAACTCAAAAAAAAAAAAAAAAAAAAAAAGCTAGGATTTTACAGTCCATTATTATTGATGAATAGACCAGAAACAAAGGAAACCAAGCTCCAAAATAACTACTGCATAGGACACTGCTGCTAAAACCCAAAGTTCCAACCAAAGAGGTGATGAGATCAGAAATATCCAAACAAAACACATGCAGGGACTGTGGCTGAGCCACAGGACTCCCACACAGCTACCTTTTGCCTTCCTGAAGGGGAAATAGAGCTTGTGTCCTGTACCTGAACATGTTCAGCACTTCTGTTGTGCCAAACACCAGACCTGTCTACCCCGTCTCTGGTATTTCCAAGTCTGCAGCTTACTACCACAGGGTCTGAGAAACCTTTAAGCTTCTATAAATACAAGTGCTCTTCATAGGTCCCTTCCCTTTCTCAATCATCTCCCTCCTAGAGAGTGACCATTACAAAAGACAGGCGAAAAAAAGAATTATTAGAACCTTCTTCTGACCTTGGAAGTTGACAAGGTCCCTCCATACCAGCACAGGGTTGAGACTGCCCCTTATGGATGCTCACTTGCTCATGGTACTGTGGCCACCTTGCAGGCCTAACCTTGATACCATTAGGAACACGCTGAAGGGGATACAACATCAGCCTAAGCACCATTATCAGCTGTCTATTTTATTTATTCCTGAATTGAATTAACTGATACTCTGTGCTCATAAATAACAGTCATTTTTCCACTAATTCTTACCTTAATTTTTTGTTCCCTGGATACCCCAAGACCAAAAATTAAAACAATCACTATGTGGTAAAGGTAAAATTCTGCAGCCACCATGAAACAGAGAGGGACAGATTTACAAAGGAAGAAAGAATAGAGGAGTTGTCTCCCTTTCTTCTCCTTTTAGCACCGCACATTGATACATTCAAGTAAGACATGCCTTCTCCCCACCCTGCTCCCCCCAGTCCCCACAAGACAGCCAGGCATGAGCTGTCTGCTTAATGTGATGAACACTCGGCTTTCAGTGGGATATGACTGGCTGTAACAAAAGGGTCCAATGTGTTATACTGGTTTGCCCTAAACGTTGCTGTAATGTGCAATTACCATAGAATTCACTGAGAAAACAAAGTTCCTGGATGATTCATGTTGCATATTTTCCCCAAACCTGAGCTAAAAACTTCAAAGCCTCTCAAACTGACTCACCAAACTGAATCACCCTGTTTTTGAACATGTGGAGCAACTCACGGAGAGTAGCATTCAGAGGTACTGTACAATGGAGCTGTGTGCACTACAGCAGAGCCAAGGGAAAGTCATCCATCTCTGCAGTAGAAGCACTCAACATCTTGTGAACTGAGGCTTGATTATTAAGCTTGTATCATTCCGGCCTTGGCTGTGCTCCTGCTTGTTTATGGTCAATGGGAATTTTGCCCCTGCTTTCAGCACAGCTGAAATTTGCCTTTAAGAATGGGCAGAGGCTTAAAGTTTGCAGCTGGGAAGGCTCCATGCAGGTGCACAAAGGATGGAGACCCTGCTTTGCCTGGAGACACCACAGCTGGGGGACACCGTGGGGAAGCAGAGGTGTCTCTCCCTCACAGCTTCGCATGGTCATGCCTGCTCAAGAGCGGACAGGCCAAAGCAAGGTGCAGATGGGAGGGTGGGAGAGCAGTGTTAGCTACAGTCCCACCTGGGCATTGCAACGGCCACTTACGGCTGCTCCAGCACACCTAACAACAGAGGTGCCTTCTCATCAGCAAATATTTCTACATATTTAGCAGAATAATCAGCCCCTTTGCTCTCAGCCCTTCCCATCAACCTCTCCTCCCCTCACATAAGCCCAACAACTTGATAGATAAATGATGTGTCTATAATTTCTATAATAACATTATGAAACATTTATAAAAATTTATCAGAACCAGACTCAGATCATGAATAAAGCTACTGTACACTGATAAATGTTGTAAAAAAAAGGGAATCAGATTTTAAAGGCCCTCTGTTCTTCATCTTACATAATCTAAGTTAAAATTGGCTGCAATCAGTCCTGGAAATTAGTCAGTCCATCTACAGTTGTTTACTAGTAACTGTATTTAAGCTACATTTGCTAGTATTCTATATTTACCATTTTCTTAAGTATACACTGGCATCTTTGACTGCATGGAGGGACAGAGAATTGAAACAATGACAACATTTTCAGTGAAACATTGCAATCAAAAGCACCCCATTTAATATACAGTTTTGATCGTTTGTTTTGTCTGAGGTGGCTATTTTGCACACCGGTTTTTTTGCTTGAAATGGTTCCTGGGCAAAGCACCATAGATTTAGAATGACATGCTACCATGTTTTTAAGGAAAATATGGTTTTGTTTAGGCTACAATTAGATGCTTTCACAATTTGTCTCTGGCAAACTGAGACTGAAAACTCCAGAGTAATTTGTTTAGCGTGAACTGAAGTAACATCTATCTTAGTAAAGAAACTTTTACAACAAAAGAGCCTTCATCATAGTAAGACCTAAGAGCTTCCCTTCTAAAAATGTAGGGCTGCCATGCAATTCTTAACACACACCAATTCACAAGGCTATGAGCCATGTATTGTTTGGAAGCCATGGGGGTAAATCAAATTATCATGAATGACGGTAATGATCCCATACTTGCCTGAACATAATGCACATTATATAGCCTTGCCTTTAGGGATTATTTTTTATATATATAATCAGTATAAATGGCTCTCCCTCTCTTTTGTTGATTTTACAAAGAAATGCACTCAGGTACAGAGTCTGCCTTTCACAGGTCAATTATGTGAGCCAAATCAGCCATGCATATCATGTGAGAAGTCCCCAGGTAATGCCCTGGAAAGACCTGACTGCAATAAATGAAGTAGCATATCATAAAACGCATATGACTACCCTCTCCTGGATGGAGCTAGAGCAGCTGAGCTGTCAGTGGATCCTCAAAGCCATGATTTAATAGAAGTCCCTTCACACTGACTGGGGTGGGTTCGGGTTTTCACAGAAGTGGATCTAAATGCAGCTGTCAAAGGGAATTCCTGGGCGATCAGGGTATGCTGTCCTTGGACAAAGCAAGCATTTCTGCTAAGTTCAGGTCAATTATAAACACAATATCAAAAAAAAATTGAAGGCTATATAATGAGAGAAGACAACAATCACAGACTTTCAAAAATCCAAATGGTTTCTTTGCCTTGCAATTTTCTTTCCCAGCAAAATCAGGCCAGATCCCAGCTGGTAAAAACTGGCAAATTTCCATTAGCCTGTGGGTCATTAACTCTGAAAAAAGGGGCAGTTTCAAAACCAGTTTTGTGTATAGTGTTAGTTTCTGTCAGCGTTGCTATAAACAATCAAAATTGAAAGTATCTGGGATGACTACAATACCCATTTCTTTCTCTTGCCATTCAGAGATGTGTTCCAACACAGATTTTCCTAAAACAATTTACATGTACCAGAGCCTATATCTGACAAGCTGAAATATTCAAAACGAGCTTAATCTACCTTCTAAGTTTGCACCACTGGTGTTACACAAATATAGTCCTCTGTTGTCCACCTATAACCATTAGATAAATTCTTCATGGGGGTGCTTTCACCCGGAACAACTCATTCAAAATGGCTGGTGCAAATACTGAGAGCAACTGGAGAGCTGGTGCGCACTGTACTTCTTGGGCAGAAAACACCTTTGCAAGGAATCTCTATCCATGCCAAACGTAAACCAGGAAGGCAGCGTTATCATGCTTTTCATTACCTTCCTTTTCTGCCATGTCTATCGTGTTCAAAGATGCCAAAAAATTGACAAACATAAGCCCAGGTACAGATTTAGCAGAGGAGATGTCTAGAAAGGAGCTGGCTTCTTTCCTTCTCCCCAGGTTTTGCTTAGCATCATCTGATGATGATCCCATATCTGTGCAACTCCTA
Organism: Phalacrocorax carbo; assembly: GCF_963921805.1. Classification (NCBI taxonomy): domain Eukaryota; kingdom Metazoa; phylum Chordata; class Aves; order Suliformes; family Phalacrocoracidae; genus Phalacrocorax; species Phalacrocorax carbo. Next base: position 45,669,670 of record NC_087518.1, on the reverse strand, counting down.
CATCCCCTGTGCAGCTGTGCCCTACACCCTTCCCCATCCAGACACAGACCAGTACCCAGGCCTTCGGGACATTGGTCAATTCACACCAAGTATGCTTGATCCAAAACTTGAATTTCACTGCCTGAATTTTGAGGAAGTTGGACTAGGAATCTGCAGGTGAAGCTGCTGTGTTCAACAGTCTTTATCTGCCCAGTTTCACAGCAGAAATAAAACATCCCTGTGTCATGGCACAGTCACTTCTGGCACAATGGTCTATGTGGTACATTAGCATTCACTGGAATCAATAGCAAAGCTTTTATAAATGGTGAGGAGAAACTTTTTGTTCTATAAAGGTCAAATCTGGTAAGAGCAAAGCAAAACAAAAGGTATCACAGAATCACAGAATGGTGGGGGTTGGAAGGGACCTCTGGACATCACCTTGTCCAACCCCCCTGCTTGAGCAAGTACACCTAGAGCAGGGGGCACAGGAAAGCATCCAGGTGGGTTCTGAATGTCTCCAGGGAAGGGACTCCACAGCCTCCCTGGGCAGCCTGTTCCACTGCTCTGTCACCCTCACAGGAAAGAAGTTTTTTCTCATATTGAGGTGGAACTTCCTGTCTTTCAATTTGTGCCCTTTGTCCCTTGCCCTGGCGTTGGGCACTATTGAAAAGAGCCTAGTCCCATCATCCTGACACCCACCCTTCAGATATTTATAGGTATTTATGAGATCCCCCCTCAGTCTTCTCGTCTCCAGGCTGAACAAACCCAGGTCTCTCAGCCTTTCCTCATATGGGAGATGCTCCAGTCCCCTGATCATCTTCATAGCTCTCCACTGGACTTGATCAAGGAGTTCCACATCCTTCTTAAACTGGGGGGCCCAAAACTGGACACAGTACTCCAAATGTGGTCTCACTAGGACAGAGTAGAGGGGGAGGATAGCCTCTCTCGACCCACTGGCCACAATCCTTTTAATGCACCCCAGGATACTGTTGGCCGCCTTGGCCACAAGGGCACGTTGCTGGCTCATGGTCAGCTTGTTGTCCACCAGCACTCCCAGGTCCTTCTCAACAGAGCCACTTTCCAGTAGTTCAGCCCCCAGCCTGTATTGGTGTATGGGGTTGTTCTTTCTTGGCAAACTGACTGCTCTAGCCAGTCCTCCCTGATTTCATCCTTGCCAGCGTGCAAAGCAAGCATCTGTTTGTGAAATGGTCTGAGAGTCTTGCCTGGAAGGACAGTGGGGCCCACAACTCAGGGGATGCTGAGCACCATCTCTCTGCATGGTGACTATCCCCAGCTACCTCATAGCAGTATTAGGAGAACAAAATATACAAATACGTTGAGAGTGCAGACACCTGAAGGCTTGAAGAGTACTCCTGTGTCTGCTAATGCAGTTCCTTCCCTTATGCTTAATGATGCAATCAATTCTCACAGAATGGCAGAAATGAGGAATAAGACAGTTTACATTCAAAATTATTCTCTACAATATATTTTCCTTTTTTGTTCAGACAGTCTAGCTTATATTATTCATAGAGTTGGGCATCTTCTATTTCCACTACAAAATTATTCAAATCTAAAATACACCTCATTTTTAAGAAACCTTTACTGAAAGATTAGCTTTAAATTTTCGTTTGCTTGATTTTGCCTGATCACTCCTACTTATTCTCTGTTCTCTTCTAAACAATCCTTCCCTTTCCTTGTTCTCCCCATCCCAGCCCTTGTTTAATTCCTTTAATCTTTCCTTGAGAGACCATCTCTCTGTACCCTTAATCATTTTTTAATTTCCCATCCTTTAGGCAAGTGCCAAAGATGCTAAAATGAGAAATGGATGCTTGCCATAAAGGAACAGAACTCCTGTAACTCCAAAACAGTTGAAATCATGAGAACTTGCAGGCCATTACCCTATTACATGAATCGTATTTTTACAGCACTAGAAATGAAATACAGCAGCTACAAATATTATTGTTTTAAACATGCTGTAATTCTAGTGGCCCAGCTACAAGCTGCCTGTACTGATGGAAGGTTAGGGATATCACAGTCCACAGTTAAGAACACCCATGTTTCACAAAGGTTCCTTTCACTCTGATCCCTTCAACTTTGCTCTGTGTTAGAAAGTCTTTCTTTAAAAAGTCTTAAATTTGCTACTTTTCAATATCCATCTGTGAGGAAAGATGATACAGAATCCCTCACTTGGCTTTTCCTGTGACGTTCACTGTATAATTCCAGTGCCTTTCCCTCTAAATTCAGCAGTCTCTTCACACCTGGAAGTACTTCTGATGGACTTTGTTCAAAATTTGAACAAAAATGGTCAACGATGATCTGAGATAACTTTGGCATATCATTTCAGCCCAGAAGTGAGATATATACAAGAGGAAGTTTGCCGATCTGAAGCATGCTATTTAGCATCTACCTGGCTAAAAGACTTACACTGACTAAGCTAGTGTGCTCCGTGCATCTGATGCATATGTCTGGTTTCTGTGTTTGTTGTCATCTTTTCACGCCTTGGCATTGAAGACAAAGAACAAGCTAAAAACATTTAGTTAGACCAAAGCGTTATAAACAGTGAACTCTGAGACCACCATGACCATGCAATTAAAAATTCCATTATGTTTGAGGATACACAGGAAGATAAAAGTCTGCGAATAACTGTGATACTTTTAAATATTTTCACATAATCTGCTTTTTTCAGCTCTCCCCATGTCTTGTCCGAGGAGGCAATTTATTGCATGGAGGCAAGTGGGCAATGTGTCAAGCATTAGATGTGGTTTTGTTGAGAGCACCCCACACTGAGTCAGGTCAACTGCTGTTTTTCTGTGAGTGCAAGCAAGTAACACAAGGTAGATCACTTGCCAGATCCCTCCTCTCTGCAGTACTAGAATGTGTTTTCAGGCATTACAACTTCTGCTGTTCCAGAGGTAGCCCCCAGGCCTTGTTTTATCTGGAGACAGTGTGCTCGAGATCTACAGTGAACTGGGTTGAGACTGTATCTCTTTATAAGGGAAAGCAAAGCAATTCCTACAGCTGACCGGTTCCTGTGCAAAGGCAGACAAACATCTGTCATAGTCAGTGTCGATGATACACTTTTCTTGAAGGCACAGACATAAAGGTGTTCTGTGCCTCTGGGTGTCCTGAAGGGATTATTGTAAGGTGACAGGATACCTGGGATCACAGAAGCTGGGCACAGTAACCCAGATGGCCCTACCAGTTTTGCCTTGTGTTTTCCTTTTTGTAATACTCCATCTTCCTCACTCTCTCACTGAAATAGAGTGAAATCATATCAACATGGACACAGCAGATTAGTTTTACAAGGTTCCCACAAGTCTGACATTCATCAGCTTTCTAATCTAATAGTAACACAATACCCTTTACAAGTACATGTTGAAGCAGTGTGCTCTCAGTCTGAATTCAAGGGCTGCAGGTTAAATTGATACCCAGGTCCTGCATTCTACCAGCTGCTGATTGAGTAATGTTATTTCTGATATTCCCAGGGCCTGGCAGCCCTCCATGCAAGGGTTAAAGAAAAGTTGTAAGCAGTGGTTCTAAAACACTTGGAAGAATCTCCTTGAATCAAAACCATTTCATAAAAGGCTCTGTGCCAAGCAATAAAATATTTTTGATGGACTCTTATTTTATCATTACCCATGTAAGAAAAATGTATTGCAAGAATCCCAACACAATTCAGGGAAGTAATCATTTGCAGATTTAGTAGGCATTCTCAATTGGCAAAAATGAAAGATTTATTGTAGGGATGATGAAACAAAGAGCAGTTGTGCAAACTTTACTGAGCTGGATTATGAGAACATGCTTTTTCCATTTCCCACTTTTAAATGCCTTGGGTGCCGTTTCAAAAAAAGATCAAGATCAATTATTTAACACTGAAGCTACACTGTACCTGAGTGCAGGATCTCTTCACACTTATGTTGTCTGTACACTACAATAAAAGGAGATCAAAGGAAGACACTGCTATAAACGGCAAAATTAGACTTTGAAATAAAAGTCATATTGCTCCTTGATTCCACAATCAGCCCAGGGATGTAAATTACTCACAAGAATAACGCTCTGAAGTAAAAGGGACTTCGTCAGCAACAGTGCATAACCTCACACTGACTTTAAGAAATAGGTGGAAGAGAAAACACTGGGAAGAAGGAGGCCTTTCCCTTGCCTTTTCTCCCAGGTACTCAGTGTGTGACTTTTGGCACTCTGTGGCCTGAGCCATGCTGGGCTCACGTAACCTGGTGTAAATTTAGGGCTTCTTTACAATTAACACCAGTGTAAACAGGGACAGAAAGCAGCAGAGTAATTTGCCTTAATTCAGCTGTACCTGGAACTTGAGCATAAGAGTTTTAACCACACAGGAAATGCCATAGGCAAGCAGAAGCTTGAAAGAGCTTTGAGATTCTCAGCAGAAGGAACCATCAGAGATGTAAAATAGCATTATGGATGCGTTACATTATTGGCCTCACTACCTCACTGTGATTATTCACCCTCACTGTGCTCCAGAGAGATTTATTTCATTGTACTTTTGAGGAAATGGAGATCTAAGGTCAAGATTTCCAGAAGTGCTCATGAAATTTCAGTAACTCAGTTACACACTGTCTGGTTTGAAAGAGGACCTCAACTTCAGAGTTCCCCCATTAGAGTAGAGCATCTCCAAAATTAAGCTATCCAAAACCGGGGCCTACTTTTGAAAATCTTGCTCAATATGAGTTTTCAGATGCCAGAAGGTCAAGTTTTGATATATTTAGTTTAAATTGCCTTTTTTTTTTTTACTAGGCCAGCTGGACTACTCGCTAAACAAGTGAGTGAAGGTTTCAGAATCTGGCCCATTGTGAAGTCCAAGCCGATATAAACACCCTGTGCTGTGGAATGATGGCTTGTTATTTCTCATCCGATTGTTAAAGGCTAACTGTTGCTGGTTTGCCCCGAAGTAACAAACAAATGCATCACATTTAGAACTGAGATCCAACTGTATAAATGACTGTATAAAGTTTTTAATGTGCACTAAATTCCTCTTTCTCCCCTGAGACTATACTATACAGCCTCTGTGCTGCCTGCAAATGTAGATTAACATTTTTATTAAATGACATATGTTTCACTAATACAGAGTATTAAAATGTATTGGCCTAATAAGAAACATTAATGAGTATATCCCTGGCACAGTTTTTAAACAATATTTAATTTTACTGCTTTTTAATTTGACCAAGCCTTCTGCCAGGTGATTCAAACTATTTTTCCTTCTTGAGGTTGATCGCTGTTCAGAAAGGCTACATCACTGAAAGTTCAGAACAATTCCTTTTTTAATAATCCCCACAGAATACATACATAGAAATAAAATAAAGCCAAGCACTTAACCTCAAGAACACAATCACAGAGACTTTGTTTAAAACTTTCGAACTTTCAAGCTCTCCACCTTCTAAATGACAAGATTAATAATAATCAGATGCAAATTTCTTCTTAAATTAAATCTCAGGGGGAAAAAAATATTCTCTCACTGCTCCTAGATATTAGGTAACTGCAGACTGACTGCCTTCAAATCACTGAATGCAACCTTCTTTCCCAGATCTTCTGGAGACAGCTCGCCCTGCCAAAATGATGCTGGACCCTGTGGAATTATAGTTTTAGGACCTGACTGCTGGACACATCTTTGAAGTATTCCTGAGGTGTATTAAGACATTCTTACAGGAAGCAGATAGTTCACAAATATATTTACTGCTCTGTAAAACTTATGACTAGAATGGAGATGCATCTGACTAGTTGAGGGTGTATCACTTGATCTTTACTACTGTGCAGATTCATATAGTGAAACTGATGGATGATTCACTCCCAGACAGGATGCATAGTGAGAAAGAAATCTTGTCACACTTTTGCTACATGGGAAATGGTAAGCTACAGAAATCCTTAGGAGTTATGGTAAATCCAGTGCTTAGAGGCTGGAAAACCTTTCCCTTTTTGCAACTTCAGATGTGATTATTTGATAGAATTCATTGATCTGCGTGGCAAAGAAAGTGATCTTGTGGTGCAGCTGGAATGAATTGGGAGTAAAGAGGCTGCTTGTAAGATATCTTCAAAAGGTGATGCCCCATGAGAGGTTTATAGATCTGTGCTGAAACTGGGGTTTGAATAAATCTATGTGTGGAGTATCATCCAGAGCCAGGCCATAGCAGAGCTGGAAATAATTCTGAGTGTCTTAAAATGAGAAAGAATCACTACTTGCTGAGTTTTGCGGGACAAGAGGATAAAGACAAAAACATGGTATCAAGATGTCATTTTTGTGTGCAAACTGGGCAAAGGCAAGGGAAAGGAGCCTAGCAGAAATTTTCCAAAAAGACCTCGGAGACATGCCTAGAAGTTTGTCTGACAGCCAGACATCGCAGGTCACAAATAATAAATTTCACTTTTCTAAGCTGGTCGTACTTTAGCCTATATTATTTGACAAAGAACATGAATTACTTTGCTCAGCATGGAGGAGTTCCGATAAAACGACCTCTTCTATGCACCACAACAGTGCCAAGCAGCACAGTCACTGTGGAGAACCATTTCTAATAGAAAAATATTTCCTCCCTTTAATATGTCCTTTGTCAGTCAGACCATTGTCAGGTATTTTTCAAAAGCTGAGACTTAGGAATCTGACAAATATCTGCTGCTTTGTAGGAAAGTGCATAATTTTCCTTCTACTCAAATCATGTCACAGTTGGCATGCATACATAAAAAATACGTATTTCAGTAGCCAAATCAAAATACTGAAAATGGAGGGGAGATAAATCAGTCCAGGATGAGCTGAAATATAATTGTTTGGGGGACTGTGCTAACAAAATAAAAACACTGAATAAATCAATTTGGGAGAGCTTTTAAACAACGCAAAAAAAGCATGTTCGTTTAACACTTTTCACACTGAAATGGAAAGTAAAAAAAAACGGGTTAAAATCAGAAACATTTCATCATTTCCACGGTTTAGAAATTGTCAATAGTAACAAAATCCTCCAGTCCTGTTTCCTGTCTCCCCATCATTTTGTTTTCCAAAATGAATGTGACCCAGATTCACTAATGGTTTTCTTCTTAAAGTTCTGTTTTACAATGATACTACTACTGGTTTGAAAAAAATTACATGGAATACCTAATAAAATTTCCAATCTGGAACATGGAAATGAATATCCATCCTCGTGTCACAAGGCTATCTGTCCCTAAACCACTAGATAGTGGCTTAGTCCTATCACCTTACCTTCAGCAGATACTACATATTACTAGTGGAAATTATCCAACATTGAGAGAACCGCAATAGTGGTAATTACATTACATCTTACCGCTGTGAGTTTCACAGGGTGAGTACCCACTATGTTGTGGTGATATTACTGTTACTATCCCACTTTGTTTCTTGCTTAAAAGACTGAATGAACAGCAATATCTACACACAGTGACCAGGTCTGTATAAATACACCAGGAAAACTTCAGTATAATTCTGTTTTAACCAGGTCTTAAATTACTTAGTAATTTATCAAGTCAAATGGGATAAAACCTTGTGGAATTAAATGCTCTTGTAGGATAAGGAACTATGTATTTGAAAGTCCCCTCCATGGAAGTTCCATGCTATACCTGTAACTACCATATTGCATTTCTCAGATCTCTTCAGTGTCCTGTGGAACATTTTTAAGGCACACAACTGAACTTGAAAACTATTCTGGGTGCTGGAAGCAACAGCTGGAATTTACTTCATTTGTATTTATTTATAATTATGCAAACAAAAACACCTGAGAGTACACCAGCCAGACCCAACCCATATCAAACTGCTGGAAAATAACAAAAAAGGCAGCTAGCCCTGCTTGGTAGGAGCAGTAGTCCACCTGGCCCAGGATCCTACACCTTTTTCTTTCAACCTGATAGAGCAGATGCACCTCACAGAATGTCCTGAAGGTCAGCAATCCCAGGATCACATTAGGAAGTTGATAATCCCTAAGGGAAAACCCTGGCAGCTACTCCCTCTGCAGCTCAATTCAAGAAGGCAGGTCTCAAGCCCCTGAAGGCACCGTACCATTGTGCCAGACCACTGTGCTGTACTTCCTGTCTGCACTAAGAACTACAGATTTGCATTTCTGTCCTACTGCAGTGAAACATGGGACATCCCACCCACAGTGGAATCTGGGCCCAATAATTTCTACAGCTTTTGCTCTGCAAGTTCAGCTGGTCTGGAGCTCTCCTGTGGACAGACAAGAGTTCAAATTCACCAACTGCCATTGGGCATGAGCTGACACGGTGCCAAGCCTAAAGCCATTTGCCAGTCTGCCCTCCAGTGCTGGTGCATGCTTAAACTCATTTGTACTGTCATGTAATCTGTAGTGGTTTTTGTGAACAAACAAACATTGTAATTTCACAAAACCACTGAATTGCTGTCTACTCCTCTAATCAGAATGTTTTAATTGCTGCAGTTCCTTGACAGTATCGGAAAAAGCCACCAGAGATCTAATAAAAAGAGAGATCTCTGGTGAGGCAGCTTTGATAGAATGGATGTTTCCTACTACTGACTTCAAAGGCAAGAAAGTGAGGCTAATACTATTGTTTTTTTATAAAGCACTCCTTTGGCATCAGTGCATGACACCCTGCACTCGAAAAGCTGAAAAAGCTTTCCAGACTTCCATAACATTCTCTCGAGTCAGGCATGGAAACTTATTGTTTAGGTGAAGTAACTCAAAAGCATGTAAGTGGTGCATGCAGACCTATTTGCCCTGCAGAGGCAAGATTGTCCCTTAGACTCATCTGTAGATGTAGCCTGTAGAGATCTCATTACTCACCATGCGTGGCTAGACACATGCTCCCCACTGACCGCAGACAGCATAATACTTGCTATCTACTGAGAACAGAGATTCCGCATCGGTTTCCTTAGCAGCGGAAGCAATAATACTGATCTGCTCAGCAGGCCCCTCTCTCCTGTAATTGTAATAACCAGGTTGCTGCCCATGAAGTTTTCACAGGTTTATGACATGCCAAACCACCTGTGTCAGGGATGTACAGTAAAAATAACAGGAAGTTCAGCAGGACCACTATCTTTTATGCAATCTGTACAAAAATCTGTTTCATAGGTAAATTGCAAATGGTTCATTTGTCTGATGTAGTGATTTGAACACCAGATCTGTGCTGGAATGCTAGAATTGTCTAAAGATGTCTTTAGGCAAGTTACTTATCTTCTCTGTGTCTCAACTTCCCCATGTCTAATGCAGTACCTATAGTAAGACACTATAGGTCTCACCCTTAGGGATTCAAAAGAACTGACAAGCACAAGTGCTGAATTTCACTGTGTACAATACAGCACCCAAATCATTGCATCAAGACTACTCCCAAACTGAATATGCTGCATATATACAAGAAAAAAAAGATTCTGCTTCAAAGTCTTAACTATCTAGGCAGGAACACAATGTCACAGACAGATCTAGAACATACTCAGGAGGCATTCATTTCCTTGAAATACATGAACTAGAGGCATCAACAATGGCTATTATAACTGTCCAGCTCCTTTCATGGGTATCACATATGTTATGATACCCAAATTTCTATAAACACTAATTGCATATGTAGAAATTACATAAAGATAAATATATTAACCCTGCTCACATCCATAGAGGCCTGCACCATAGGTTCCCTGAGCACATACTCATGCGGTGATGGGAACTTAATTTTCTACTCTTTATGAAGCCACAAGAGTGCAAGAGGGTAAACTGATAAGCCAAGTATGGATTTGTCCAAACCAAACAATTCTAGACAACTAAATGAGCAGCTCTGTGTTTACATTTGCAAGCAGAGGCTTAAACTGAGGATGCAATATCTGGAGATCAGTAGGGTTCTACCCACCGAAGTATTGGAAGAACTGAAAGACAGCAAAAGATGCAGCTATGAGAAACTTTTTTTGTTTTAAATAAAAACCATTTAAGCTTGCTAATTTTTGCTGTCTCAGACAATCAAAATTCCAATTGTCTGGGACATCAAATCTAAAAAAGCATGAAATTAATCTTCAGAAGTTATAGTCTTAAAGGCATTGCATCATTATTTTTGTTGGATATATTTTTGATTATAATGCAGATGAACCCCAAATTTAATAAAACTAAAATAACATGAGTTAAGTATGAAACATAACAGGATATTGCAAAGAGATTAGGTAGCTTCCTTTAGACTACTTGCAGAGCCCTAGGAAAAACCAAACTTAGGGACACAATGACGAGAAGGCACCACTTAATTAGAATATTTAATAGAATATGAAAACAGAATCCTCGTAGTATCGGTTTTGGCAATGAAACACAGCAAGCAGAATATGGGCCTGAAACATCAGTAGTTCTCTACACCAGATACTGTTTTGCCTGTCGACTGTCTGCAGTAAAGAAAGAAGCAGGCTAGCTAAATTTAAACCAGCTGTAACGATGAGAGTGTTACAGTTGGACTGAAGGAAGCTTACCTCATGAAAGTATTGTGGAAACTGCTGTTGGAAAGATAATAAAAGGATTAACTGCAGTTTTAGTGAACCATTTACTTTTCAATCAAAATGTCTCATGTATTTCCTGTTCTCAAGTAGCCTGAATTCCAAAATTCCTTTGTCTATTACAGTACATAGTAGCAAAGCCTGTCATAAGAAATTAATAATTTTACATGGAAAAGTACTTTTATGTATGAGGGTGGGGTGCTGCTCGCTGTTAGCTTCTCCTGAGCAGTTCAATACCTAGTCAGCCAGTAATCTTATAGAGAAGAACAAAATCAAGGGCTTAAAAAGAAAGTAACTGGGAAGAGCAAAAGAAAATCTCCACTACAGATACCAAGAGATGTAAAGTTACTTTAACAGGGCTACAGCAAAACCAAAACAAAATCTTAGACCTCTGTAGACATGAGAGAATAAATTGCCTTCTTAATTTGCAGGAATAACAGCACAATTATTACCACATCAAAAGAAAAGCCATCATTTAAAATGACATGACATCACCACACAATGAAACACTGCACAGCAACCCTTGTTTAAAGTGGAATGGAATTCACTGGGCAAATAAACCCCACTTGATATTAATAAATTCAAGGAGCCATGTTGCAGCTTTGGATCTTGCCCCTGCTAGATCAAGGTCTTTCCAGGGCAGAAAACTAAATTTGCAAATAAGACATATTTTTCATCTGCTGTCTTAGATCCAGCTCTACTCCACACAGGATTCCACGTTGTAATATTTAATACATGGATACTTCGGTGGACAGTGGAAAGGTCTTATTCTGGAAACAGAAGAGTTAACTATGGCTTGTGCAATGTCAAGCTCACAGTTCTGATTGGGCCATTCCATGTATGGAAACAACTACAACATCTGCTCAAATAAAACAGACCTTTATGTACTTACATGCCAAGGCTATATACATGTGCCATGAAGGCTGTCTGCAATATCAGATGCAAAGGTTTTTCCAACCTATTCACAATGTTAAACCTTGAGATGTTATCAAAAGCCAGTTCTTAATGCAGATGGACATAACTGAAAGGAGGAAATTTTTAGCATTTGCTAAGATAATACATGATTTAATGTCTCTGGTTTATCCAGTTTCCTGTAGGAATGGGAATGTAACATTAGAAATCTGCTAAACAATACCTGTCAAATGCGCATTTTGCAGAAAAAGACAAAAGTTCCCTCAGCCATGGAGTCTACTGAATCTTTCAGCATCATATTAAAGCTAACCAGGGTTTCACTTTTTAAGTATTTCTTTTTCAAAAGTGTGAGACAAAAGTGGGGAAAAGACTGATCCCATTCCAGACAATAAAAACACTGAAGACAAGAAGTAGGCTAAAATAAAACCTGTAAGTATGCTTTCACAGCTTGCTTATACTTTTGTTTGGAAAGAGGCAACTAACTTGCATCATCCTTTGATGATTTATGACCAAAAAGATATTCAGAGGAAGTTAAATTCCTTTGTACTTTTACAAGTTGTAATTGAGCTACTTCTGGAAACGAGCAAGTCAGTTCTTTCTCTCAAAGGAAAAAGAAACAGGTAAGTCTTAAAGTCTTTCCATTTTATCTTAGACAACTTGATGGTGTATTCTAAATATCTGTGTTGTGTCTAGTATTATTTTAGGGAAGAACCACTGAACAGCACAGACATTAAGATAACGTTTTTCACTTATGCAATGGAAGTAAAAAGATAATCAGGATAACCACTTACAAAGAAATTTTTTCTCTGTAAAACATTTTGAATACTGTGGTTTTCTTCCTTCTCCCTTCCACAACTATTGCAGGCCAGGAAGCTTTTTCTTGAACTAATGAAAAGTAAGCTTTTTATATAAACATTCTTTCCTATTCCTCTATAGAAAGCTACAGCTTGCCACGGAGAAGTTTGTCTTGATCTAATTTCCTTACAAGTATTTGCCATTATATCTTTTTCTCATCAAAACAATAAAATAGACATACAGTCAAAAATTCTGCCTATCAAGAACCACAACCTGCTGCCATAATAATTACCTTTCTTTGTACTTACTTGTGTGCGTGTGCCTGTGCGTATGTGCATGCATGCACACACGTGCACATGTGGGTGTTACAAATAAGACTTTCCAAATTTCATGGCCCAATTTGGAAGCTTATGACAAACTTGTTTTGCCTCATCTGTTTCAGTTAGGGTCTTATATCATTGTTGTTTCAAACATGTGGAAAGCTTAATGGAAGTCATTAACTTTTATTTTAGTTTGGCCATATTGTCATGATGGTGGGCAGATGCAGAGATGGTGTTATTCCCAAGATCCTCTTTTTGGAACACTGATGTTGTTTACATCTTCTTGATCAGAAGAGAACAATGGTTTTTACTTATTTTTAAAGCTCTGTTTTGCAAATTAAAAAAGCCCCTAACAATCTTTGAAAATACAATTAAAGATATTCCTTTTATTTTTTTAACTGTTTAAAATCCTTAACAAGTTTCTTTTTGTTTTCTAAACTACGATTTGAAACTTTTGCACTCACGACTCTATGGGTTATTGTTCAGCTGAAAGTATGAAAAGAATTTCATTAGATGTGTTTTATGTTTCTTGATTAAAAATGTCACCCGAGGCTGAGTGACTTGTTTTACGTTAAATGACTGCTGCGTGCTTTGATCATCACTTTATTAATGCTTTAATGAATATTTTTAAAAATAAAGTACTGTATTAAAAGTTAAGCTCTCATATAAGGAAACTGAATCCCTTTTCCAAGAACTACAGTATTTCTTACTCAGACATTTCCTTCTAGATTAAGGTTTTCTCCAGTTCCCCTTTAGCCTGCTGCAGACTAAGTTACAAGAAAGCACAACAATTATGTTGGAATAAGATTGAAGAGGGAGCAAAAAAGACAGCAGAGGAGTATGTTTCTATTCAAACAAATATATTCCAGACTTACCATGCACTTGTTTGGTTTTTCTCCAGAATGAACCCTCATATGAATCAGCAGTTTGTAACGAGCATTGAAGGGTTTATATCGGCGGACACAGCCTGCCCAAAAGCAAGTGAAGTCCTCTCCTTTCCGCTGGTCAATATGAGTCTTTTCTATGTGTCTGACCAGTTCGTCTTGTTGGTCGTAAGTGGCACTACAGTCAATCCACCGACAGACCTGTTTGCCATTGCTGAGGTCCTGTTCATCCCCGTCGCTGGGCTGAAGGGACTTTGGAGACATAGAGGTCTGTAAGTGAGGCAGTGCCTCTTGAGTTTGGCTTAGCTGCTGGTGTAGATGGTAAGGGGGAGGCAGCCCTTGATGATGTCGAAAAAGATCAGCAGTGGAAGAATAATCATCAGCTGGTTCTTGTTTTAAGAAACTCACCTTCTGGGTGCTGTGCAAGGTGTTTTGATGAGGAATGCCAGTACCATTCATCATAAGGCTGAGGCTTCCATTCTCCTCGACTTGCTGCATTTGTATCTGCTCACAGTCACCTCTGTCACATTCAGCGGAAATAGGTACAAGACATGTTGGAGGGGAGGGAATACTGCAAGGGTTTCCAGGCTGAGAGCAAGACTGGGGCCGAGAGGATTTTTCAGCACTGTGATGACTGATCTCCACAGGATGAGAGGAAATGCCAGCTGAATTAGTTCGCAGTCCATTCACACAGGTGACCAGTGACGTCTGTGATGTGCGGATGATAGCTGTAATATCAATTCCTTCAGCTGAAGACGGCACAACAGAAATGCATCTCTTCTTCAGGTTGCTTGTTTGTAGCCTGGCTGAGTGCTGAGGGGTGCCAAGTGTCAAAGGACCGAGGGAGGAGCTATGTTCATTATTAAACAAGTAGGATGAAAGTGAATTTGTAAAGCTATTATTCATTAGGTCTATTTCAGGATGCAGACTACCGGAGGCTCTCAGCTCCATCCCCTCTGTAATCCTCCTATGTGTGGAAGCCTCAGACAGAACCTTATAATCACTCAGGCATTCTTGTTTAATGTGCTGAGCTGGGTGACTTCCATTCAGGCATGGAGCAGCAGAATCTACTGAGTCTTGAAACCTGGGTGACCTGTAATACAGTTTTCATTAAGTATCACTAACTACCACAGGGTTTATGATTTTTTGTGCAAGACACAACACTTGTTAAGCCCTGGAGAATGGAAGCACTTGCTCTCTGCTGAATGTTGCCTAATGCAGCAATTACACCAAAAAATTTTGAAATGCTTCCTCTACAGCCCTTGTAAAGGTGGCATCATTTTACACAGGATTAATTTTACACACTGGGTTATGCACAGAATAGACAATCTCACCTCCACTGCTACGGGCAGTTCATCAGTCACAATCTAGGTTTTCAATGCATAATAGATTGGGCAACACAATAGCCAAGAACGAAGTTTGAGCGCTTTGGGAATTTTTGAAGTATTCTAATATCGGCATTTTCCTCAGAGTACACTGGGAATATGCCTTGGCATTCGTGTTCACACTAATCAGAAAAGGCTATCTGAGCTTTGCTTACACGTCAGGGAGATGCTTCCCTTTGCTAAATTAGAAAAGGACCAAGATCAGTGGGGAAAAAGGAACACGAAGGAAGAATGGCTCACTTTCAACCAGTGATCCAGAGTCGATGAGAGATCAGCTGAGTATTTACTTCTAAAAGGTCTACAAAAGATAACTAAGAAAAGTTCACCACTGGTAGTAGATTTAAACTGGCAGTCTGTACTCCCATTTCCATTTTTCCTATTAAAGTCTACATGGGTCTGCAAATCAAAAGATATTCTGCAGAAGTGATTTTTAATCCTTTTGGTGCGTGCTGAAACCAACCACTCAGGAAGCAGAACCTTGAGGAACCCCACATAGACATTTCAGAAAAACACAGCATTTAGGAAACATTTCCTCCTAACATTTTCTTCCAAGCAGTTAGCAATTGGTTTATGCCTTTAAATAAAACACTTCATCTAAGCTATAAATGTTTACTGTGGATGACCCAACTGTGTTTTTCCTTAGGACCAGCAGGTGTTCCTTACATAACCCTAAAGCATGGTAGGGTTTAACCTATGGCTTCATCATGCAGTGATGTGCCAGATTGAGAAGAGGAAACTGTACATTTGTGTGTAGCAAAGCTGTACCTGAACTAATAAACCCTCTAGAGAGGTGCTCCACAGCTCCTATGCTGACAAGTTCCACTTAAATGAATTTTATGCTTTCTTGATGCTAGCACCACAAAAGCTGAAGAACACCTGCCCACTTTGCAACTTGTGTATGACACTGCAGCTAAGACAAATCGGACACATTTTAAAACACATATGAATAAGGTATTTTGGACATATACATATATTAAACTGCAAAGCTGCTGAATAAATTGCATTCATTTTATGACTTAAATTATTTTATCACTATTATTTCCATTAATCCACCACTAACATTAAGATGGGAAGCTGGGACGACTTCTAAGACTTCCTTGGTAACAGCTCTCAGCTCTCAAAGGACTACCAATTAGAAAAAACAACAACAAAGAGCTTCAAAAACACTTGCTTCCGATGAAATTAAGGTTGTCAAAAAATGACACCTGTCTAAGGCACACAACTCTCAACACTGCATTCACTAGTGACAGGTTTCTAAGCTCCAACAGTTTGTAGCCAGTAGGGCTTGATATATAAAAACCTTTAAGGTCATGAGAGAAATGAAATTCCCCACCATTCATTGCTACAGAACAATCAGATCTTGCATTTGCCACCAGAAGTTTAAAAAGACTACATTTAAAAATTTTAGAGGTTTCCATAATCCATTAGTTATAATTTCTCCCTTTAGGTTTCCACAGTTGGTCTCAGGGTAAACTTAAAGCACCTGGTTTCACAGATGGTAAATTAAAAAAAACCCCAAACCAACAAACCCAACAGTATTCATACAGTATTTTTTAACATTTACAGAACCATGTGTCTGTAAAATATGTGGCATATGCATACGTAAAAACCTTTTATTGCACGTATTTGGGAAACCCTGCCCTGCTTGCTTGTAGCTTCATTGCTCAGTAGAAAGTGTGCTGTTTTACACTCATTCTGAGAAAGGTTTTACAGCGTACTGTGCCAGGCACGGTATTTCCTATTACTTACTTACTTTCCTATTACTTAGTTATTTACTTCTGTACAAGAACTTTTCTAAATAATTCACTTTGTATCATAGTTCAATGGTCCCAAAGCCTCAGGCTAAAGTAAACACAATACATTTCTTACATCATATAAAGCTAACCCAAGCCTTATGTTTCATGCAGCCTGTGATAACAGGTGTCATATCATTAAGCTTTATGTAAAGCTCCCATCTTGTCAGAAATCTATGTGAGGAGTTCAGGCTAGAGTCAGTGCAGCGTACCTATACGATGGACACAAACATCCCTGTCCTGCCAAACGTTACGTTTCCAAAATTCCCAGCAACATCAGTGTACATTTTCAGCACAAGATCTTACTCAGAGGCAGGACTGTATTGCTGTGATAGTGAAGTGCAGAATATGAGACACACAAAAGAGGAGAGTTTTCAATCAAAAGGCAAGCTGGAATCTCAAAAGCAAATGAGACGAAGGCACTGGATTCATGCTTCTCATTGCCACAGCCACGTCCATCCATGCTCTGCCTACATAATAATAAGTACAGGCTGCTTGTGCAGATCAGAAGCAAATCTTTTCTGGGAGCTAGAGTTTCGTCTGTAGCACTGTATATTTGAATACATTATATACCCTGTGTTAGTTAACTCTGCTGGGAGAATCTGGCATTCTTTCGAATTTCCTGATGCTTGAGTGTTTGGGTACTTAACATCAAGGTTGCATTAATGCTAACTCTCTGTATTCCTGGCAGAATTTTGCTATCATTGTCCTAGGGGAAGGTGTCTGGCATGCAACTTGCTGGGTGGCTCCTCTTATACCCATTGACTATTTGCTCCTGTAATGGCATCTTGTTGTTACAGCCAGGGATCAGATTCCAGGCCTGGTACACACAGGCAGCATAATCTCTGGACAGTGGCGAAATATAAATGCATATGAAACAAACAGCCAAGAGGAGAGCAAGAGGAACAAAGGATAGCAGGACAGTGTAAAGAGCACTGTGTGGACACACAATGAGCGTGAGCCGCTCTGTCGGACTTCCAGATAAGCAATCCTGGAAGGGAGGGGGGTCAGCAGGAGAATATACCCACTAACACCTCTTCTCAGGGAGCATCCATGTACCAGGGATGGACAGTCTGAGGCAACAGAATTGCTGCTTAAGCACATGAAAGCTGAACGTAAGGCTCTCAGAGGATACTAAAGCAGTGTTTCCAAAAAGACTCCCTTACGTGGTAACTGGAGCCAGAGCACAAGGCCAGTAGCACCATGCCAGAAGGACTGCAGTTCCCAGCTGCCCTCAAAGGAAAAGACAACTGTATCTGAAATCTCCAGATTAATTACAAAACATACATGCCTTCAATTGCCACTGTAAAAGTGTGATCAGTGATAACTGACAGTTTTAAGAAGCTGTAGGGAATTGTTCTGCTTGCACATCCAGGGACCCTTTGCAACACTATCTGACTGCTCTGATGTCTTCCCTGGCTTTTATATGCTGAGCACTGAGCATAGTGTGGGCGGGTTTGCTGTGTCTGATAATGGATTATTTGACAAAAGGCCAACATTAGCTGTGTGCTGACTCCAATTGTGGTAAAGAAGGTATTAGGACTTTTCCAGTCCCACACACATTGCATTCACAGATAGCATGTAGCAGCAACTACATTGCATGACTTAAAAGCTATTAATTGAACAGGGAAAAGGGGCCAGGAAAGAGAGGGATTGTGATTCTTGGATTAAGGCAGTCATCCCTAGAAAACAGTTTCCAAGAGAAAGTGATTCAGGGAGAAGCTGAAGGGGATAACAAGTTTGAGTGCACTGAAAAAAAGGACAAAGCCAATCATAACCCCAAATCCTGAGGGAGATTTTGGATGGCTAGGGGAGGTGCTCTTTGGTTTGTTTGGGTTTTCCTTGGATGTTGCATATCCTAGAAATACAGAGTGGTTCAAAGCTCACCCCAGAGACATTGCTGGATTTGTATCTCCCTTTATTTCTGAGTTAGCTGCTAGAGCTGGACAGAACAATCAAATAGTTTGCCCTGACTCTGTGTGCTCAGATATCTGTCCATTCCAGCCCTATTTCTCTCATCTATTTTGATTCTTCTCAGTCAACGAAGGCTGAAATCTGGGGAGGCACAGAGCACCCTTGGCTCCCACTGACTTCACTGAAACCTGATGGGTATTCACACTCAGTTATGTTCTCCTGTTTTCACATCTTCAGGGAAAGACCATGTTTTCTGTCGCTTGCTTGTCAAGAACCTTTAGTATCACAAACACCATGAACAGAAATCATCCCAACTGCTGTCCACCTTCTCTCACATGCCAAGGTTTTGGCTCTGTACCATGTGTCTCATGAGGAGCATGCTGATAAAAATCAGACAATGTGCCTATGAGGTCCATAAGAGCAGAGCTGGGCTTTACCTTGCAAATCCCATATGGACAAAAGTAGTGTTAGCCAGGTGGACATACAAGCAAAGCATGACCAGTGGGACACGCAAACAACCCATAAAGAAATGGAAGCGTCCTTCAAGATATTCTCCAAACATTTCCAAACTGTTGCTTAGAAGCAGCAGAGTCTCAAGGTTTTAGACCATGCTACAGATCAAAGGGGAGAGAATCAGGCCTATCACCCGCTACTGTCTCCTGTTATGCCGCAGACAATCCTTTACGTTGTCCTGGGAATCCTCTTCCAAATGGGGGCTGGAAAGGGGCTCATATTACTGAGGGTGGGTACTGTGATCCCCGGTATGCAGGTATCTGTCATTTCCTCATTATAGATTTTATAAAAAGGTTCAAAAAGATCTAAGCAGAGTACTCTCTTCCGCCTTTTATTTGCTCCTGCCCTAATTATCTTTGTTTCATAATTGTCCTCACTGACAGAATAAAAAAAGGTTGATAACTGCTACTCCCACATATAGTCATAAAGAAGCTAGGAGGGAGCAGACTTATAGCCAGCTGCAACAGAATCTACAAATCTTTGTACGATAGCAGAATATTTTGTTATGTGGCATGGATATTATTTGTCCTTTTCAAACAAACAAACAAACAAACAAACAAACAAACAAACAAGCTTTTTCCACTTGCTTGCCATATTGCTGTGCCTCCTCCTGAAAACACAGATGTTCTTATGCCACCAGTAAACGGAAAAGGGAAACGAGACATAAATATGTATAATAAAATCAGAAACAGTCAGATTTCCAAGACCAAGCTATAGGCCATATTTCCTCTTGCTGCGACTATGGAAATTTGGGCTTGATAGTTCCACATACAGAGTGCCAATTATTCCAAGTATCTAAGATAAAGGCTGCAGCTTTATTGAGGTTTTTCTTTTCTACAGCTCTTCAAAAAGGTCAAGATTATTCTGTATTATATCCCCTGCCAAAAAGCAGTGTAATTAAAATAGATGGACAGATTTTAATTTATAGCAGGCTTCCATTCACAATGGATGTCTGTTTAGGGCACTTGTTTAAAATCTGGTAATGTTAAATTTGTAACAACAACAAAAAAATAATGGAGTTCTGTGTTTTCATATAATTAATTTATAGCAAATGTTTAAATAGAGATTCTGTTCATAGCATATCCAACTACAGTGTATATATCAAAACCAGAGACCAAATTTTCACATTACAGCCTTAAAAGCAAATACCAAGGATGTGGCTGTATGGGAACATTGAAAATACTTCATTAAAGGAAATGCTGTAGAAATAAAAGTGGCATTGGCTTCCTGTAGGTTTGATGGTGGCATGCCAAATTGCCATATGGGAGACATTGGTTTGGGAGTAAGTATCTATCCCTGCCTTCCCGGCTGCAATTTGGAAACAACATGGCATTGGGGTGGAGAGTAGAGGTCCAGAGGAGGCAAGTCTGACACTACCTAAGCCCCTGGCAAAACTCTCATTGACTTCTGAGCATGCTGGAAGAGCTCCCCCCCAGCCCCACCAGAAGCTGTATTTAAACTTCAATGCAAGTGGCTGTGGCTGCATATATAGTGATGACTCCTGGCACTGCCTTGGACAGTTGTCTCTGCACACGTGCATGTCCCTGCAGTGTGAACCTGCAAATGAGCAGTGTGGTTAAATGAGCATCCAAAGGACTTCCAAAATGAAGTAAAAGCCAAAAATACTCCTCCAAATGTAACACCCACAGATGCTACTGGGAAATAGTTCCAACAAAGAAGCACTCCAGCAAAGTACATCAACCAATAAAACTCGCAGTAATACCTTATATCCGAGTGTGTCAAGTTCAGCTGACCAACATGAAGCAGTCTCTCACAGGACAGTGTGTGGTCTCGCATAAGCGGGTTTCCTGTGTGGATGAATAGACCTTGTCTGCAGACAGGTACTGAGCTACTTGTCATCTCCATTTCTGTCATGTTCTTCTTCTCAGAGATCAAATTACAATGGTTGTAGCCACCATTCACTGTCAAAAAAGGAAAAAATCGTAAGCCTTTGATTAAGAACTCTCTATACTCATTACTTTGTATGCTCATCTGCATACTTTGCATGTTTCTTTTGGATCTCCTAGTAAAATTATTGTAAATGACATAGCAGTGGAAATGAAAAGTTTCCCAAGGAAGCAAAAATTAATTCCAAAGGAATCTGAATCTGTGAACAATGGTCGTTTCTTTCTCTTTTTAAGTTTTGTGGCTATTGTACACATCATAATCTAACTCAAAAAAACTTAGTCTGATAGCTTGCCTTCCTTCTGTGTATTTTTATGGTAGAGCCTTGCCTGTGTTAGATTTTGGAGAGGAATGTTTCAGAATCCTTTTATTTTCAGGGAGAAGAGCTCTCTGAAAACTGTGATGTAAGTCAAGTTTTTCTCTGCAGACAATTATCTCTGATTATGACTTTAGATGGGCATGTTTCTACAGTCAGGTCAACAGTGTGAAAAATGGAAACTAGTTTTGTTTCAATGTATACATTTAACTGTATTTTCCAAGCTATTATTATAAGTGCTAATGCTAATAATAATATATTCTGTTCTGGTGAATGTTACATTTTACCAGACTTGGAAAAACAGACTAGAGCTATAGCAATATTCTTCAGAAATGTTTATAACCACAAATTATAATCTAGCTAAAAAGAGAGGACAAGGGGAAAATTGAGAATTTAGATGGATTGGTCAAATGCTAGTAATTCTCTTTAATTTGAAGCATATTAGTTGGGTTTTTTACCTCCAGTGAACTAATCAAATACTCAGAGATAAGCATCTATAAAAGCATTTGTAAGATATTTAGCCTTCAGAGGCTAGCTAAAAAGCCACAATAGCCATTTACCATCATTTTCACTATCGTATATGAATCAGGCTTTTAAAAGACTACATCTCCCTCTAATCTCTTTTTTTCATGGAGACAAAATGTAATGGTGTCAGATACTAACGGCAAGCACATTTCTGCAGCTTTTATGCGGAGTCCAGAAGGTAACTCCTTCACCCTTGTACCCAGTGCTTGTGGTGATGGGTACTATAGAGCTAGACTGCATTGTGGTTAGTCCATTCTCTACAGAGGCATTGAGTGATGCACACTGAGAAAGAAAATTAATTCTGCAGTCAAAGTAGTAGAAAAGATGAAGCCTGTGCTCAGTTTCATGCAAATCACCGATTCTCACAAGCATCAAGGTTTGCCCTTTACTAAAGTGTTACAAGGCACAACTCATCTCACCATAGTTTTGCTGTCTATGAGTTTTAGCCAAAAAATGTCTATGTCATTCAGCCATATCAAAACGGGAGTCTAAGATGGGCTCATGCAACTTCAGGACATGCTTTCCTCTCTCCCTTGACTATAGAAGGCACTTAAACATGGAACTTAAACTGAGTACCTGACTTTTAGACAGCTGCAGTTGAGCAAAACTGATTCCTCTAAGTAGCCATAGGATTTACAAACATTCTCATCACAAATAGCATACTTTACACTGCTCTCAGGTCTGGTCCTTCGGCTGAAACCCACATTGGACCTGCCACTGACAACACAATTTCTACCATTTCAACACTATAATTTATGCTATTATCCAAAACAGATATATATTGATATAGAATTATATAATTGTTTCGGACTCGTGTTTCTCCATCTTTCGTATAGTCCCACTTTAAGTACTGAAAGGCTGCAATAAGGTCTCCCCGGAGCCTTCTCTTCTCCAGGCTGAACAACCCCAATGCTCTCAGCCTTTATTCATAGGAGAGATGTTCCAGTCCTCTGACTATATTCGTGGCCCTCCTCTGGACTCGCTCTAACAGGTCCAAGTCCCTCTTATGTTGGAGGCCCCAGAGCTGGACACAGCACTCCAGGTGGGGTCTCATGAGTGTGGAGTAGAGGGGCAGAATCACCTCCCTCGGCCTGCTGAGGGTTTTGATGCAGCCCAGGATACGGTTGCCCTTCTGGGCTGCAAGTACACATTGCCAGCCTACATCCAATTTTTCATCCACCAGTATCCCCAAGTCATTCTCTGCGTGGCTGCTCTTAATCAATTTGTCACTCCGTCTGTAGTGAGTTTTACACCTATATTATATAGACTTTACACCTATGTTAAATAGCTGTAATATTACATAATTAAGCAGATATCTCAGTATCTAGTTAATGATATTTTCATGACATAAGGGTAAGTAAAATTGTACTTGTGAAGTTTTGCAATCACTGCAGTTTTGTTACATCATTTATGAAGTACCAATCAGAGATTGTGCTCATTTTAGTCAGTTACTGCTTCAGCACAGCTCCTCAGAGCAAAGGTACCCTTAACGTACATGAACCCCCATTTCCTCTTTGGACAGCTGCTATCCCTATAGCTAATGAAAGGCAAGTGAGAGAGCCTGAGCTGCCATGGTCCTCTATAATTACAGTCCATGAATACTCTGAAAGTGATGAGAATCACATTCAGATTTTTGGTGAGTATAAATGAGAAGAAACAGGTGACTGGGGAAGGCAGAAAATGTCTCTGGTAACTGGAGAAATTGTGAAAAGGATCACAGCACAAAAGTCCATTCTCCTCCACTGGCTGGGCTCCACAGCCTCCCCATCATGCTCCACGGCACCATTGTAATAGGGAAGACCATGGTAGATGAAGACGTAGTCCAGGCAAGCATCCAGACCCATAGAAAAGAGTGGGTACATGTGACACCCAAATTACAAGTCTCGTGAGGCATTACTGTGACATTTCCAGAATACAATTCCCTGTTCCCAGTGAAAAGCTTTCAGTGTTTGGCTGATAAGTTACATTTCTTGACCATTTATTTTTTATTTTTTTAAGAAGTCAGAATCTCTAAAATTGGAAAAACAATACAGGGTTTTTCCTACCCAGCTCCATCACAATGCCAAGGCATGCAGTAAGTCTTAGGAAATGTAGGCCAGCATTATTTTATATAAACAAAAAGCCCACATAAGATTTTTAGGAACGATAGATGAGATTTTAAAGAGAAAACAATTTGTATTTAAATTATACAAAATGGGCTGATAGCCTTCTTCATGGTAATTAATATATATGTTCTAGTATTTCAGGTTTATATTCAGAGACCTCAATTCACTGATAATCCATGACTGTTCTGAATGACTCTGTACAAAAATGTAGCATCTTTTGGCCTGTGCAGGGCAGTCAGTTGTATTTCGTGGTTTTGGACCGAGGCAGTTAAGATCACTTCAGATGCCTTTAGCTTACAGTGGGTGTTTGTGACAATTAGCTCTGCCCTGCTTGTTAATCACGACATAAATTACCATTATATCCTCTGGAGTCCACAGCTCCATTGGGCTTTATTCCATCCTATTGTGGCTTCATCCCATCATAATTTAACTCACTTCAGGGGTAATATCTACCTTAGCCCAACTGTATAATCAGACTTGTGGTTGTTAATTTGGGTACACAAATCACATTTAAAGGGTATCTAAACACACTGGTGAAATAAGCCCTATGCAGTTTGAAAGGCCACACCACCAAGACAAGTTGGTAAATCAGTCATACTTAAAATACCCAATTCACAGTTCCTCACTTTTTCCATCAGCAATGTTACCTGGAATATATTCAAGATGTATCTTCCCTCAAAAATACTGTGGATTCTTTTAAAACATTTAAGATTTATCCTGGACTTGTAATAAGAACACTTTCTTTCTTTCATTCCCCAAAAGACACGTCTGAAATTCATTAGGGCTTTCTAAATATGCATTTTATCAATTTTATCATATTATCAAAACACTGAAACTTGAAGCTTCCACCAAAGTTCAGCAATACCAACTGTAGCACACACTGATACCTATTTGTGCGAAGACGGAGATTTCCTAGAATAACACGAACATTATCCCTGTGCTGTCAAAAATTATTATCTTCTCTTGTAGCTGTCAAATCAGAAAATACATTTTCTCCCTGTAAAGGAACAGAACACTTATGCTAAATCTGTGAAATGATGTCTTCAGCCAATCCACCATACATTTGCCTTCACAAAGTACCTTACAAATTCATTAAGAGCTAAAAATTTCTTGCAAAACAGTGCCTTGAGTGAAATCGCACTTGCAGCAAAGCCCTCTGAAATGTGCCCACCACATGGGAGCTGGAACAATGATGGACAAGGAACAACACCAGCGGCTCACTATTTTTTTCCCCTGCAGCGACTAAAACAAGAAATGAGAGATTGTCTCCAAACACAGACAACCGTAGTCTAGGTTCAACTGTGAAAGCAAATTCACTGCCTTTGAAAAAAAGAGAAAAATTTGGTTTACACCAGTGTATCTGAGAACAGAATCTGGCCCTTTGACAACTGGCTGTTTTATACAATATTAATATCACTGGCTGGCATACACAAGATTTAAGCATTTTCCATGTCTGGAACTGGATCTCTTCTTTCACTGGTATCGAGGGGCCTTTAACCTACATACTGTAACTTACCAATAACAGATGAAAAGAGCACATACTCCCTGCCTTATACCAGAGGCTTCATCCTGCTTTCAGTAGAACCATAGCTATTTCATAAATCCATATAAAAAACTAATCCTAATTTACAGAGAGTAAATCTAATAAAAGCAGAATGGTTTCCAGAAGGATCTCATGGAAGTGGAATCCATCAAGGTAACTTTTGTCTTTCCCTTTTTCTGTCCTGCAATTTTGATTTATATCTTTACATTTAAATGCTCGTGAAGGGAACGGAAGAGGTTGATACAGTAGTGTGCAAAGGCTGCAATCAGACAATTCCTTCCATATGAGTAATCAAGTTAGTTCAATTTTTGATATCTTGCTTCTTTCATTCTGGAGTAACTGACTTTGAGGAAGTTTTTCTTGATTTATGCCAGATTAAATCATGTTAGAATTGGGCCCATTGATTGTGATGCGGCTACACACCTCAAGGAAGGATGGCTCACACTGGTCGGGATCTGCAGAGTCAGCCCTACATTTCCTGCTAGGGGTAAGTTCTCCTAGGGAAAAAGAACTTCTTTTCACGCAAAGGGAAACCTGTCTGTGTAACAATGAGATCAACATTTAAAACAACCCTACTAAAGCGCTATAGCTCTCTTTCTTCCCTGGGGAACATCTTGCTTACCATTCAGGAAGGCTTCATTCTTCCTGATAAAATTAGCTATTAAGGCTAAGAAGATAAGAGCAAGAGCTTACCAGAAGGGTAATTATTCAACAATAAACACATGCTGCAGTGCTTTGGAGTTTACCTAATTAAGGCCAATGGACAAATAACTGAAATGATGTATAATTGAAATGACTCACGTTCAAAATAGAGATAGATTTGAAATATTTGCTTAACATACTTAGATCTCCCCAGAGCATTGTGGGTTTTGTGGTGAAGACCAAACTAGGTCATTTGCTTTTTTTTCATACTGCTTCATTCTCTTTAATTATTTTTATTACTTTTTTTTAAAAAAAAAAATTGCCATTCTTGGTTTTGTTTGGATGTGATGTTTTTACCACGACAACACTGAGAAGTGGAACAGTTACTGGCAGCTTGATGAGTCACGTGAGGCAAGTGAAAGACCAAACAGCATCAGATTTTCTCAAACAAGTGAAAATCATCCACACTGGAAGAGGCCATCAAAGCTTTCCACTGAGAGAAAATTATTAACTCAAAAGGTGCCAACACAGCAAAGCCATATATCATAGGGAGAGTGCTGTACCCATACTCAGCAACCCATTCAACACAACTACCGCTGAATAATCTGCAGTAATGTATGGCTGGAGTGACTGCCACAACTCCTATACAGTCAGGAATTTAAGGGCATTAAAAGAGATACTCAGCCCTCTGCTGCATGTCTGAAGGCTCTAATGAATGAACTGACAGCTTCAAAACACAGAATCTTCAAAATGATTCATGAACATACAGCATTTTTGACATTTTCAAGAACAACAACAAAATCAACATTTTCCCAAAGATTTTATTGCCTGTCATGCTATTCTCTATGGTGAGTGGGAGGTCCTGTCTTAATCCTACAACACCAAGGCTGAGAGACAGAAAAGTAGCATAAAGGCCAGAAAACAGACACTATAGTTGTTCTTATACCTCCTCCAAGGCAAGTCCGACTGTGATCATGGAGAGTTTCCTATGCCTCGTGAAAAAACATGGTTTCTCCTTCAGTTTCAGTGAACCACTATTAGAAGGAATATGAGTTTGGGTCTACATTTTTTCTATTACAGGTGGACACAGCTTAAGAGAAAGAAAAACATTTCAGGAGGCTGGTGTGATTAGCCATGTATGACATTACAGCCTTAAGCATACTTTACCTAAATGCAGACTTCCAGATTTTGGCCTGGAGACCCAAAAGAGGGGATGTTCAGATCTTTTCTTGACCTCTGTGCAGTCTTTGCACCATCTGGTATACAACAAACCTCTGTGGACATTTAGGCTTCTCACCACTTGAAAGAGAAAAGTTCTGCACTTTAAGAGACCTTTGCAATGATCTTTAATTCAGTCCAAGACTTCCAATAACATTTGACTATGAAAGATTACCTTTTTTAAAATCACATAAACATGATGTGGTCCCAGATTGTCTGACCATGACCCTTCATATAAGTAAATGTATACTCTCTCAAAGCTTTGAAAACTCTATCTTCTTATTACAAGATAAGTTTTGCCCTGTGTATTTTTGGAATTCTCTATGTGTTTTGATTCAATCTCTGTGATATGAATACTGTGCACCACCAGGTTTCTTTCCCAGGGTAGAAGGTGGCAAGAAAACCCTTGGAACTGAATAGACCCAGAACAGTGCATTAAGGTGCAGAATTCTTTCCTTTTTCCATTAATTATCTGAGTCTTCATGTCCAGGTAGTAAATGCAGGATCTGAATATCATGCTGAGGAAACAACTACACAGATAGTGACTATCAAAGTCAATGATATATGGCAAAGTTACTAAAAATATTAAAATATAATCATGGAGTTCTTTTAGCCCATTGGGCAGCCCAGGGAGTCAAAAATATTGACTTTCAATATGACCTTTTGTCAGGCACAGCTCCTTTGGTTCATTTAGACTGGCGAAGGAAGGCAACGACTCTTTCTCCAAAGTATCAAGACAAGAGATGTCTGAGTTTGTTTTGTTGCTGTTTGTCCTTACCTGAGGACTGAAGTGGTTAATAATCACAGCACTAAATTTTTACTGCTGCATTCAAAAGTTCATATCTTAACAATGAACAAAGCAGCTCACACCACATTCCAGGTTCACCCTAGATCTCTGTATCAGTTGCAAGCTGTTCACATTTTAAGGCCTGTTTCATACAGCTGATAAAGACTTGGCTTCATTTTTTTTATAATACTTGTACACTGTCTTAATAAAAACACAGTGATAGCCAAAGATTCTTTATTACAGAGCAGACTGTACTGTATAGTGAGAGTCAAGTGAAGACCCAAATTGTCCTACATCTGTGTATCAAAACAGAGGTGGCAGATCCTCTGCCTATTTGAAAATAGATACAGGTGATACAAATCTATAAAATATTAGGGTTAAAACCAACAGCATTCAATAAGATTAGAATAAAAAAGGATCTTTTTCCTCCAAGTTTTTTTGAACCATCCTATAAAATCCTATAACACAAATACTTATTTCTTTACTTTCACACTGATATATGAGTGAAGACAGAAGGGCTAAGAAAACTCTTGTAAACTAAAACAACCCAGCTAGTGAAATAAATTTTTGAGTATCAGTCTTAAACACTTGTGGAAGATAAATATAACCCATGTGTATCTTTCTAGTGAATTCTGGACCCTAAGTGTTGGCTACATCTATATTTGTTATTTCATGTTCAATTTATTTTTAAAACAAGTTATTTGGATTGCATTTTATTTCTGTTCTGTGCAATTTCTTTTTGCGGACTACACACAGTATTTTAAAAGAGTGAATGAGTAGGGTTGGCGTTACCAGATAAAGAAGCATGGTTAATTTTGTATCAGCCTAACTTAAACAATTTGAAAACATTTCAGTAATTTAGAGATCTGTAACCTCTTCACCTTCAAGCATGTGGATAGATATAGCTCCCATATTTGACTTTTTAATGATATTTTAAAGGTAATCGTGGAGTCCAACAGGCAGGCATGGAACACAGTAACAATACACTACATCTTCTGTTGCTAAAATGGCTTGTAATGTTATGTAGTTCAGATTTCCAGCAGAGACCTTCACAACACTTTTTGAAGTTAGCAAGTATGGCCTAGATTCAGAAAAACACATGACACATGCTCAGGTTCCAGCGACTTCATAGCCTTAGCTGATGTTCTGAGTTAGATGTGTAAGAATATAACCATTTTATGTAACAGTGAACAGATTGTCAGAGAAACAGAATAACTGTCCAGTATCACAAGGAGTCTTTTACTACACTGAGGTTTGAAACTCAACATTCTTGGCTTCCTATTAGGATCTCAGACCTCTAAATTATGCCCCCAAACAGAGCTGAGAGCAGACTGAAAATTATCATTGCCCTCTTTTGTGGCCATCAAGACAAAACCTTTTGCAGCCTGATGAAACACAGGTCTTGTCATTACATTCATTGTTACAGAGTCTCCTCAGCCTAGAGTCACCTTTTGCCTGTTGCCAGGCAATCTGAAAAATATTGTTCTCAGCACATCTGGCCTTTTTTGTGGTCAGTTATCCTTCCTTACTGTGTGGATTTTAGTAATAGGGGGAAAAGACATTAAAATAAATGTTTTAGGAAAATATTAAGCTCAACAAACATCATTTTAATTAAAAGGAAATCCTAAAACCCTTCTAATGGGCACTTTGAGAATATAAGCTGAATGTAATGAAATTTGATGTATTTCTTTTTTCTTTTTTTTTTTTTTAAGGAGACCATGTTTGGAATAGGTTTAATTCTCAGTATTTCTGATAGGTAGGATATATCTTTATGATTCTTCTTGCCTTGCCAAACACAGGAGAACAGGGGTGCCTCTGCCACCTTAGGAGTAAACATAGTGGAAGAGACACACATACAGCCATTGGCCCCATTCTCCTTTCCCACTTCTCCACCCATCTCCATTTCCCTTTCATTTCTAAGCTCGGTTTGAAACCCTCTCTACCACTGCCATCTTCAACTGACTCCAACCTGTGCCTCACCTTCCAGTACATGTTCCAGGATGTCATAGATGCAAGACTGCTGCCGCGCTGTACAAAGCTGGCTCTACCAAATCCATTGTACTATTTAGATGCACAAGTTTTAACACTAGCTGAAGCTGGTCACACTATCTGGGTACCAGATAGCTGTATTTTCCAATGTGAACACCACACATAACACACAGAAGCTGCAGTCAGTCTATCTGGTTTAAACTCCCTGCTCTCACACACAAGACTGATCAATAACCTGTGCTCCCAGAGACCAGCTGAACCAGGACAAATCAACACACATCCCCCAAATAAATGTCATTGTGCTTATTGGTGTAAGGTATAAAACAACTATACACCACTTAGGGCTATGTACACACCCACCTGCCCTTGTCCCCTTTGATTTGCCTTTTTTGTTGCTCTAAATGGACACCACCAGGGCTTTCACTGCAGCCTGTAGTTAGATGGGGCCTGTAGGTTAAAAGAACTCCAGAGTGACTCTTTCAAGACAGAAGTTTGCACATTTGGTGATGAGGGTACTTGAATTGTTCCTATTGTAAACATGCTTTCATCGTTGATTATATGACTCCATTGAGAAGACAGGATCTTTCCATACATGCACAGTTTGAGAAAATCTATTCTTTTTTATTTTTTCCTCTAAGCCTTTTAATTCACTAATAGCCAGAGCATGTACACTATGAACTGCATGTGGGTTATTGCTTTCCCATTTACTTATTAAACCCCGAACTTTTAAACTCCCAGATCTCCACTCCGTTGTATTTTACTTAGTCCATTTAGCCTCTCTTTTCCATGGCAGTTCTAGCCAGCAGACCATGTAAAGACTGCGCAGGGATATTTGCTCTCCCAAACATTTGAAACACAAGGATGTGCAGGGAATGAAAGCTGTGGTTTTGCCAAATGGCACCTTGCATGTGTCTTGTGTAAATATATGTGTCTCTATGTCCCAAGAAGGAATTTCACGTCTGCCTGGCTCAGCCGTACACTGCATACATTAAGAAAGGAAAAAACCCACCACTCAACAGAGCACAACAAAAATTATTTCCATCAAGACATTGGGCTCAAAGATTTAGAAGTTTGGAAGTGTCACCAAGTCAGTAAAAGCCACAGAAGTTAACTGCTACAAAGACAGAAACACTGTAGACCACAGAAGGTTATGCAGAAATGGTAAACTTTAAACAAAGGGGGAAGCTGGTGACTAAAGAGCACTTTGTTCTTTTCAATGCAAGCTAGATGGAGAAAAAGGTCTGGTGGGATGCGGATGCACAACATCTAGTCTTAAGGACCTAATTCTGATGCACATACTTGGAAATCAGTCTACTCATAGTCAAAGGAGACAGAAAATTACTCATAATAGGAATCAAAATGCACTGGGAGTCTAGAAAGAACTTTCCATGCTGCTATGTGATGGGAATCTTCCAACATGTAAAGGGAAGACCACAGAGAGGAGCTAGTAAACCTGCACTGCACATCAGCTTCCAGCTATCAGTTGTCTTCCATTTGATGGCCCTCCAAAAAGTGCAAATTAAGCTGCTTTCCTATGAGAGGCTTCATGAGTCTCTCTTCTCTCCTGATACCTTTGCTCTAAGCTCACTTGTTATAGGAGCTTCTTTCAGATGTCTTTTCCTGGTTCTTTATATATCAGTGATGAAAAACTACAGTGAAAAGGCATTTGATTGCTGAAGGCTATACATTCTCATGACACAACTTGCGTTGGTTTCTCCATCCTCTTATTTAAAAGGAGACATCTTCACATACACAACCTCCATCTAGACTCACTGCAGATCTCTCACACGTACCAAGTAACATACATTCCTTTATCAACCTATTTGTGCTCTTGCATAAAATAATCTTTTATAATGAAAACTCAAATTCTTACCACCATTTCACCTACAAAGTCTCCTCAATCCATTAACACTTGATACCTAATACAGTATCGACTTCTTTGCAGCTTAGAATTAATACTGCCAAAAAGAAAATTCAAGACAAACTGCTTCCCCAATACATGCTGAAAAGAGCAACAACCTACCCTGCTACTTTTAATTTGCTTTTTTCATTGTTTGACATTTCTTTCTGCCAGGATTTTGGCATTATTTCAAGGCTTGATTTGAAATATATTTAACACCAAGTGATTTGCAACCTCGTTTTCTATTTTACCAGAACTATGCTTGGGACTAATTCTATTTAAATAGAATTTACCCTTCTGCATTCACTGCCAGTGAACAGGCCTCTTGCAGCCTCTCCACAACAGAGTGCACTTCTCCCTAACTTTACACAAATCTGAGAATAGCAGTATCTATAACTGCAGTCTTACGACTGTAGATATATGCAGTGCCTGTTAAACATACGCATTAATGCTACCACCAGTAAGAACAGTCTACTGAAGGACAGCGTCAAACATATGAGTTATTGGTGCAATAAATATCTATATGCCATGTAACAGAGTAAGAAGAAAAAAATCTCCTCTGTGACTTAAATATAACTAGTTCAGGTGTCTATCCAAAATGGGGCAGCTTCAGACAACAACTGGGAGGATCAAACATCTTGACCATATCGATCTCTTCAGTCAGATTCTGCTGATAACCATGCCACCCTCACCATTACCTGTTCTGCTGTGGGGGTTTTTTAGGAGACTGTGGGACAGGGTAAGAATGAGGCTATTGTGGAATCTGCTGTGAAGAGGTAAAGGCACAGGGAAGAAGAAAAACAGAGGCAGAATGATGCAGAAAGATTAAAGAGTACAAGGGCTGCTACAAAAAGGAAAAATGTTCTCACTGAATGGTGCTGGCTTACATGAACACTGAATAAACAACAATTAGAAGTTTAGTTCCTGCTAAAAGCTGCCTGTGAATCTTCCACTGATGACAGGGAGCAGTTGCTGTGGATTAGGAGGTATATGGAGTACTCTCTACTACTATTTAGCATCACTGCTTTCTACATCCTTTTGTAAACTGGGTCTGCACTTTCCACACAACTCATGAGAACAAAGTATCTCAGTGATGACATAAAGCTGGATATTCCAGTGAAGAAACAGATACATACATGTCATTGTAATCTTGAGAAGCCCTTTACTCTGATACACAGATTATGCAATCACAGAAAACAGGGCTGAAAGAGTCTTCAGAAGGTGATCTACTCTATCCTGTGTCCCTACAGCATAATCCAACCTCACAAACTTAAGTGGTGTTTGACCAATGCTCTTCACAGTTTCCAGCAATTCCCCAGCATTCCCAGCATCCTATTCAGTTTTTCACTTGACTTAGAAATTTTTTCTTAATGCCTAACTTAAAAGCCCCCTTAGCACAGCTTAGTCCATTACATGTTGTCCTGTCCAAAATGGACACAGAGAAGAGTCCATTCTCTCACCCTCCATAGCAAACTTTTATGTTTTTGTAGGCTGTCTCCTCTCAGTCTTCTCTTGCCAGTGTTACACAACCCTCATTATTTCAGGTTTTTCTCACAAATCATATTTTCCAGAGCTCGGATCTCTCCCATCTGTCTCTCTCCAGTAGACCTTTTTCTGTACTTTATGCTACCTTTTCTTCTTCCACGTTTTACACTATCACATCCTGTTCTTTGCAGATGGTAGCAGGTACACGCTTCCTTCACTGTAAGCCAACAAGGAAGCAGCACAACGGCAGTCAGACCCAGCAGTTAAATCTCATCCAGATTATTTTATCTTTTTTCTTGGATAAGACACAGAATAATGAGGTTAATGAGGTATGGCCCTGTTTTCCTGTTGGTTCTTACTGTTGCATTAAATTGCCCTCTGAAAAATGCCTAGAAATCTCAGTATAGAACTTACCAAACATATCCATGCAGAGGTAAAGATTGCCTCCACCAAGGTCCCATCACTCTATAAATCAACTTAGCAGCATAAAACACTAATAAAAAACTCTCAGGAAAGTGCACATACTTGCACACTGTCCAGACTCCAGTGCTGTGGCACTCTCAAAACTCCAGTTAGGGCTGACTTTTCAGAGGCTGACTTTTTTCTGCTGACCATCCCCACCATCAATAATACATGAAGGGCATGAAATCATTCTAATATGCTGATCTAATTGATCCAGTGAAACTGAGAGTAATTCATTAATCACATTGTCTCCAGGTCCAGTTCTGTTCTTGTCTGGTTGTCAATCCGCAGTCACTGCCATAGCCAGTGAAATAACAATACTACAACACTAGAACATTCAAGATCAGACCTATAAATTCTTCTAGAACTGAGTATCTAAAGATGCACACTGGACAGACGAATTCTAATATCTCCATTTTAATAAAAGTTTCCAGTGCTCAATTAGAGATACAAATACTGCAGACAGCAACTCAGTAAATACTGTTGACTAACCAAACTGAGCACAGAGCGACAGACAGAATGACCTGCTTCTACTCAGACTAGATTTGAGGGCCTCAGACTGAGAAAGTCCAGCTTGTCACAGCTCTGGGCAGATGTTCCATTCCTTTCCTCTTTCCCATCACCTTGGCACACTGCTAACTTTGTTAATAATGGATGAGGATTTATATATGGAATGTGCATTTTTATGTGAATTTAGTGCTGGAAGAAAAATACCAGGTTAAGAGCTGTGGAGATGGAAATGTTCCCATAGCAGGTAAAGTGTGATCAAAAGGTATATGCAACGTTCCCTAAATGTCAGGAAGAGCCAGAAATGTGCCCTATAAGAACTACTTCTAAGTGGGAAATGGAGATCCTGTGGTGAAGTGACCGAGTTTGTGAATAGCAGGCATAGCACAGGAATAGAGAGCAACTTCCAAAGACCACACAGTTTACAGGGTGAACCCAGAAAGAATGCCAGTGTGCTTGGTGCATTGTATTTCCTGTGGGATATCTGCATCTAGTTTAACCACACGCTGTTGGATCTAGAGTGTATCTTTTAGAAAGACATCAAATCTCAAAGTAGAACCTTAAAATGATAGAGAATTGCTTCTGTGGCAGTTTGCTTCGTGGTTCTCAGTGTGAATTTTATATAGCTTGAACTTGTTTGACTTCAGTTCCCAGGCACTGCGTCTCATTATACCTTTGTGGGCTAGATTAGAACACAAGACATACCTGGTATTCTCTCCTTGTAGATAATTTAGACTTTATTCCTACCTTTTCTTCAGTGACTAACTGGCCTTCCTCTTCATTTTCTCATGGTATAGTATGTTCTCCAGGTCATGAATCATTTGTGTGAATCTTCTTTTAAACACAGCCAGTTTTTCCAAGGAACCTTGTTAAATTGTCAACACTAGAACAGTACAGTACTAGATCATTAATAACGTAAGACAGCAGTGTTGTTTTGCTACTTCTGCCTGATATGTGCCTAAACACAGCTCTCTTTTTTTTATTATTATTATTGTCCCGTAGCATCAGAACAGCAAGTCTTGTTCAGCCAGCAAATTCTTAATGTTTTACCTGCGGCTGCCTGGATGGGTCCTATAATGCTCTCAGAGTTTGGGGGAAGGGATAAGGATGGTTATTCTGGTTTTGTGTGTGCGTGACTTTAATACAAGTCTCTGCTAAGAAACAGAATAAAGTCACCAAATTATACTACTGTGCCTCCAAACTTAATGACCCAGAATGAGTTCTGCTGTAGATGGGCCTAACTCAATAGGCACCACTGAAAACAATGGAGTCCCCCAGTGGGTGACCAAAAAAGAAATAACAACTCCTTAAGGAATGTAGCAACTGCAGAAGCTCAGTAACCACTTATGAAACTGAGGGGGGAAAATCAGCCATTTGAATTTTTTGTTTACAGGCAAAAACGGCTCCAGCAATAGAGTCAGTGAGTGTGAGATTTCTGTTGTTTTAATTAAGCCTTTCTTAGGTTTGCCTTGTTTGGTTTAGCAGAAGTTCTGCAGAATACATCTAAACCCTATGGCTGGTTTACAAAAGACAGCAGAGAGGGAGTAACGGAAGCCATTTAAAAAATAAAGGAGCTGGACACTGAATGTGTGTGTCATCTGAGCCCCATGCTAAGCCATAGCCTTTTAGACCTAAAATGATTGCCAACAGAGCAGAGTATGGCTCTCAAAAATCTGTATTTACCTGGCAGAAATCCATGTGATCCTGAGCACGCTGTCTAAGGAATTAGTTGCGATGAAGGGGGAGAAATGCAACCTCTGAAGATGCCAAAAAGAGAAAAACAAGGACTTTTTCCTTCTATTTGTCATAGCCCTTCATTTGCATGGATCCTAGCAGTCAGCAAAGACAGGAAAGTCAGCAAAGTCAGGAAAAGACAAGGACAGCACACCTCCAAAATCACTACTTGCAATATTATGGAAGCAAGTATCATGCATTACTTGCACTGTAAATCATTAGCAGTAGTTCTCCAAAAAGAAAAGCAAGGAAAGAGGGACTAATAATAGCAAAGCTGGGCCACCTCAGAGCATGCTGCAGGGATCTCTAAGCTGGCGTGACTTGAGCCACCAAGTTCTCACGCCGCAGGGTAACACCCGGGGTGGGGTTCCCACCACCCACTAAGAAAACTGTCTCCAGAGGTCATATTAGCCTGGGTCCAGGGCTAGGCTGGCAAAACTGCTCAGAGCCCGGTCCAAAGACAAGCCCAGATGTCAGGTGCTGTGCTATCAGCCACATGCGCTTACTCAGTGGATATGCTTAGCAAGCACTAGCTCTACAGAAATACCAGTATGCGTGCTGCAGCAACTAGTCCCACACAAGCAAGAGTGGCTTCCCAAAGCTCAGGTCTACTTCCCTCTATGTCAGTGCATTTTCCTCTTCTCAGTCAGAGTAGAAAAGCAAAGTATCTTGTTTCTGTGTAACTGAATCCCAGATATGTATATACAGCTAATGACTGGTTACACCATACATAATGAAGAGTCACATTTTGCTAACTGCATAGAAAATAAACAAGCTAAAAAAGAAAACAATTACTGGCTTTGGTAGGAATCTCTCATGACCTTCCTTCTGGACTCAGACCCTTGATGATCAGACTGCTTGCATTATAGTCACTGTCAGGCACATGTACTCCCTGCGCCGGTTTTGCTTTCCCTTTAATGCCCATTGATATTTCTTAACTTTCTTTGCTGCAGAATATCCATCCAGCAGAGGCCAGAGCATCAGAATTACTGTCATCTGCTTGCGATCATCCATGGCCTCTTTCCTCACATCCACCTGACTGAGGTGCAGACATGGCAAATGAGCTATCCCCAGCTTTTCCTTCTGAGACACAGGTCATGTTTGTCTAAAACAGAGACATGGCAGAGCTGCAAGGGTACCTTGCAACCTACTTCCCCTCAGTGTTGGAGGGGGGACAGTTCTTTGTACACACAGTGAGAACCATGCAGTCCTACAGCATGCCATTATTTACATATTAATATTGCCAAAGCACAAAAGATTATAATGCCATTACAGTTTATTCTGCACATGAATGACCAAAAATATGACTCCTGCCTCAGAAAGTTCACAGCCCAAGACACTGACGGATACAAGCAGCAGAGCATAAAGGAACAATGAGCCAGTGCCACTCAGCACAGGAGCAGCGGCCTTGGCACAACTGTAGCTTAAAGTTTCTACATCTTTTGTCTGCATCACGGGCCAAACACAGCATGTCAAACCTCTTGACTTGCAGTAGAGACAACCCCAGTGCTGGGCTTAGGTTGTGGTAGTAAAGACCAGCAGTTAATGGCTGGCAGGAGAGAAAGTGGAGAAGGGTGAGACCATGAGAAAAGGCAGGGAGAGAGCTCACACACACACACGCACATGCTATCTTCTGCCCCTGCAACCCATGCTCAGAGCTACGGGAATGAAGCCCTCACACTTTCACATCAGTGCTTTTAGTAAAGAAGGAAAACAAGTTCCTCCTAAACATCCCCTCATCTGGTGACCTGTGTCTCCTGCTGCTCTCCTATTGCCTAAGGCAAGCCGTGTGTCACAGCAATGTCTCCAGAGGTGACATGGTGGCCTGCACACTCCTCTGTGTGTGGGCATTGTGGGTCTTCTCTTCCAAGGAAGCAGTAGCTAATCCGTTGTTTCAGTCACAGTTAGACAAGGATTTTTTTATATGGAGGAGTGGAGATAGAAGTTAAAAAAAAAGGGCGGGAAAAAAAGGGGTGGGGGGGAAAAGGGACTTAACACTGACAAGTGGCTGGTGGGGATAATGACCCCAGTCAGAGTCCTTGTGTTCTTATAAAAAAACTCTTGACAAACCCCAGCAGCTGGTAGTTCAGCTGTGGGTTTCCGCTGTTTATTTTTCTATTCCAGTGCTCTCATCCCTATGCACTGCCTGTGCCTGGCTCTGTTAAGCATTCCAAGTGCTACAGAGCATAATTGAAAGAATAAAAACCCCAGGCTCAGCATCAGGCACGTACAGAAAAAAATGAAACTGCTTAAATCCTTCCTTACATCGACGAGCATGCAGGCAATAATCCCCTAATGCCACACCAAGCAAGTCGAAGGCAATGCAACCTAGGAGTGTCAACCCCCAGCAGACTTCTCTGAATTGGTGGGCGCACACATGAACACCAGTGTTTTAATTAGTGGGAACCGTGACCAACGCCAGTGATGCACAGGGAGTAGCAGTTACTCCAGTGAGCTGTCCAGGGGACAGATCCTGTTCATGTCCTCTCAGTTTCAAAGTCCTTGGTCCTTTCTCTATTTCTGTCCTCCCTCTTCTCCTTCACACTTCTCAATTACAAAACCAAGCATAACCATACTGCCTCTTCTGACTATTGTCTGCCTGCCACCACTTAAAAATTCAGTATCTGACATTGCTTCATGGATGATAAGTTATCAAAGGTAGCTCCGCGCAGCTGAAAACCAGACCACTGCACCTCCAGTCTTCTTCCTTTTGCTCTTACTTTGAACAGACCTTACGATGAGGTCTTCATAATATAAGGTTCATCTCTGACTTGGATCTCTCAGCCCTCACTTCACTTCCAGGCCTTTGTGCAGAATACTCCTAAGGCAACACCTTTCTGATCTGCTCCACACTGCCAGCACAGCCATCCAGCTCCCCATTACCCTGTGTTTCTATTGCTAATACATCCTCTTATGTGCTCCTTACTCATGTAATATTACCCTACTGATAACCATTCAGACTAGTTCAGGAAAAAACTAATACACAGTGACAGTAGGGATGAAAAAATGCAAGATGGTGAAAGCCTGTTCTCCTGATAAAAACAAGCCTAAGTAGCTATGATTAAAAATATGGGGACTATAGGGGAACCCTGAGCTATATGGGTACTTGGGGGAGACTTCTCTTACAGCTCTGGCAGAGCTACAATACTGCTGTAGGACTCGTGGCCTGGTACCTAGCTCCTTCTTCTGTGCCACCCCTCTGCCTGCAATGCACTATTTTCCCACTATGCCAACTCCATCACTGAGAGTTAGGAAAGGAGTGGTGGTCAGTGCCTGAGTCTGGAGAGAAGCCCAAAGTTGAGGCTCTGCTCCTTTATGGTGAAGGGACAGCAGGAAGAGTTTTATCAGCTCCAGAGATGGCAATTCTCCTCCTGGAGGAAGCAGCCTACGGTGTGAGGTGTCCGTGCAAAGCCTGAGGCGGCTATTAATGCTGCATGGTCAGGAATGCAATCTCTGAAAGTAATTTTAAAAAAATCTTTTGAGAAATTACCTATCTTTTAGTTTGGGGAAACCATGTGCTGCATCTAATCAGCAGGCCACCAGAGCTGTTAACTCTAATTGGTGATAATCACAAGAGAATTTTATTCTGTGACAATTCATTTTCTGTAATTATTATTCTGTTCTTATAAAAGTTACCTAAATGCTGTGCTCACAGCTACACAAGAACATTCCCAATGCCAACTCCCAAATTGTTTCCACTTTTAGAGAGGCATAATATTGAAAGCAGATGCACCAAATTGAAACTTTTTTTTTTCAATGTACTGTAAATGTTTTTAAAATGTGACTCTGGTACAATGCATGTCAAACAGTTGAATTCAAGGTAAAAAGTGTTGCCAAAAACAGAAGACAAATGAAGTTTCGAATCAGTTTTGACAGACACTTCGAAGCCATAAATCAGATGGCCAGTCTCTAGGAAGTTACTAATGAATGTATCTTTTCTCCATATTTATTATCCCAAAGATATACAGAAAAACAAGCCAACATCAAAAGCAAATTTTACTTCAGTGCCTAAAATACTTCACCCAAGCAGCAGTGAAAGTATGAGCAAGTACATCTCCCAATATTTGCTTGTTCTGAAGACAGATGAAAGACTAATATTTGTATGTAAGACACACAACTTCCCAGTGTTCAGAATAATTTTCTAAAGTAAATATTTGAGCCTAGTGCATTTTCAATAACGTGTGACTCTGCATTCACAAACCAGTGGATATCTGGATTATTTTTTTTTAACATTTCTTATGAGCAAATCAGTGTCTGTTTCAAATTGGGCTTTTTTGGTAAAATTACGTTCCAGAAGAGAAAGAACACAGGGAAACAAATTCTGCTTGTAAAACATTCTGCCTTCTGTGCAATCTGGTTGGTTACATTGAGTTAATTTCTTCACATGTAAAATGATGCATGCAAATAAAATCAAACCAAAACAAAGAAGCAGAGCAAAATGTTTTCTAAGCTTTGCAACAGAGTGCTTACAGTGTTTATACAAATACTAAAGGCTGGCTAAAACAAGCATCCAACAGCTCTGTGCTGCTTTCAGATACAATTCCTATTTGACATTTATTCCATGTAGGCAGAACTGGGTGCCCAGGCAGAGCCCCAGTGAAATCCCTGGGGCAATGCATGAATGCAAAGTTTTGCTTGCACACATGCCATTGCTAGATTAGATCTTGTGTGTTGTGCACTCCATTCCATGCTCACTCAACACGCTCCCACTGACACTGGACAAATCTAGATATAAACTGTCCTGGAGGAATTAGTTACTACAGAATACATAATAAACAAAGGCCTAAGAAATCTGTGCACTAAAACACAACTTTCACCTTCTGGCTTTTTTTGTATTACAAATTATACTCCACAGTCTGCTGGCATGCATTCTGCTTGGACATCAATGAACTCCCTAAAGAGAGCAAGGTCTAGCCAAAATGCAGCACCTGACAGTAAACTCAGTGAGGATTAAATGAGGGAGTCTCTGCAGGTTGGAGGAGAAAGAACTGTCACAGCAGCCTCCTCAATTTAAAATCAGGAAAGAGAAGACTGGATTTGCACATACATCTGTGAACACCTAAGTGCCAATACAAACATTAGCATTTGGGAATACTGCATGGATTCAGGATACTCTGTAGAGATTAATACCATTACAATAATCTAGACATACAGGGAAATAAAATTCTCTTCTAATAAGTTTGATATTGATTCATTAAAATGGTTCTGCCATTTCTCTCAGATCACTACTCTGAATTAGTTCATCTGTAAAACAAAATCAGGAATAATCATTAAATCTCACCAGACTGTCTCTTTTGAAATCATAGTTTTGAATTAAAACAGGCAACATTTTCTTTCAGCTGCTTAAGATTGCAGAACCCCTCTTAAGTGATCTCATACATTAGTTACTCTTACTTGATTTTTGTAAAGATGATCACATACAAATACATTTATAAAATCAGTACACAGCAGCCTGACTTCACCAGCACACAGCTGAAAGAATGGCCAGAATGCAACAGGATGGGCAGCTTTCACAGGACTGCAGGGTGACACCCTGCCATCAACCTGCACTGGGCTCAGCCACTCTCCACACAGAGAAGTGAAGAGCCTTTCACCAACAGCTGGGTCTAAGAAACAACTATCCCATGTAAATGGACTTTGCATCCTATACAAAGTCTTCCATAGCCAATTTCTATTAAATATAATTCTCTTTGCTTTGACCCTGACATAAGAGCATGTTGGTTCTATTCCCAGCATAGGGCACTCAACATCACTGATTACCTCAAATCAGTATGCACCATCACTGGCTCTGGTAATTACTGCCAAATTCTCCTAATCCAGAGATATTAGCATTTAAATGACAGATACTTGAGTTTTAATCCTATCACACACATCCCTATATAAGTAAAGTTCTTTGGAATTCAACAAAATGCCCGTGAGGCTTGTGAAAGTCACTACATAAATCATCTGGAAGCAGGGGGAAAATACACAACACAGAGACAAGCAGAACTTGTTTTCTTTGTAAAACAGCATTTTCATAGTTTGAGGTACCACATTCTTCTGTCCTTTAGAATATTATATTTGAGTTAAAACTAGGATTTTAGTCAATGCAAGGTTTTCCTCTGTGAGTTCTTATCTTATGTGAAAATTTATATTATTTTATGGATCACTGAACTGCTGTTCACAAAAACAACCCTAAACAACATACTTTGTGAAACAGAACTCAGAGCAACCCACTCACTGCAAGATCCTGTACCTTGCATACAAGCAGTGCAAGTATGCTGGAGCACAAGGCAGCAGGGCCCCATTTCATTAGTATTCAAAATTAATCATTTTGCAACACTGAAACCTCCTCAATACTGTTGGTTTAGCTATCTTACAGATACAGCAGTCAAAGGCAAAACTGGGAACAAAAAGTGTTCCTTCTATAAACACTGTTGCTTAGAAACCCTGTATTTTTAATAACCTAGCACTCTAAATTCAGCATGGCCTGTCAGTATGGGATTTCAGCACAAGACACTAAGGTATTTTGAGGCCAGTTTCCCAGTTTGTACCATATCATATACAGA
Organism: Phalacrocorax carbo; assembly: GCF_963921805.1. Lineage (NCBI taxonomy): Eukaryota > Metazoa > Chordata > Aves > Suliformes > Phalacrocoracidae > Phalacrocorax > Phalacrocorax carbo. The sequence goes on along the minus strand of NC_087518.1, from coordinate 45,627,053 downwards.
GTTGTTCTTCATAACAATGCAGTGACATGATCAATTGGGATAAAGAGAGAAGAAGCTGAGTACTCGTTCATTATTCATATTGCATAGCGCCTGAAATCTCCAGTCCTAAAGTGAATTTCCTTTTGCTAGCGATGTACAAATACAAACCAATACAGACAAGCCTTGCCCCCAGACAACTTAAATGTAGAGGAGACCAAAAAAGGTACAAAGGGACAATGCATTTGAAAAATAACATATTCTAAACAAGAAAAAGTTAAAAGATAAAATAAATAATAAAATAAAACAAAAATTAAGTGCAGTTATTTGGTTTTGCTAGAATAAATATGGTATATTTGCTTGAAATACATCCTTTGTTCTTAGAAAAAAACAAACCACACAGATGTAGCTACTCTCCCTGCTAAGTGGTACCTGACAGCTTACAGGATGCGGCTGAAGCAGTCACATCTGTTCTCAGTATCTTAGTTTTGTTTCATTATCTCCATCCTGCTGTACTGCTTCCTTGCCTTTTAAAGTTTTAAAATTAAAGTTTTCTCTTATTTAGTGGACCCTCGAAGAGTTGCTTCAGTTCAAGCATTTAGGTTTCTACTAAGGGAAAAGTAATTTTTGTAAAATCAAACATGATTTCTCAGATACATCTGTATTTTTTCAGAGAGATGCAAACATCCAGGGTGAGATTTATATTGGTAATGTTTTTTTATAAATGAGGAACACTGGACAAAGATCCCTCTGAAAGACAAGAATGTGAGGCAGAATCAAGGACTAAATTCCAAGCTCTCCCAGACTTGATCATCCATGTTTTTATTAGAAACTAATTAAAAACAATAATTTAAAATACTTAATGAACTAAATCCTGACCTTGCAGCCAAAATATTCTTTGATGTCTATGAACTTTGTACCTTCGAAACAACCAAATCAGAAAGAAGTATGGGTACCAGGATTTCACTTGTAATTTTTACCTTGACTGTACCTATTTTAATTGCCACTATTTTCCCTCTGGCACTTCCACCCATCACAGAACTTTGGTCACATCCCAGCAACATTACTTCACCTCCCTGTAATCTCTCTGTGCAGCTGGCCAACAGGTTGTGCTGGTGTAGAAATACATCATTCCTAGCCCTAAAGGATGCATTGCTCTTGCAAGGATATGCTCAGCTCTACCTATAAATGTCCCTTCTCCTCCTCCTCCAAAGGGCTGGCAAGCCTTGCTGTGTTGCCAGGAAAACATTACATCTAAAAGCTGACACTTATTATGACCCTGACCCTCTAAGGCATGTTACATCTTGTTTTCCAGCCATGAAGTTTTAACGCCCATTGTGTAATTCTGTAACAGCGATGCTTTCAGAAGATACTGAAGGCCACAGTTTTATTGCAATGTGACATACAATGATGGGGCCTCAGTTTAAACAAACCAATACACTCTTACATATAGTTTATAGCGTTTAGCAGAGGGGCTCTAACTTCCCATGAGTGAAAAGCGTGCCATGGACATTTCTGAGGATTTCACTGCTGAAAGTTTCATAACGATTCTCCATTAAATTGTTAGTGTTTATTCAAACAGAACCGTGCAAAAAAATTTGCAAGACAAAGTCTGTATTAATTATACAGCAATAACAGTCATTACCAATATTTTTTTTTTTAATTCTCTCTCTCTCTCTACTGGTTTAGTGCTTGAGGTTGGTTTATTGATTCTTTAAGAAGAATACTGGAATAAAAGCTTACAGGCAGTGAAGGCAGCTCTTAAACATTATCAGGCTATTCTTCTGAGTAAGTCTAATTGATTTACCTGAATCTAATATTTTCATTAAAATTACAGATTGGCTCAGTGCTCAGAGTAGGGTTTGTATGACAACTGCCTTTTATTGAAAGCAAGTGGCAACAATAGACTCATAGATAAATATAACGAAATGCAAAACAAAGAGTGCATCCTGCCAGAAATTACTTATTCTTTCTCAAGTTTTCATCTTGCCAACATCTTAGTAGTTCAGATAAAACAGATTTCTTTCTTTTTTTATTAACCCAGTTGAAGTTCAGCAGAAACCAATATTTTTTTTAACATTGTCAATATTTTTTTTAAAAGATACTTTATGTGGAGAAAAATTACTGCTAATCCCCCAAATGTTTTTAAAATCTTCAAAAATAGTCACAATTCTTAGCCAAAGCAAATAGAGCCATAATTTCCATGGATGCATCAGTACTGTTGCCATATTAACGCATGCTTTGAACTTGACAAGTCTTGCAAGCAAATCAACATTGAATACTGTCAGATTTTGGTAGGAAATGTCCATGAAAGCCTCAGGCACTACAAAAAGTGTTCCTGACACGTAGCAAGCTGTGTGTTCCCCTGAAATCAGTGCCTTCTGGATGCTCCAGGATGGTATTAGTGTTATTAGCTGCTAGGATACCAATTCGAAACCTAAATAGCAAACAGAGGACCTGCTTATACAAAGTACACATGCACACACAAGAGAATTAAGCACTATTTTTGCAAATTAGCTTTTTAACAACAGCTGCTAACTGCAATGCAGGAAGACTACACTCCTCTATAAGAAAGAAAAAAAAAACACAAAAAAAACACCTTATGATCACTTTAATTCATATCATGACAAGAGTGAGAAACAACCTCTGTATTGGTGGATTACATGCTATAGAACAGCAACACAGATTTTCCAAACTGCAGATTGTGTAAATGTAACCATCCAGTACAAACTCCAGCTTAGACGAATTCCAGCAACATGAAATAAACCTTACAAATTCCTCTAAGTTTTACTAGATCACCTCAATGCAGAAAACATTAGTGTGGCCAGCTAAATAAACGACTGCTAGAACTGATATGCTTTCAGGGTTTAATGGAACTAATCCTCCATATATTCCACGTATTTTACTATTCTTTCAAAAATTACCCTTTAGTGTCTGATTCTTTCAGGCCTCCCTATCAAGCTCAACACTTCTATCACAGCTGACGTCTTTGTTATTGTTTTCTTAGGACACCTTGATTAGGGTAAGGTTAGGGCACTTTTAGGTTTTCCTCCAACAGTATATGATTTATCTTCAAAGATCGCATTGCCTGTGTCCACCTGAAGGCCTGGAAGGAAGGATGGTCCTTGGATTAGAGCAACGACTGGAATGTTGGAGCTGATTATTCACATTTTGAATGGCCCTCAGGCAAGTCACTGAATTCAGCCTGCACTTTATGCCTTTCTGGTAAAATGGGAGTAATAGCACTTTGTATTTCATAGGGAGGCAGGGATAGTCACTGGAGCTAAGCCCGAACCCTGAAACTCCTAAGCCTCTGCTGTCACTGCCAGACAGAAGGAACCTTGACAGTAAATTTTAAAGCTGAGGGAAGGATCTTCAGAAGCACCTCAGGGAATCAACAATGCAAGTGTACCCCACAGACATTCCTCCTATCACAAATAAACTGATGCAAGGGCAGAAGAAAAGGGAGAAAGTACGCTCTTTAGAGTAGGTTTCTATACCTTTTACAGTCTGTTTTCATTTTTTGCAAATTAGCTCAGACTGCTTTGTGTGTTGCAAGGACTATATCCCAACAGATTACCAACTTAGTAAAAGGGCAGGTAGTCAGAGCCTTGCTGGAGCACATCTCAGTGAGGTTTTCTAGGACAAATAAGTTGGATTTAGTTCTCTGAGGATAGAAAGAGTGAGAAATTATTTCTGGGAATAGGGTTTTGATGGGAGAAAAATAATAGTTCAGGCCAAGGAACAGCCAGAAATGGGGCACAGTGCAGTTGGCCCCAAGGCTCAATCAAACCTGAGATGTGGGCCTATGTGAAAAACAAGCTGAAGACAATAATTTAACACACCTTGTAGTGTCAGATTTCAGTAATTTTCCATGCACCTTAAGTTGTGGCCTAGTCACATTTTCATGGTTGCATCCATGGGGAAAAACAACAGGAAGGGACAAAAGAAAGGGAAAGAAGGAGTCTTGGAGCCCCTGTCACCACTTATCTCCCTCCTTTTCCCTGTTGGGTTGTCCCAGCCCTCCCATCCCATCCCTCTTATCTGCAAGGCCTCAAGGCCTGTCATCACCAGGGAGGCAAACTAGCACACCCCTCCCTCCAGCCTGGCTTGGGAATACGGTATGTTTGTAGTCTCCATGCTGATCAAAATGACTGCTGCTAGTAGACCCCCATAGGAAGGAGAAATGGCTGCAGGACACATTCTGCTCCATGAGTGTTCAGAGACTAAGAATATACCCTGGGCAGGGCCTCTAATCACAAACCTCTCGTCAATCATTTACTGTTCTAGATGCTTGGCTTTCCTCTTACCTAGAAAGTAACAAGTGGTAGGATGCGAGGAGAAGGCTTCAAGTAGCGCCAGGGGAGGTTTAGGCTGGATATGAGGAAAAGGTTGTTCACTGAAACGGTTATCAAGCACTGGAACAGGCTGCCCAGGGAAGTGGTTGAGTCACTGTCCCTGGCGTTATTTAAAAGATGTGAAGATGTGGTGCTTAGGAACATGGTTTGGTGGTGGACTTGGCAGTGTTAGGTTTATGGTTGGACTCAATGATCTTAAAGGTCTTTTCCAACCTAAATGATTCTAAATGATTCTATGATCTCAGCCTCACTCAAACACAGTCTTTGACCACAACTGAGTATAGAGATCTTCAAAACTGCTGATATTAGGGTTGATGGGAAAAGATCTTCCCCCAGACATCTCCACTAGATTGATCTGGTTGTGCTCATGGACCAAAAACAGGTGACAGAAAATACTTGCTTTAAAAGAAGGACACTCCTCTTCCCATCTCAGATCCTTTCCTTCCACTTCACCCAGTTTAGAGGACTTGTGTGATTCTGTGATCATCACTGAGTTTCAGTTTCTACATTCTTCTGGAGAAAGACTGTAAGGCAATTAGCCAATCAAGTCAATAAAGCCCAAACCTAAGGGAGACTTACTAATTTTTTCTCCTTCTTTTTGAGCACACAGGGAAGTAAAGAAAGGGCGATTTTTCTGAGGGGAATGCTGTGCTTTGGGAGAGAGGGGAAATTAAATTTCCAAATTTTTATTCTAACAGAAATCCTCTAAGGAAGGATATTTCTTCGACGGAGCAACAAGAGCATTTTTGAACTATCAAGGAAAGTAACAGGGAGGTACCAACACATTCTGAAGTCAGAAACAGATGAAGAAGATTGGTTTTGATTTCTTTGTGAACTGGGAAAAAATGCTATATTTAAAGTAAAAGGAAACTGCGAAGCTCAGAGATCTAGAATTCTGCCACACAAATATATTTGTGCAAGGTGGCAAGTTACTACTTATCAACCACTTCATACTGCCTTGTAAAAGCAGTAAGTGTAACCTAATTCAATGTAGCTTTCCTTTAGGAAAAGATCGCTGAAGTACCTTTTATTGACAGGGAGGTGATGCAGGGTAGAGGTGTGCATATTGGTCACTTACAACCAAGCAACTGACGCATAGTTATTTGTTATTGTCTAGTAATTTATTCTGATGCTAAAGCCCTGAAGCCCAGTGCCCCTATGAACACCTCTGCTCCTATCCCTGGGCTCTTTAAAAGAGCTGAGACATCAACACAATAGTAATCTGTCTCCTAGTAGAATCAGAGACATTTATGTACCTCAGGAGCAATGACAGTACACACGGAAGGGATATTCTTGGAAAAAATCCTGGGAAGGAAATACTGTCTGTCCTGTCGTTCTTATGGTGTGCTGTGTGAATGACTGCCTGACCTGCCTAGGATGGTTCTGTGAATCCTGCCAGCTGATCAGAATACAGATCCCCACAATGGCTCCTGGTGCCTAACTTGTCCTCCATTTACAGACACACATGCACAGCACAGTCAAATTCTACTGCAAAGAAATCATGGAGCAGGTTCTCAGCTCATGCAAATCATCAAAACTCCCTTTGCTTCAGTGACTCTTTAGTGAATGAACTAAAGTGATTTACCCAAACAAGGGCCAAACAGGGCATGTTTAGGCAAACACTGTGGAGCTGAAGGGAGCAGGATTTGATCTGTGACATCCTTGATAGGGACTGAAGAGTCCTAAAAGCAGACATCATTTTAGCTAAGCTAAGTGGTCCATCCATGTGCTAAATGGATCTACCAAGTCATTCTGCTTTCCGGAAAACTGTTTCAATAATTTTTCAGCATCCAAGCATGGGGTGGATAAGGAGACTGCATGAAACATTTCCTGACATACCTTCCTCTACAGAAGCAGTGGGAGACTAATGGGAGAAGATTGCCTTTTAGTTCTTTAAATAACTGGATAAACAGAGAAGAGGAAACATGATGTTCAGCAAAGATGCATCTCTCAGAATATTGCACTTAAATGCTTAACAATTGTCAGATGAAAAAATCATGTAGCTGCTTCACACAGTTGAGGAAAAGGAAACAAACAGTTATGCTGACTTGCTCTACCTCTGCATCACATGTTATGGTGTCTAAGCATTCATGAAGCCTGGACAATGAATGGAAATTACTACAGTAACTGTTCTGGGAAGGACTGGCCTATCCGGAGTTTTGTGAGGCATGAAATGCTGCTTAACCATGGAAACCTGAAACTACCAATGACGAAAAACTCTTTTCAAATGGAAAGTTTCTTTCTAGCTCCCTTGCTTAAAGGTTATATGCAGAATCATAAGGTTCCATATCCATCTCACAATTCACATCAGCTGGGGTCTCAGCTCCATTTCTAATACTGACAAATGTATGCCCCATCCATACAGTTAGAATAAGCTCTGTGTGACCCCTGATTCCTGCAGACTTTGTCTTGGCCATGAAATATGTGATGGTCTTCCTTTTCCCACAGGACACTGAACTTGATATCACAGGTGCCCTATTGGCCCAGGAAGGAAAGGAGAAAGGATCCATTCATATTTTTTTTTCAAATTCCTGGGAAAAAAAAACAAATTTAAATTTGGAAAAAAAAAAGGGGGGGGGGGGGGGGGGGAGGAAACAAAACTGGTTTTGGAATTCCCAGTTCCTTTCTCACAAATTAACTCCAGTTCCTTTTACAGAAACACTCGTTTTCAGGACCAACAATTCAGCTTACAGTTTCTATTTGCCTATCCCATAGTCTCAAGTGACTCCTCACTGCTCAAGTTCTGTGATTTCACTGGAGTCTTCGTTAGATACAGACTGAGGTGAAGATTCATATGCTATCAATTGGCCAAAAACAAAGCCCTGAATCAAATAAATCAACTGTTTTTAAAGGCAAGGACAGGTTCGCTTACCTGAGTTCAGACAGAAATATAAGCTCTTCACATTCCAGGACAGCCTCTCTGTATTTTCCATTTTCATTTACATACCTTATAAAAACAGCCAACATTTCATGATATATACTCATAGAAGTTAGTCCCTGAGGACAGATGCAATTTTTGTTTACACGGAAAACCTGTCATAGGCATTAAGGGATATATGAGCATTACTGTTAGCTGTTTGAATTGCATCCAAAGAAAAAAAATTAACTTTGTAATTAAAAAAACAAATCCTGCCTGAGGCTAGGCAAGGAAACCAAACAACAGTGGAGTAGATGCTCTGTACTGGGGAAAGGAGCATACTGTTTAGTGTGGCATCTGGCAGAGCCGTGATAAGCACAAAATGGAGCTGCCTACAGAAAATGGCAAAGTAAAATGTAAATCCAGGGAAAGCAGTAAAACACACAAAGAACGAAACATGCTCTTAAACTCAGCGCAGTGTAAGTGTACCAAGAGTCCCTTCAAACATTCAACCTTCACTGGAGAAGTCCCAGAGAGACTAATTCACTCTTCACATATTCCAGATAGTTCCAACACCAGTGTAACAGGATGGTGCTTTTCATTCTGCGCAGTACAAACAACTCACAGCACTTACTAACAACAACATGAAAGTTAGTAACAATTTCTGTTAGATGGCATGAGTTCGGAGCCAATCAGTATTGCAGCTCTATTGGAGCAGGTGCTGTATAACACACTATGTAATCTAAGAGATACAAACCAAACAATAGTCTGGAGATACAACACAAACAAATGTCCTGCCCTGCACTTCTGAATAAACAAGTTTATATCAAAATGTTTATAAAAACAAGTTTAGGAAGCTCTTTATACCAGCAAAATGTTCCAAATGCATGGCAGCTTCTGGATCAACCAGAAACTTGTTATGCAAAAAAGTGCAATTTTGTTTCTTTATTTCATTATGTAATCTATTTATTATCTAAAGAACAGTCTTGATACGTCACTCCCCACATTCTTGACTTCCTTACAGGTCATAAAATATGTCTCCTTGCAAGACAGAACTACACCAACCAAAATACTTTTAAGCAAAACGCAACAGTACAAGCTCTTGAAATACGAAAAGTTATTCCAGCATATCTGCTAACATACAGAAATGTTAGCTTTCTGCACTGCTTTATATGGAACTCCTTGACAGACCCTCTGTAACTCAAAAACCAGAATAAAATAATTTATGTTCCTTTTGTATCTATTGGCAATAATACTTACACAATTTTAATGAATTTGCTGGTAAATCAATAGCTCTGTTTCTGTTCTGCATTACAAGTATTACTGCATGTCAAATAAATCATTGTAATGAAGTTTGATGAGCAAAGGGTTTGATGGTGGTGTTCCATAATTATAAACATCAGCAGTAAGACTTTTTCAAATCATGAAAGGAAAAGTGCTTTGATGCTGGCAAGTAAATTCCCTGATTAAAATTACTTTAGACATTTCAGGCAATGGAAGTCTTCAAATCTGGCCCTGACCTTTGCTCTTCAAAATACATCTCTTCATTAGTAAATTGCAATACGTTTAATCATCAAATAATAAAAAGACATTGAACATCACAAAAGCCACGGTACATAGTTGATTTATTTATGCAAATTTTAGAGATGCAGTTGTTCAAACCATTTTGAAGGTATCCAACTTCTAAGAAAAGAAACAGCCATATCAAGCTGATAGAAGTATTTGTTGCCTTCATATGGAAAGAATCAAAGGACTGAAGAAATAAAGTATCAGCTGGAACAGACACCACATTATCAAGACTATAAAACATGATTTATTTTCAAGTTTCTCCTTGACACAAGCATTATAAATTTAAAACTCTAGCTAACATTGGATCAGGTGCAAGACTCAAGTAAAAATCACATTCACCACTTATAGTGTATTTCACCAGATTCTTCCCATCTGCATATCAGACAAACCCCTGAATGTCTTACATGTACTAAGAAGCCAACTGACCCAACCAAATAGCCATTGCTGTGAACCATAAATAATTTAGCTGTTCCCATCAAAGGATAACAGCAAACAAACATGGACAGTAACATCAGAACAGATGTGCAAATTGACTGCTTCGTAATAAACAGGATTTAGGTCGTTATCCAACAGAAAAAAAACCCTGGCCTTTTACAGGACAAATAATTTTATCTTTTGTCACTTCATAACATCCTGAAATACTTCTATGTATTCTCAGTTATTATGTTTATTGTTCTTGGCTATAACAATAAACTCCAACTACACACCAAAGACATTTTCCCAAACACACAATAACATGAAACATTCCCACTGCTCCTCCCTCCCTATATTTGTCCATGCCTCTAACCTTGCAGGGTGTAACTCTGAGGACACTTTGGAAATGACATAGCAAGAGTGTTATTTCCAACCTCTCTCCAAGACCAATGGCGAAATTTCAAGGATCTGACAAACGGTCCATGCTGGGGAAGTAGTTGCCCTCTGCTGTGTTAGCTCAACAGGCTCAAAGAATAAGGAGCGCAGAAACCTAATCCAGAGACCTGCATTCAGGAAATGTCTTCTCCTTCATCTTTCTGATCCAGAAAGGGAATACAGGAACTCAGCACTCCTCTCGCTTTGTACCTTTCTTACAGGTCCCTCTGGGATTTGGGCAAGGACAAGAACAAATCTCTCCTGAAAGCAGCACTACATACATAGTGATGATAGAGGAACACTACATGATGCAAAGCTTGAAAGAGAATGCAGCGTTCCTACTGAACAGTGAGAAAGAGGGCTCCAGGGATCTTTTTTACTATCAATAAGCTGGAGGGAAAAAATAACCTACGAGAGAATGCAGTTGCATATAAAGGACAATATCTATTCTTTATCATAAATGCATACCCCTCTGACCTTGAGCTGTATTTCAAAGATGCAATAAGGAATTAAATGCTTGTTCTGAGAATTGCTCCACAAGCTATATGTCTGGAAGGTTTCTTTCCAGAATAGCTGCAAGGCCAGGCCATCACCAGCCTTCAGGCTGGTGCTAAAGCTGAAAAAGTGGAGGGACATATTCTTCATCCCTAAGCCCACTTCAGGTGCCATTCTACACAGCAGATGTGACCCAGCCATAGAAAAAACAGAGGACATTTTCTAGCATAAGAGTCAAAACACATCAGCACAGAAGTTGGAGACATTCTCCTCACAGATGAAATGTCAGTGATGAACAACCTCAACAACCTCACTTCAGAGGACAGAATATACACCGAACTTGCAGAAGCCCTGTGATATGATTCAAATAACCAGATAACTAGCCAATATGGCTCAAACAACCAAACTGAAAAAAGTACTTGTAAACGGAACCAGATAGATGGAGAAAGGCAAAGACAGATGGAGATCAGCATCTTAGCTGATCCCTGAATGCTCATTCCTGGGTTGCTCAAGTAAGTGAGGGAGAGTTTTTTGCTGGAGACAAGACTGGCCCTGCAACTAGGTGTAAGGGCACAGCAGGCAGCTCATTCCAAATGGTGAGGGCAGCAGACTGGAAGGGATAAACAGAAAGGAGTCTGGTGCTTTCCCTGCCAGAAAACATTGGAAATATATTTTTAAATACCATTAACTTGAACTTGGCTCTTTTTTTCCAATCAGTAAAACCAGTACAATGACAGACAAACTAAAACAGCTGCCTATACTGCCACATCCAAGACATTCTGCAGAGGCCATGCTGGAGAGTCAGTGGGCCAAATCCAGAGGTGAGTATAACAAGCAAGGCTACAGGAAACCTATGATGGTGTGACTTATGTCACCTCCAAGAGCCTGTATGTCAGCTGTATTCAGACTCTTTCCAGCCTGGTCTATGCTATCTGTGGCTAACTCACACATCCTCATACTTCTCATGCCCCACCTCTGAATTTGGGTCTCTGTATATATACACATGTGAAGGATATTTTGGGGAGCCCAAAGTCTGGGATCTGACAAGAAAAGTGAATGTTAAGCACATATAGAATCCTAGAGTGGGGGAAGAGTGTAACTCTGGAAGCAACTAACTGGAATGTAAAGTAAACTGCAACTCAAAGAAGGGAAAGGCCTACTTCAACTTACAGCATAATATGACTGTTCTGTGTGTAACCTACAGCAATCTATTGTAAATCATCCTCAAAGCACCTACGTTACAGGAGGGTACTTGTGACATGTCACCTTTGGGTTAATCCCAACTTCTGCCAAGTAAAAGGGAAATCTTAAAGTTTTCCCAAGGTGGTTCCCAAGGACATTTTAGTATCTAACCCAGGGGTACCCAGCTGCTGCCTAGGGCAATTTCCCAGGCAGGTGGCCAGTCTCCACGTATACCAGACCAAAGCTTTCCATTCATGATGATGAAGTTGTGCAATTCTAACTGAAACTCATCACAACCTCTTATGCTCTACTTCCAACATCCAGAATAATTTTAAGTAGCACCCAGAAGTTAGCCAAGTGAGCTAACATTTTCCTTTGAACCCATCAGCCTTTAGAAAGGTTGGTAAATTTTTATATAGTATAGAAGCGTGGTGTGCTTGCTACTTAACAATCCAGTTCTGTGCTGGATCTGTCACCACTACAGTAAAAAGTTTAAGTGTATAGTGTACTTATAATAAATACTTTGCACAAAATTATTCATTCCACAGATGGGCAAAAGGGACTTTAAAGCTTACTTTGTTTGCAGAATGCTATATAAACCCTGCTAGTTACGGGCAAGAATATGGAAGTCGTTTTGTTCTATTAAATAAAGGAAACAAGGTTCTCATTTTAAAATTAATTCAATGAAAGCTATTAAGTAGCTGGTTGTGAATGCTTTGGGAATTTATATATACACACATATATATATATTTTTACCTGATACTAATTTCCCTCCCCCCTTACCTCTTAAACAAACTCACTGTTAACCACATCGTTTCCAAGGTGCTCTGCACAGGAAGAGCTTGCAAGTCAAGACAGCATCGTAACATTCATTACTCAAATCCTGCACCCCTACCCCTTATCTTCCAGCAGGCACAAAGAGAGTATAAGCCAGAGGGTTTTCTCCCAACAGATGCAATTTGATCTCCCCCATAGTCAAGTTGGTTTAATACTAATAGCTGAGGAAGAACAGCCATAGCCCTCTTGTCTCTTGGCAGTATCAGGATCACTTGGGGAATTAGCCAAGAGCAGACCTTTGGCCAAAGCATGAGATCTGAGAGCTTGTCTGTGCTGGGTGTTTGCTTTGAATTCAGCTCCCCTTCACTAGTTTCAGGGCAACTGTGCTTTTGTCCTGAGCTGAGAAAGCTGTAATGGCCCCATGCTTTCTGCAGCCTGTTGCGAGCTTACAATGCAAACCTAACTAAGCATTTTAACTGCTTTTTCTGGGAGGTTCTCAGCTTTCCAAGAGCAAAGGTGCTGGCTATAAAGTTATAATTTTCTTCTGTGAATACAGGCTTTCTCATTTTATCCTCAACTGCTTCTTTAGTTTTTCTACTTAACACCAAGCAGGATGTGTCATAACATTATTCCTGAACATCCCCATAGTGACTGTGTGAGGCCACAAATGATGGGTTGTGTATCCAACTCACAAGGAGGTTGAGGGTTTGGGAAGAAGAGAGCTTCAGTTTAAATAAAACCAATTGTTTATCAAGAACCACAGAACAAAGCAAGAGGAAAAAAAAATTAGAAGAAATTAATGTGAATCATTACAAAATGACACTCATGTTTTTAAACACTTTCATAGAACTTGTATATATCTATGCCTCTTTGAGCTTCCAACAACATATTTCTGATCTGTCACAGCACAAGTCACACATCATAAAAGGCAATAACAACATGGCCAGAGATCCCTGCACTGCTCACAGATACCCTACTGTGGAGCTTTTCACTCTCTTGAATGGTGCTTCCCATGTCTCCTCTATCTCTCAGGGCTGGATACTAACTTCAGAGACAAATTATGGCTTAAATTAAGATGGTTGTATCAGGATGAAATGTGCATGTCTTTGAAAACTATAAGGAAAATATATCAAATCTTTTATCTGGCATGTTTTTTTCTACAGCTTCACTGCTGATTTACACTATCTAATGATCTGTTTATTCTCTGGATTGTGTATAGTCCACAGTGTATAGTATATGTCCACAATGTGTAGTATATGTATAGTCCACAAAAAGACTCATCTGCTTGCACTTAAGCATTTGGCCTCTACAGAAGACAGGATAGGTAAGCGCAATGCAAATGTACTTTCCAATAATCAGTGCCACCCAGGTTAAAATTTCAGCTGGGTAAATGCAGTTCAAGCACACAGATTTATGCCACCTTGAATAAAACCCTTTGGTGAGGATCAGTGAAAATCTCTAACAGAAATGTCAGTTTTTACTCTTGGTTTTATCTACAGGAGGTTTTAGCATAGCAATCCCAAATGACATTTTGAAGCTTAGTCTATGAAGCCACATAAATATCTTTAATGACAAAGCAGCAACCTCTACGTAGTTACATTACAAGAAGCGGGACATACAACAGATTGGCTTGAACAAATGCAATACTTGGATAACAGTGTAAAATTGTACCCAGCTCAGCTGATCTCATCAGGTAGCTCATGAGTATTTCATGGGGACATCAACATCTGCAATTATAAGGTTTACAGTGGGAGATTAAGGCAAGGCTCCAGGTTATTTTGCTCTGTGTCGCTGGGGCACCTTGCCCTAGACACCAGAAATTTCTGCCTGGAGAATCTCCAAGAGTCAGATATAGATATAGATATAGATATAGATATAGATATATAGCTATAGCTATAGCTATAGCTATAGCTATAGCTATAGATATAGATATAGATATAGATATAGATATATGCACACCCAGACACAATACCTCAGCAGGGTTTGTCTACATTCTTACTGAGATATAGCTTAAGATCCAAATGAAATTGAATTAGCACATCCAAGGAAGCTTCCCAGCAACAGTTATATTCTTAGCACAAGTACAACAAAACCCAAGCATCTGGAAGCCGAATGGATCATTAAGACCATTAAGAATCTTTCACTATCCATAGGGTAAGCAAGCTGTTCTTATCAAAGATAAAATCATACAGAATCTTAACATGATGCCCTTTTTTCTGTAATAACCACATCTATCATGGGTCAGAGTTAAACTTATGCAGAATGACACGGAATCTCACCGTAACATATTTCTTACTGTGGCAAGCCTGGCAGATGCCCTTTGGCACACAAGATATATCAGTAGTTTAACATCATGAAACAAAATGGCAGGGAGAAGCTAAAAAGGAGAAAGAACAAGAGAACTATTGTTAAGATCATTTAGCTATTCAGAGAAAGAAAAAGAAAATGCAAGCATGTTTTCTTAGGAAATAACAATAACAATTGTCTTTGTCAGCTAATTCCCTATTGGCTTTATTGGTCTCCAGTAGAGACTTAGATGAAGAGCATTGTGCAGATGAACTCAGTGAGGGCCTGGCATGTGTTTGGGAAATCCAGCAGAAGGAAGGGAGGTAGTTGTTTGAGACACAGGAAAATAACCTAATGTGCGAAGGCACAGGAGAAGGAAGAAGGGGATAATAGGATTAGTGACAAAGACAAATGATCAAGGACAAAGCAAATTACCAACTTTCTTGAAGACAAAGCAAGAAGTATTATACTCAAAGCAGAGGAACATTGGAAGCAAACAGCAGGATTCATTCAGGACATGATGTGATCTAATCACTGGGAGGAAACACTGAAGATTTATCCCATCCATCATTTATCCATCCCCAAAAAAATCACTAAAAACCAAGGGGCTCCAGCTCTTCCTGACTACAACAGAAACCAGATTTGCCTCAGTATAATCAGGGACAAAATCTGGACAGAGTGGACTGCATAAGTGAATAGGAGACAGGCTTGTCAGATGTGAAAACACTTTATTAGTAGAAGGTCAAACGAGAAAATGAAGGTACATGTCATCACAGCTATCATGCACTAGAATTGTGCAAGACTGACATAAGAAAATAAAAGTATTGCTTTAGTGTGTATGCTTTGGAAATACTACGGGACAAAAAACATGGAAATCTTCAATGCCATTTTTAGAGCTGCTTTTCAGGGAGGAGCTGCCCTTTAAGTTTGAGTGACTAATGGCAACGAATGTAATCTGTTTTTTATTTGCAGTGCCAGGCTCATTTGGCTTGTGTAAAATGCAACCCTTTGTTTGGTAAACAAGCAAATTAAACTGGTGATCCAGAGAATCTTGGAAACTTTACTTAAATAAAGGAGCCTCTCTCTCCAGAGTCATGGCTTAAAACCCGTTGGAAGATGTGTTTATCATGGGCTTTGCTGTCAAGATCAAATAGGTAATCTTTGCTAATATAGTCATGCCATATTAAAAATAGAAGTAGTGAATAAACTTCTATTTATTCATAAAGCAACAGCGGCTTCAGCTTCTTGGTCAAACCAGAACAGTGCTGCCCAATGTATTAAGACTTAAAATACGGTTACACCATTGGAAATAACCTCAAAAAAGACAAATTAACTATACTGATGTTATGATACAGAGACTAATATAAAAGAATAAGAAAACAGGGCAAGAGGAAAGAAAATTATGCACAGCAAGAACTGGATAAGCCCTTCAAAATCTCAGTAAGTTTTCTGAAATCTTAGGAAAGATGAGCTAAGATATATGCTGAATCTCAGGGGAATAGTCCACGAGAGGTGCTCCTGGGCAATGAATAGGCCCATGCCAGCTGGGGCTATATGCTGGCATCCCAAAATGCACAAGGCAGAACCACACAACACGAACCTGCTTCACTTGAATTATACCCATTTATTTGCACTGTCTGCCTGCTTATTGAAGAAGTACAAATATTCCCCAGGATTCATTTGAAGCAGTAAGCTTCCTGTGTAACTGGGATGTACACCATTCCTTGTTGATAAAGCTGACCTAAAAGCACCCAGAGATGTAAATGCAAGTGCAGCTGCTCATGCCAGTAAGAGCAAACTGCTTTGTTCCCACCAGATCGCAGCATCCCTGGGCAGAGCAGAGGTTGCGAGTAACAAAGCCTGCTAGTCTGAATTGTGTCTGTGGCTATTGCAAGGAGCCTCCTCATAGGCACTGACTATTTCCAGATCATTGAAAATGCAATACTGAAAACAACACACTGATTCTCATGCTGCAGTTCTATAAGATAAATTATGCAAAAATGTCACCCTCTAGCTCCCTGGGCACAGCTGCTGTTTAACATCTTCAACTCGACTGCTTTCAGGTACTGACAGAATTTGGAAAACGCTTGCTACAGAAACCAAAAGCTAAACAACACTGAGACACTCTAAGGATACCACTGGCCAAAATACTTGGTTTTCCCTTTTCTGCAGAACTAGGGGAGCAGAAGCTGGATTCCCTCTGCTTCATTATCAACAGACCACTGTTGAGCTCCAGACAGTTATACATATTTAAATGCACAATGCATGCTTAAAGAACTGGGGAAGATCTAATCTTGGCCCAGAGGCATGTGAGATGAAATAACCCATTCTTGAAGACCAAGGTTAGTCTGAGAAACTGGCAGTCAGAAAACACATCCTTCTAGCTACAAATGGAATAAACTGTTAAGCAGCCAGAGACAAGATACATCTAGAAGCCCTTGTCACTATTTTTGCAGGCCTACTTTTCACAGCAAGGCTGGAACTGACCCTGATTTATGACCAAACAACACAAAGTCTGACAAACTGAAATATGCAAAATGAGATAAATTAAAGCAGGTTCCTTCTGAGTTGGGATAGAGTGGAGTACACATGTAAATCCATTTTATCTATTATTTCTCGCTGTGAGGTTAAGATCAAGACAGCAATAAACTCCATTCTGAATTGTTTTGATTTTGTTGGTTTAAACTTGATCCTCAACATTTGGATTTTTTTTTATTTGATTATACACTCTTCTCAGAAAGGAATGCAAAGGGCTCTCTCCAGCTTCCAATTAGGATGATGAGATTACCTTGAATTTCTTAACACTGCAGCAATGTCTTAAAATAAGGATGGAGTAGCCCCTTTGCCCCAACATCACCAGAGGAACACGGGATTTCTAAGAATCTACATAATGCTCACTGTTTGGATATTAACTCGCAATGCAAAATCAGCAGCCAAAACACAAATTAGAGCTGGTGGTAAATTGACTCCTGATCTGTTTGGGACTGTGCAATGAGATCCCCCAGGAATTCACTGTAATATTTTGGCTGCTCAGTCTGTTGCCTGCATACATGGTCACAAGCAGACAGTAAGACCAACACCCTACTAATGAGCAAAATATGAAATACCATGATAGGTCAAGATAAACTCTACCACAAACTCATGCACTCGCCATTCTTTTTTCTTCCCAGACAAATCATCAGCTTTTAGGGGGAGGGGGCAATTTATACCTTTTTCCTCTCCTGGATCTTCCCTAACCCAGCACATTGCCAACACCATGTTAACAGTTTTTGAATATGCCCCTGAAGAACAAAGATACTCCTTTTGCCAGATCCCAGTATTTACAAGCAAGCCCAAATCTGTGAGAAAATTCAATTGAACGCAGATGGCAGGAAATTCCTCTAAAATGACAGTGGCCAAATTCAAACCACAAGACATGAAAATAACCCAACGTACTAGACATGAAGAACATATCTTATAGATTTTTCCTCATGCAATTCACAATCTGTGATTGATTACTGGGAAGACAGACTGCAGATTTATTGGACTTCTGTAGAACAAGTATTCCATTTGCAACAATTAAATCTTATGTGGTTGAAAAATAGGTTGGAGGAACCACTGGATAGCTCTGACACTGAGGAATGCATTTCTAGGTTGTCCGTAAGACTGTAGCTCATTTAATTTTGCACTAGACCCCACTGTGCACTGATTTGCTTAGTGTAATTAACAGGACTGACTCAAAAATTTTGTCATTGTATCAGAAAAATAGACCTAAGAAATATTATTTGTACTGCTATAATTTCTTTTCATTTTTTTTCAATCACAGAAGGTGTCAGTCTTTTCGTGATTTAACAGCTAACTTAATCTTTATGTGCTCTTAAAAACAAAAAAAAAACCCAAACAAAAAAAAAGGTGCTACATACATGGCAACATGCAGATGGAGCCTGGACAAACTACAGTGATGCCTCGAACTCAGATGAGGACAAAGGTGAAGCAGTATTCCATGCCAAAGGGACCGACTACATGTTGGTGGCTGGACTAAGCTAAATCCTGATTCGCTGAAACATGAGGAATTTATACTTTGCTGTCTGTCTGCTGTAAAATTCAAGTGGCAACCCAAGGAGAGAAAGACACTGTCTGATATCAGACAAATTCCAACAACCTGCATCACAGGAAATGAAATAGCCATCTTCTTTCCCCTCGCTCTGCCTCAAATCCAGGCGATCAGGTAATTCTGAAGGGCAGCATTCACACAACATCACATTTCTACTACCACTTCTGTTTTTGTTTTGTTCCAGCAAATTTTCAGGATTAATATACTTTGTGTCAATACTCTTGTGAACTACTTGCCCTCCAGTTACAGATATTCTGGCCAAACAAGAGACAGAAACGTTATCAAGCAGCTTACCAACACTAGAAAATAGAGGAAGACTTTGCTGAAGTATCAAGGTATGCAGAGTAGACACTGTATACTAAACTATGATTGCATGGGATATATGTGAACTTCTGGATAAATTCTAGTCCCAAGTAGCTCAGACACACACAAAGGGCTAAACTGACCAATCAATCATTCACCTGAAATGATCCATTCAGCCCTATTGTACTTCCCTGAGCCCATGGAGTCCAAAACAACTTTCCCGGTATTCTCTTATACTGACAGTTTTTCTCTCTTCCTTCTCTATTCTCATGCCTAACCCACCTTCCTTTCCATCAGCCTGCTGGCACCTCTCAGTTCAGACTATTGAGGCAGACAAACTCCAAGCTTCGTCTGAATGTAGCAGCTTCTGGGGGAGCAGGAGCACAATGAGAAACAAGTAGTAAATTACTCCCTCTCTCACAGAGCCGTAGCAAGCCATCTGGATACTACATGGAATCCCCTCTCCACAGAGCTCTTCTGCATCTCAGGAACACCCTGCATGGGACCTCACAGTGACCAGCACAGGCCTGCAGCAACTTTTCTCATGCAGCAGCAGCCTCTGAGGCTCAGGTGTATTGTCCCCATTAGATACCGCTCCTTTCACTCCCCCTAGTACAGCTTTTCTCTCACCACCCAGAGGAATACAGCTCCTTCCCCTCAATTCCTAATACATCTCCCCTGCTAAGACAAGACAGGGCAGCAGAGACTTCATGCTGGCCTCAGTGGCAGGCTATGTCTGCTTTCTGGCTGCAGTGTGTATTGTGCACACAGCAACGGACAGAAACTTGGCAGTCCCTTTGCTCACTGCACCAACCCTCAAAGCCCTCCCCGGCCTCTTCGACTGCCTTCATGGGAATTTTGCACACACATCAAACAGAAAACAGAGAACCTGGCTGAGGCCTGCAAAGAATACTCTCCTAATAGCATGCAAAACAAACAAACACAACCCATTTTCAAATTAAATACTACCTCTTCTCAGAGTCACTGGGAAACAGGTAGCAAAAGCAGTGGTTTGGGCCATGATCAGGAATTGGCAGACTCTCCTCCAGGCAGAAAGAGATACACAGTGCAGATAATCTGTTATACAATAACCTGGTGCAATGCTCAAACAAAAAACTGCCCAAATATGTTGTTAGGCACCATCGTCTATGCTGGTTTTATGAGCAACAGTAACTTCTGTGCTAGGGCTAGGAATATCTCTTTTTTTTGTCTCCAGGTACTGTGAGAGCTGTGAGAGCCTGGAAAAAATCTGCTCTGCAGACAGGCTTTCTCTCTCTCTGTCTTTATCCTTGCCCTTCTCCCTGTACCTCCTTTTTCAAAATAATTCTTCAAACTAAAAAGTCCAAGGAGATCTCCATGGAAAGAATGGTGAAGACATGAAAGCAATTACAACTGAATCATGCAAATATAAAAAAGTCTGATTCTGACCTTTCAGTTAATTTATATGGATGGGTACGAATACATCAAATTTGCTGCACTTGTTACCAAATGACACTGGAAAATGCAATATCCAAATTCTGATTTCTGTGTTAGCTCTTGGAAAGTTAATCAGTCAAATAACTACATTCCAGTGTGTTAAAACTGCACTCAAAAGGGCTGCCTGTAGAAGAATGCGTTAGAGAATCACTCGCGCTTGATATCTGAAGTGAACACTACCAAATCAGAGTGCTGATCTGGGATTAAAAGTAATGCTATTTTGACTCACTCATTTTCACTGAAGCCAATGAAAACCCTCCCACTGAGCTAAATCAGATCCTTTTAAGGATGACAAAGAAAATCTGGTGAAGGTTAGCAGGAATGTGATATGATTAACATCTGCCTTTACCATCCATGAGAGAAAACTGGCTCTGCGCCTGACCCTATGCTTTAGGTGATACAATTTTTCAAGTCTGTTTTTTTTAAAAAAAAAAAAGAAAGACTGCTGGACCCATTGAATCCCATTGCCTGACCCCGAATTTCTCTCAATTACCTCTGATCCCATAAACTCATGTTCTAGCTGAACACAACTGCCAAAAAAGCATCCAGTTTTGATTGCAGGAGCCCAAGAGCCTTCACTTGTTTCAGGGGTTCTTTACATCTTTTATTAAGAATTTATGACTTTTAAAATTTTTTCTGATCTTAGTTTCCAGCCCCAGTTTTTGCTACACTTTTCCCACACTTTTCCCTGCTGCCTTAAGAATCCTTTAATGTACAGAGTTTTCTTGTCATCAAGTCACTTAACCTTTTTGATAAGCTAGAGACTAAGGCCCTCAAGTCTAGGAAGGTTTCTTCCTCTTTAATGCACTTTCTCCAACTTGTCATCATTTCTACTGAGAGCAGCATAACACTATGCAAGACCTCACTGCACTTACTGACCCTGCTCCCCACAAATGCAAAATCACCTGCAGACTTCAGGCTTCCTAGGACAAGGTACCTGCCTTCTGCAGAAAACTGCCTGCCTGCCTTCCTTGCTCCCCCAGCAGTTGCAGGACCTAATACCAAGCTGCAATAAAAATAATTTTTCCTCAGTGCGCTCCAACTTACCAAGTAATTGACAAGCTACCTGTTGCACTACTCTGCTCTTGTCATTACTTGGCATTGGGACAACCTTCACATCATGCAGAAATTTCTATCAGCAATGGTTTTAAAGTTCTAGCCTCAAGTACTAAAAAATCTAACCAACCTCTATGCAAACCCGCTGAATCCACCTTCTGCTTGCTACTGTCAGCTACTCTGAGCCAGTACTTAATCTGTTTAGTAGATATTTCAGCAACATGATGTGTGCTGGGGTTTTTTTGGTTTTTGATTGTTAAGGGTTTTTTTTAAGAAAACCTCAATCCATTAACCTCATAACCTCATGGAAATCCAACATCAGATTTCTTGGACAAGATACACTTTCCTTACAACCATGCTAAACTAACTGTATACCTATTCTTCAATACTTCATTAAGCCACGATATTGCCAAATATGAAGCCCCACTAACTGGCCCACCACCTCCATGTTTGTTCATTTTTGATATATGGCCAACATCCATTTCATGCTACACTTTCACAGCAATGCTGTCAGTAAAACGTTGAAGCATAAGGAAAATAGCCATGCTGAAGTGCTGCCTCCTTACTCCGCTGTGGAACCATTCAGCAAATACCTGACTGTAGTGATGTGACATGTTAGCAGCAGTGTCCAACAGCAATCCAAAAGTCAAGGCTCCTTTGTGCCAGAAACGGGACAGATACCCATTGATTTTGTACACACTGATCAAGCCGAAAGATAGGTGAAGTGGGGTGAAGGGGAGGAAAGGAAAACAAGTGGAGTGTATTCTTGTCCACGCTCAGTCAACAGCCACTCTGTATCCAGGGAACACACTGCAGCAGCAGCTGGGGCTGTCAGAACCTATCATGCCTATTAAACACCTCGGGAGAGCTATCCTTGGTTGCTCTGGGGAAGTCCCACATGACTGGAGGCTTGCCGATGTGACGCGCATTTACAAAAAGGGCTGGAAGGAGGATCCAGGGAACTACAGGCCTGTCAGCCTGACCACAGTACCAGGGAAGGTTATGCAGTGGTTGCTCTCCAGGTAAGTGCAGGACAATCAGGGGATCAGGCCCAGCCAGCACGGCTTCATGAAAGGCAGGTCCTGCCTGACAAACCTGATCTCCTTCTATGACCAGGTGACCCATCTAGTGGACAAGGGAAAGGCTGTGGATGTTTCTACCTGGACTTTACCAAAGCCTTTGACACTGTCTTCCACAGCATCCTCCCAGAGAAGCTGGCAGCTCATGGCTTGGACAGATGTACTCTTTGCTGGGTAAAAAACCGGCTGGATGGCCGAGCCCAGAGAGCTGTGGTGAACGGAGCTAAATCCAGCTGGTGGCCGGTCACGAGCAGGGTTCCCCAGGGCTCAGTGTTGGGGCCAGTCTTGTTTAATATCTTTATCAATGATCTGGATGAGGGGATCGAGTGCACCCTCCGTAAGTTTGCAGATGACACCGAGTTGGGTGGGAGTGGTGATCTGCTCGAGGGTAGGAAGGTTCTACAGAGGGACCTGGACAGGCTGGATTGATGGGACAAGGCCAATTCTATGAGATTCAGCAAGACCAAGTGCTGGGTCCTGCACTTGGGTCACAACAACCCCATGCAATGCTACAGGCTTGGGGAAAAGTGGCTGGAGAGCTGCCTGGAGGAGAAGGACCTGTGGGTGTTGGTTGACAACCAGCCGAACATGAGCCAGCAGTGTGCCCAGGTGGCCAAGAAAGCCAACAGCATCCTGGCTTGTATCAGAAATAGTGTGGGCAGCAGGAGCAGGGCAGTGATTGTGCCCTTGTACTCGGCGATGGTGAGGCCACACCTTGAATACTGTGTTCAGTTTTGGGCCTGTCACTACAAGAGGGACATCAATTTGCTGGATTGTGTCCAGAGAAGGGCAATGAAGCTGGTGAAGGGTCTGGAGAGCAGGTCTTACGATGAACAGCTGAGGGAACTGTGGTTGTTTAGCCTGGAGAAGAGGAGGCTGAGGGGAGACCTTATCACGCTCTACAACTACCTGAAAGAAGGTTGTAGCGAGGTGTGTGTTGGTCTCTTCTCCCAAGTCACTAGCGATAGAACAAGAGGAAACAGCTTCAAGCTGCGTCAGGGGAGGTATAGATTGGATATTAGGAAAAATTTCTTTACTGAAAGGGTGGTCAGGCATTGGAACAGGCTGCCCAGAGAGGTGGTGGAGTCACCATCCCTGGAGGTATTTAAAAGACATGTAGATGTGGCACGTCAGGGCATGGTTTAGGAGACATGGTAGTGTTGGGTTGACGGTTGGACTAGATGATCCGAGAGGTCTTTTCCAACCTTAATGATTCTATGATTCTATTGGTGTAATTATTTTAAGAAGATAAGGAGAGCTCTAAAAGATCCCCATTACCCTTTAATTTCTTCCTCTGAAGTACTACTTCACAGCAAGCCTTTGAAGACTCTTCCTCCCATGCTCTGCTCTCCTCTGCTCGGAGCACAGGTTCTGTAGCAATCTTAACTCCTGCCAGCACTGCAACCAGAGACAGGATTCAGACATCTCACAGCTGTGTGCATCAGTAGGATGAACTCACTGCTGACCTCTGGGGTCAGCCTGGGCTTCATTCAAACTTGTGCAGGAGTCAGCAAAGCCAGTTGAATCATATGTAATCTGCTTCCTGCAGAGCCATCAGCTTTTGAGGATGAAGCAGTTGCTACTGCTGCAATGCCGTTTTGTGTCATACTTCTGATCCTGTGTGACTTACCCCCACATTCCCTCATGCACCCAGCTACCTCATCCCTGCAATTTCTTTGTCCCAGCCTCTCTGTCTCCTGGCCATGCTGAGGGCAGCACAAGACAGATATGTGGCAATGGTTATCCAGTCACTCACTTCCCACTGCTGTTGCAGAGAAAGTGCCAGGATAGCTCCTGTCTTCAGAGCAGACACCAGAAGAAGGAGGAGATCACTCCAGCTAGTCAGAGAAATAATAATAATGGGGAGGAAAGGCCTGGAAAGCAAAAAAAACCTGACATTTGGTTTGGAAAATAAGATTTTCATTAATCTTGGGAGAAAGAATGGGAGACACATCCCAGGAAGGTGGTTGCTGGGAGGAAGGCAAGTGGACAGCAATGACCCTACAGAACACACTGCTATTTGCTGTTTAAAAAGGGAAGCATAGGTAAATGCACAGGATGAAATTAAGGACAGAAAGCAAGAAATACAGCCTGACTGATCTCCCCTGATGAGGGAGATTATTCAGCTACACAGAAGTTTCTCCAGAAAATGCATTCCTTGGCCATATGGATAAATCACTAATAAATCTGCAGTACAGAGAAACCTCACACTGGCAGGAGGAAAAGCATTTGGCCAAATGACTCTTCAGTCTTTGCTTCCTTCTTGACAGAGGTTAGGACAGGGCACATCGTACAACTTTGTACATAAGGCACACCAAGAAGGGCAAGAGGTCTGCAGACTGATTCTTGGTGTCTGTTTCCCCACTTGCAAACAGTGATAACTTCATGCCACAAGGATAACGTAAACTTTAAAAAGAACCAGGAGAGCCTGTAATAGAAGATGCTGTAAAAAGTACAGAATGTTGTTGTTAAAAAGGCAGAAAATCTAGAGCAGCAAAGACAAGGAGTATTAACCCAAGAGCAGAAAGAAAATGAAAGGATGAGGACCTAAAAGTCATATGACAAGCCCTACAAGAACATTGCTGTGTTTGCAGAATTGCCTGAGTAAGCTCTTTAAGAGAAACACACTTACAGTAAGCGATGTCTAACACATGTGTGAATCACCCCTCTCCCCATTCCCCACTCTTTGTAGGAAAAAAAAAAAAGTACACACTCTTCTGTACTGCTCTTCATATAAGAGCTGTGCTGGCTGGACATGCACAACACAAGTACTTTCCATTCACATTGCTCGTGGTGACAGCTTCTCCTCCAGCATCTAGCTGGAAGCCCTGTTGGGCAGCTGTTCTACCAGGACAGGTGAAGGTAAAATCATCCTCTACAGACTACTGCTTGGCATCCTCTATAGACAGTATTTTTAGTTTCATCAGGTTTTATCCTTCTCTTGCCTTTGAGCTGCTTCCTATGCAGGTACTGTTTGCATACCCATGGATCTTGGTAATGCTGGTAAACACTCAGCTATTACTAGAACAAGAAGGGTACAAATATGTCATTTAATTGGCCACATAAGCAATACTCAAACAGCTTCCATATCCAGGTGAACAGAGATGAAACAGTGCCTGTGCCCACAGTGGTCAAGATCTCCAGGGTCTCAAGCCAGGAGCCCAAAGCACTTCCACACATGAATTACAAATTGCTCTTTAGAGAAAACAAAACAAAACAAAGAAGAACCAAAACAAAAAACCCACCTCAAACCAGAGAGGCTGGAAACCTTTAACAAGTAATGATGACACATATCTACCAGAGGTAGAAAAATTCTGGGGCAATTACAGATCCCTGGAGGGGAGCAGGTAAAAGTGAACAGGAAGTAACCAGAGGAATTCCAAAATCCTGCAACTGGAAGCAAGATTTCTACAATGTGCTGTAAGAGGGCCAGTGTGCATCAATACAAGCATCATCGTTTCATTTAAACCCTCATATGTTACTGAGAATCTCAGACAATTTAGGCCACATCGTGAAGCAGTGAAATAGTCAAGTGAACTTGATGCACCAGCAAAAGAAGACAATGCACTGTGGAAGTGCTGTCAAGGTAAGTGATGTTATGGAGCAGGGTTTGCTTTTACTGAACAGTGAGTCTCTGTCCCTGGGGTGACTGGGCAGCGTGGTATGTACAGACATGTATTTAGATGTCAGTGCCTCTCTCCATGCCTAAGAGATCAACTGTTTGGTGCGGCATTTGCTCAGCAGCTCCTGGAACTGCCTCAAGATCATGAAAATTCTGCCTAGTCATACTGCAATGCTACTTCAGTAATAATTCAACAGCTAGATTCTCTCCTGAAGTACTCCTGACGCCATTCTCCTTTTCACGAGTAAACAACAAAGAAGTCATTTCAGTTTCTGTAAACATGTTTTTCTTCATGAGCTAGCCTATTTGGTGTGTATTACATGCTGTGCTGGCACAGGCTGGGATGTCTTACAAAAATGCTTTCCACTAATACTGGAATCTTGCTACTCTGAGGGAATGCTGGGTTGCACAAGAGAGGCATCAATTCTGCCTTTCCCCCCACAATTTCAGATAAGAAGAATTCGGTTTGTGTTAATTGCACATTCCATTTTTACAAAGCTCTTGGCTGTGAGTCAAAATTTCAAAAGAACTCCTTTCTTCTCCATTTTTTCAGAGGGGGAGAAGAAAATTATAATATTTAAGTAAAGCAAAACAAGTACTTTCTAGGCTGAAGTAGAGAACATTAATTTGTTCCACAACAAAGTGGCCACATTCTGTTCTCACTAACTGAAACTAGAATAAATACAGCACATACCATGACAGCAAATGAAAGGAGATTTTGCACCTAATATTTTCTATAGGTAACAGATCAGTAGTTGACTGGTGTGGGATCTTGAAAATAAGCAAAGCAGGAAAATCTTTTGTTTAGCAAATGGGATGGTTTTTACATCCATAAGCTGGCATTATGATTGATTCCACTGAAGTATATTTTCTTTCCCCTCTCTGGTCATCTTTGGGCCTGATTCTTGTGACTCCTCCACTGGAACTGGCAGAGGATACCACCCCGGACATGGTTTTGATGAAAACTTCTTGTTAAAACAACTGTTTAAATTTTGCTGTCATTTACCTATTAATGAATACTCCAAAGTTTCTGTTGGGGATCTCTTGTCAGACTATTCTGAAAAGAATCTCTATTCTTCCTGTGATGGCATACAGTACTTACTTCAGACTTGTATGTCTGCTACGATCTGAAGATGGAAATATAGTCAGCACTGCAGCTAGTCTGTGAGTCTTCTAAATGATGCCACTCCCCAAGATAAATTTAGTATCTAACTGCTTGTCTGTCGTCCCTCCTCCTGTGTTGTCATTCACCTCTTTTGTACAGTTTCTAATTAAGTCAGCAAGGCTCACCAAGATGCTGTCTGCAGTAGAATCAAGAGGGCATTTCAGAAAACACAGGTATAGAAATTGTTGTGTAGTACCAACAATGGGTCACAGAAGAAAGTCCATTGAAAGTCAGTAGGATTCTTGTAGTATTCCATTACAAAAAAATTAAAGCCACTTTTGATTAATATGGACTTCACCTAATCCTTTCTTGAGATTCATGTCCGTAACAACTCTGTATCTGGCCTTTCATGCCAAAAAAGTGCCAGGCTAGCTCCATCCTTTTTTGAAAGCTAATATCTGTGGCTCAACTCAGTACAGCCTACCCAAAACTTTACACATAAATTCAGTCCTGAATTCATTCTGTCTAATTCAGGAGCATCAGAGTCTTGCATGAGAGTCAGCAGAGACACGCATGCAACTCCAGAGCTTAGGTGGCTGAATCAACCTTTGGGAAGTATCTCTGTCTTTTCATTAACTCCAGAATTAGCCTATAGATTTGGCCTCTCAGCAGAAATGGTTTTAATTTGAAAGTCTAAATTTAACTGGGATGCCACTAGTAAGATGTCTTAGTCCAGAGGGACCTTATGGTCCATTTGATACTTCAGCTGGAATAGATCCCATATTTTTATCTCCAGAATCACTGGTTTGTTTGTTTAATATATAAATACAGGCTACAGTTTCAAATGCACATTTTGCAACCAGACACCTACAAGCATCTAAATTTAAAGAATTTTGCTTTCCAAGGCACTGGCTTCTCATATAAGTGCATAAATTAAGACACAGAATATAACTTCACTGCATTTCGGTTTGAAACTGCTAGCCCCATTCTCATTTCTCACTGTTAAAAGTTGCTTTAGACAAGTGGGAGAGCAGGCGACCCGCTGTATGCAACAGAATCAGCTTCCTGTATCTCAGCTGTAGTAACAGCACTCTGTGCACAAATGCAGAGCAGTGGGACTGAGCTCAGCAAGTGAAAAATCCCTCTAGTGGGGTGACACTGTAATCGTAAACTGAGCACAAGACTGGCCTTGCTTAGGCTGCATCGCTGCAGAGGGTACAGTGCAGCTCCTTCCCAGCAACACACTCACGCCCCACAGCATCCTAATCAAAGGTATTGCTCCCAGCTTGTGTAACACAACTGCAGGATCCAGCTCATTTTCACAGTTCAAATTCTTGCCTCTTCTTATTTCAGGATTTTCTCTTGAACACAGTGTCAGCTCTTAAATAAATTTGATTTGACTTCTGTTTTGAAAGTGTTCTGAATTCAGAATCCAGGAAACAAAAAACCCTCAAAGGTAACCACAGCGAAGGTACAGAAAGGCAAGTTTTCTAACAAAGTTCTTCCATAGGTAAGAGCCCTTCTTCTGTTCACATTGTCCATATTATCCAAACTCTCATTGCACTTAGTCAAACTCCTGTCAGCTTCAACAAGAGCAGGATCAAATCATTAGGTCACTACTGTACATGTATCTTATAACTGGATGCAAGAGCTTTTCAGCCCAAAGCATTTAACGTTGCTCTGAGATGTCACCAGTATTGTAAGTCAGCTCAGCTCCTGGTATCGCCTTTCCAGCAGCCATTATCTTATCTATTATCCTTGCTCTTTAGTCTTAAATGAAGTTAACTCCGGTCAGACTGCAGCATTTACTGCAAAAGCATCTTATTTCTTACTGCGCACCAGAGTGCTTCTATGTCCGATGTACACTTCTGCCCACAGTAATGGCCTTAATGAATTATAAACCATTATCAAGGAGCAAAACAGTCTCTCAACTGCCCCTTGAAACAGTGAATGAAAACGCAGCAAAAGAAACATCCGCCCACTGGGCTCACGTCCATGCTGTGCTAGAACATCTCACCAAGATCAGCTTGGCACTGCATATAAGAAACAGCTGTAAAATGCTGAAGAAGAAATCCTTGTTTAGAGTGCAATTAGAATGTGCTTTTCTTGCTTAAACAGATTGTGACGTGAAAATAAATATACACAGGAAAGCTCAGATTTACTGCTCTGTTGACTAGACAGGTCTCCTATGGCTTGGATCATTCAGTGACAACCCCTGCCCTCCCCCTAAACTCCTCTCTGTTCTCAGCGTCAGTCTATAGATGTCTATCACCCTGTTTCAAAACATCATTATTTTCTCTTTTTGTCCTTTAGCATCATGCAGCTCCCTTCTTATAGTCCAATTCCTTTGCTCCCCAACCTGCGTGCCACTTGTAGCTCCCCTCAGGAAGGCCATTGAATTCCCTTGAGGCAGATTAAATTATCCAGGAGAGAGTGTCTTACGCGTGGGATGTGAATAACCCACAACAAAAGCCCCTGGGAATTTATGTACCCCTATAGAAGAATTATTGGCTCCTCTTCCACTTGTTCATTTAAAAGGGCACCTCTGATTCTCCCCACATTTTGCCTGCATGCTAGAAAGTACGCATACATAAACTCTCAGACAGAGTGAGTCCTGTATGTCCAGAGTGTGACAAGCTGACCATGTGCTCTGTAGTACTCTGAGCACATCTGATGGCCAGGACACCTAAATAGCCAACAGCATTCTAAAAGGCCTCAGACAAGCCTCTCCTCTTTCTACCTGGGCAAAATGTCCTGGAAAATAATACAGAAAAAGTGCAGATAAAAGCCTGATCTGGAGAAGCCTGGAAGTACAGTATCTGTACCGCTGCAGGAATGGGACTGCACCACCACCAACACTGCCAAAGGCACTGCTTCTGAAGCAGAAATAGCTGCCCCACTTTCCTCCTCTTCTACCATCCATAATGGGAAACACTTTGATGACTGGCCATTGAAGTACGTTAGACCATTACATCTCAACCCATTTCATGTGTACAGCAAGCTACGGCCTCATCACAGCACAAGTACAGTGAAATAAGTGTGCCTGGATCTTCATTTGTATCTCCAGGCTCAGTACTGAGAGGGGCCTTACAGGTTCCACAACTATTGTTTGAGACAGAACAGCCCATTAGTCTTACAAATAAATAAATAAAAATAACAATTAAAAAATTCCAAGGTCTTGAACCCAGAGATGCCAATACTGCCACTCCTTAGCTTTTAATCTGAGGCCTCCCTCCATGTTGCTGAGAGGTGATGTTCCCCTCCTACATTGCAGGATTACAGTAGAGCCAAGAGCCTACACCTCCCTGCACTGCAGCTTGCTTGGCCACATCTCAGCACCACCAGCCCAAACTGGTCTGCCTTACTAGTAACTGCATCCTTACTAAATCAGAGAAGTCCACAGTCTGACCGCATCCTGCACAGCATGCTGTACATGGGGAGTTTCAGTCAGGACTACTTTCATACTAAACAGTCCTAAAGAATAAAAGGCAAATAAAGAAGATGGTGCTAAGATCAGACACTCAGACAACTATTCTGTCTGTTCAAATTAATCAGAAGAGGTTTTTGAGAGAAGGTGATAATCTCATATGCAAATCAAGCTTACAGCTCAGTAGTAACTGGAAGACCACCTCTTTTCTTTGGGCTTACCTCTTTCCTGAAGAAAAGTCCAGTCATATCTGAACAACAAAGAGCAGCCAAAGAGCAGCTTGATAAAGAAGGGCTGAGGTGATTTATGTAAGGATGGAGTATGTCCTGCCACGAAGAGCTTACAAGTAAGAAAAGAGTAAGACACACACCAAGTCCCTGGAAGCCTGTGCACCAGCTTAAAAATGCTAGGTAGCACAGAGCAGAGTTGAAGTCCTCTGCCAAGAAATCAGTGGTACCAGTCTTTAGAGGTGATTGCTAAGCCACTCTGAATTTTTGCCTAAGCTCAAAACTTCTAAATTCCAAGAGATACAAATGATGACAAAATTTTCAGAGCTCATCTTGCTGATGTCCACAAATTTCTGCTGCCACCTGCCCTCCACAGCTGCTAAGCACCTTATGAAGAAATCAAGCTCCTCTTCCAGACATTTTTGTGAGATTTTAGAAGTCTCAGTTTTTTCTACTTTCAGCACTTGATGCCATATTCAGTAAATCATAGCTTAGCTGTAGCTACCTTATTTCTCAATTATTTAAAATATTTCCTCTCTCTTCCCATGCAATTTCAACATGAAACACACTGTTTCCTCAGACTAAAAGAAAATACAATGATCAGGGTGGTTGAGGCATGAATGGAATAAGTACACAAAAGCATGCTTAACTGAGTAAAGTACCTATTTGGATGAGTACTTGCTCATCCAAGGCAGAATTTTCACTTCACCAGTGCCACAAGCTGCACCCATGATTTTCTAACATCTGTGGCTGGTGAACAGACTCCACTTCCAATCAGGACAAATGTGTGATCTCCAAAAACACTCCTTTGACAAGCACCTAAAATCACTCCTATTGGTAAATACAAGAAATCTCAGATGGCACAGCACTATGCTACAAACTTAATGGAAGAGCACTTGAGGATAGTGAACAGATCAAAATAGCAAAAAACTCTGTTTAATGTATCAATGGCTACCTTTTATCAAGAATATAGTTAACACTCAAGCCAAAATGGATACTGTAGAAGCAGAAGGAATGTCAGACACAGGTGGTAAAGATGAGCAAAAGAAGAGAATGCACCTCAGATTAAGAAATCCCACAGAGATCTGGAACTTTATCTCAAAAACAGTGATAAATAGGTGACTAAGCTACATTATGAATGGTATAAAGCCAACCATGGAATAGTTCATTCTCAGCTCCTCATATCATAAGAAGATGATGTTCAACAAAACTTCAGTTAAAAAAAAATATTCCATAACTACCCTACTGCAGTATCTCCTTCTCTGAAGCATCCAGGACTCACTGCTGCCTAAGACAGGACTCTGAACTAGATGGACCAATGGTCCATATCACTTTGGCAAGCCCTTTGTTTCTGCTAATATAAGTTATCACTCCTATAAGGAAAGGGCTTTTTTTTTTTAATTTTCTGCGTTGTTTTATAATTGTTTTACGAAAGCAATTGCAAAGCTAACACGGAACACAGGGCTTCTGTCATCTAGGGAACAGACAAAATCCTCCCAGGAGCTGGGGTATAATCACAGCTGTATTAACTGGTATCAGCTAACAGTTACCTTAAGCAATAAAACAGTCTCAAAGCTGAAAGAGTCCATTAGAGAGCAATTACTCAGAATAACAGGGAAAGTAATAATTTTCCATATCATACCTTCAAACTTTCAGACATATGGCACTGAAATCCAGTACAGCTCAGCTGTAAATCAACTGTGCATCACAGGACTATTAAATGCTTTCAAACAGTTCAAAAAGTGTTTTCCCACCCCTTGGTACAAATTGAATCAAGATGAATTCACAGCTATATGAATATCAGAAGGAATAATAATTTTCTTTTCTCCATTTCAAAATCAATTCCTATTGGTGTATCTAATTTAATAGATTTTTTGGTCCAATTTCACAGAATATGGCTGAAATGCAGGAAAGAAAAACGGTTGTTGATGCCTCAAGCACGCATCTTTAGTCATGAATGGAAGTTTATTGTGCAATTGAAACAAAACTCCAAAAAGATCTTTAAAATAACTTTTCGCTTTTTAGAAAGCTCATAGTGATGAATTTGCTGCTTGTTTACTAAGAAAACCCAGCTTAGATTTAAGATGAAAGTGGTAGAGAAACCAGATGTTAGGGCAAATATCTGAACCTAACACAGTGCAAAAAGAATTTAGTGCTCATGTTTTTAATGTTTCCCACCATTTCCCACTCCATTCTGTCTCCCCTGAAGAAAGGTGGCTCTTAAAATTATCTCATTCTACCCTAAAGGTGTGTGTCTGCACACAGCAAACCGAGTTCAGTCCTGTGACAAGTTTCCTTCCCTAACATGTCTTTAAATATTTTGCAATCCAACCGGTAAAATAATACTAAGCAGTACACTGATTATGGACTACGTCACTCTCCTGTAAGGTGCAAAGCAGAGGTGGTGCCAGAGGAAAACATCTTGTGGCAGTTTCTATATAATCAGAATAGGTTAGCTTTTAGCGGGGAGGTTAACTAACAGTTATAAAACTTACCATCAGAGGATATTGTGAATATTGTGAATGTATGTATTCAAAAAGTGATTAGAAAAAATTGTGATAGTAAAACTGGTCAATATCTATAAAACAGAACAACATGAGTACTAATTAAAGAAGTCCCTAGGCTGCACACTATTAGTAGCTGGAAGAAGATACTCAGAAAGTTTGACTACATGCTTGCTCCCTTCTTCTGCTCTTCCTTCAGCATTTGCTCCCAGCTCCAATAAGATACAGAATATTGGACTTTAATTCAATACAGGTGTTTATAGGTCAGCGAGGATCGAGCAACATGACCAGTCTTGTGGAAGAGAGATTAGAAGGTTCCCTGAGATCCTATCTATACAACACAGCCTCAAATCAGAATAAATTGTATCCAGTTCTTCTCCAACAGGTATGTTTCTAAGGTGTTCCTAAATATGGTAAAAGGTGATGACTTACCAAGCTCTCTGCCCTTAAACAGTTCTAAGTTCTGAGACTAGAATATATAACTACAATAACTTAGAACAAACTCAAAAAGAGCTTGATCTACAAGGGCTGATCTAGCTGCATGCATGGGACTGACACAACTAAGTCATATCATGTCTTCCCTCCCCAAGTAAATCCATGCCCATCGTCTCATATTAAGTAGCTAGGCATTGCCTCTATACCTAACAAGTAAAGCTGCAGTCAAATCTTGTGCCTTATTACATAAAAACCAGTAAAAATCCCTCTCACCAATTTATTTTTACATTATTATTATTACTAAAAGTAATTGTGGGTAGTAGTCGTGTTTACTGACAAAAACATCCTTGAGTTCACCTTTCAAATCTCAGGGAAATACTGTAGCACAATGGCACTAAATGACTCTGTCAGTCATAAATCAAGGCTGTGGGCTTCTGAAACCCATTTTGCACTGTAATGTACACAGAACAGGCACACAGTCATGTACCAACTCTCATGCCAAGGAAGTGTTAAGTTATAAACCACACTTATATGATCTCAAGTCCTCATCTTGAAGCATTACTACTCAGTGTTGTGGAAGACTAACAAGAGGATTTGGTTTGCATCAACCTCAAATCAATCTGGCATCTAAACCTCCACTCTCCGGAAGCCTGGAAGCATCTGAACAATTTTAGGTAAGGCTTATCTCTACCTTCAGTACAGCAAGAAAAACAAAATTCTGAACCCAGACTCCAGAGTTTTTCTTACAAATGTATTCCTGAGACATCCATCTAGAAGAGAAAAAGAACAGGACTTCCATACAAACATCTTTAGTCTCCTTTTAAACAAAGGCCTAAAGCCTTATGTTACCTAGATATACCATAAATACAGATTTGAGGCCTCTTTATCATACATAATAATGTAATGCAAAAAGAAAACGCCAGGTTGAAATTTTCTAAATTCTGTCAACTAAAGCTGGGAAAAAATTTTATTATTGGTTTGCAATCAATAGGGTCTATTTTCAGCTTCAACAATGTCACCATATGATCGATGACTGTAGTATCACAGGTATTAATTATGTAAGTCATGACAGATGAACTACCTAATCCTGAGTTTTCGCTACCTCCACCGTACACTGTGGAGGACAGGAGAGGTAAGGTGATGTAGCAGTTCATCCTGGAGGTCATCTCCAGGCATGTAGACGACAAGAAGGTTATCAGAAGTAGTCAACATGGATTCACCAAGGGAAGATCATGCTTGACCAACCTGATAGCCTTCTACGATGGCGTGACTGGCTGGGTCGACGAAGGGAGAGCAGCAGATGTTGTCTATCTCGACTTCAGTAAGACATTCGACATTGTCTCCCATAGCGTCCTCACAGGCAAGCTAAGGAAGTGTGGGTTGGATGAGAGGACAGTGAGGTGGACAGAGAACTGTCTCAACAACAGAACTCAGAGGGTCGTGGTCAATGGGGCAGAGTCTGGATGGAGGCCTATCACTAGTGGTGTTCCCCAGGGGTCTGTGCTGGGTCCAGTCCTGTTTAATATATTCATCAATGACCTGGATGATGGGATAGAGTGTAACCTCAGCAAGTTTGCTGATGATACCAAGCTGGGAGGTGTGGCTGATACACCAGAAGGCTGTGCTGCCATCCAGTGAGACCTGGACAGGCTTGGAGAGCTGGGCCAAGGGGAACCTTATGAAATTCAACAAAAGCAAGTGCAAGGTCCTGCACCTGGGGAGGGACAACCCCACACACCAGTACAGGCTGGGGGCTGAACTACTGGAAAGTGGCTCTGTTGAGAAGGACATGGGAGTGCTGGTGGACAACAAGCTGACCATGAGCCAGCAACGTGCCCTTGTGGCCAAGGCGGCCAACAGTATCCTGGGGTGCATTAAAAGGATTGTGGCCAGTGGGTTGAGCCTCCCCCTCTACTCTGTCCTAGTGAGACCACATTTGGAGTTTTGGGCCCCCTAGTTTAAGAAGGATGTGGAACTCCTTGATCAAGTCCAGTGGAGAGCTATGAAGATGATCAGGGGACTGGAGCATCTCCCATATGAGGAAAGGCTGAGAGACTTGGGTTTGTTCAGCCTGGAGACGAGAAGACTGAGGGGGGATCTCATAAATACCTATAAATATCTGAAGGGTGGGTGTCAGGATGATGGGACTAGGCTCTTTTCAATAGTGCCCAACGCCAGGGCAAGGGACAATGGGCACAAATTGAAAGACAGGAAGTTCCACCTCAATATGAGAAAAAACTTCTTTCCTGTGAGGGTGACAGAGCAGTGGAACAGGCTGCCCAGGGAGGCTGTGGAGTCTCCTTCCCTGGAGACATTCAGAACCCACCTGGATGCTTTCCTGTGCCCCTTGCTCTAGGTGTACTTGCTCAAGCAGGGGGGTTGGACAAGGTGATGTCCAGAGGTCCCTTCCAACCCCCACCATTCTGTGATTCTGTGTACACATAATCATCCCATGGCTGATGAGATTACATTACAGTTAGTAAGGACATGAGCATTTCTCTTTTGATAAAGGGTCATTTGACACAAGCTCCTCATGGACTTCCAGACCTCTACTCTACTCCCCAAAATATTTCTTTAAAAGGGGCCAAGGTTATTTGTGTATAAGACAGTAGCAGACCTGCATCCCTACAGGGGACCAAATGTGTATGGACCAAATTCTCTCATGCTGCATGTCTTGACTTCAGCAAGCTATGTTAGCAGAGAACATGCCTTTTGCTCAAAAGATGCACTCTTTTCCTTTGATTCTCAGACATTTTGCATTTTTCCATTATAACTGTGAGGCTTACTACCAGTGGGGGTTGTTGAATATGTTGAATGTTTCCAAAACAAAGCTTACTGCTGGATCCATTACTCCATCCTCAGGAACACTAGTGGCCATTGACATTAGTGATGAGAAGGACTTTTCCCTCTTTGATTCTGCTTACAATCCCGCTCAACAAGGCTGGCACACTGAACACTAGAAAACTACCTTCTCATCCTCTCATACTGTGCAGATATAAAAGGATATCACACTGATAAGACTCCCCTCTTTACCCCTGCATCTACCCATAATAGGGGAGATAACTCACAACAAAGTGTGCGTATGTAGTACCAACCATGTCATTACTGTCTAACTGAAAATCTACACAGCAACCCACGTCCTCCATTTCCTTCTTATATATTCCTTGAAATTACCTTGCACCTGTGTCATTTGGCCCTCAGTGACCATGTATTTCATTTTCTTACACAGCTGTACAGACACAGTCAACTCAAGATAAATTTTAGCCAATACCCAGTTAATAGGATCTAATCTATTTTTTGCATGAAATACATTTTTTAAAAAAAGAGTAATGAGGGATGTATCTGTTTTATTACTCATAATTTTATGCTTTACCTGCTTTTAATTATACTGTTGAAATGGCATGTTGGTGTTTTTTAAACTTTTTTTCCGGAATCTGCATTTTCAAAAGGTACTTAACATGCAGATTAGATTGTGCCTTTTGATACTAAGTTTTCTAGCTGTCGCATTGTTTTGATTAGTTCTAACATCTGGGATCAGCATGCGCCATTTTAAGGCATGAAAAAGTTTCTACAATGGAATAGTCCATTCTGAGTAAGAATTCTGCAGTTTGTGCTACTGATACTACGTACCTAAGAAATTTAAAGAGCACTGAAAGCACTCCAAAAGCACATTTCTTCCCGGCTTTTCTCTAATTCCAAGCTCTGAACACTCAAGCAGTCAGCCAATAAAGCCTTCTAGCATCAGCTCCTGAATAGGCACATTAGGTGCCTAAGCATTTTTCTCACTGCTGACCCTCAGAATCTGTCTGCTTTGAATGAGCAGTACTGCAAGAGGTCCTGATATGTTTCTTTTAAGGCATATGGTTTGCCGTGGCTGTAGAAACTTGTTTCTATGTGAAATAGCAGGCTAGGGGAGCGGGGAGAGACAGCTTGACTAGGAAAGCAGATAAACCATTTTTTGTATTAATTACGGTTAGCAAGATCAGTCCCCTGGATATGCAGTTTGCTGTTTTCTTTAGTTAAGATGCATAGGTCCTTCAGTGGTCTCAGATGCTTCTTCTTCCACAGAGTCAAAGGGCTCTTGGAAAACCATTGTGAATGGATTAGCCTTTTCTGCCACAGTGTCTAGATTCCACATTTTTTTCTGGCTGGAAGAATAACCCAACATGGCCTTCCCATCTGAGCCTGGCTGAAGTTTACCTGTCTCTATTTCCCCCATTTCTTCTACACTATTGTCCTGCTTCTCTCAAAAATGGCTTGACTTCCACTGTTCGCAAGGATACCCACTGTCTAAGGAGGCATGATATAGGTGGCCAACTTCCTCTGCTCTGACAATTTCTTCTATTCTGTCTCCAAGTTTCAAGAATTATCTTTGCATGAGAAGCAGCCAGCTAGCCAGAAGTGAGACCATGATTTTCTAGTGGACTTTCTCCAGCTTGAAATCCCACACCCATGAAGTTAAAGGGTTTCTTGTTCCCCTCTTAAATGCAGTTTTATTATGGCAGAGGGAAATCCAAAGAGCTACTAGCCCATCACTTATGTTTTGTTTTTCTGTTGTAAATGTTACATCATAGGGATTGTTCTCCTTTTGCAAACACTGCAGTAGCTATATAAAATTTTCATTTTTCCAGACAGGATTACTTAAATGATAAACAAGCTACTATTGTGCCATATCATTGTGTCAGCAGTGACTGAACAAAGTAAAAATTACACAGTGTAACTTTAAGATGCCAAAATGAAAATCACTTAAAGCTTTCTGACTACTGGGAAAAAAGAAAAAAAGTGAGGAAAAAAAAATCCCACCAAACTCTCAGCAGTACATGATTCAGCTTGTACTGGCTAAAGCTGTATCTGACATTGTCAGTAGCAGAATCCAACTACAGCTCATCAAGAAAAATGTAATTCCTTTATTTGACTGTGTGTTCAGCTCCCTAATTTGAGGATTTTTAATAGTTCTCTGATTCTCAAGGTGGTCATAGTACAAATGGTATCTGCTGTGATAGCTTGCACCCAAAACCTGAACTTTTGACTAACTGCACAGATGAAACTGTTATGCCATTGGTGTTTTCCAGCTGGGAGAAAAACCAACCTTAAAATCCATCTGAGATCACTGCAAAGCAGCTGATACCATTCAAAAGACCACAAAAATGTGGGTGAAATGCTAAATTTTCAATGCTCTCTAAAGAGAAAAGAAAACAGGAAGATCCTTATGAAAATACTAAGTAGGAGATATTATCTTGCCTGACAAAGGCTTGCACGGCAAGACCACTAAACTAAAGAAACTGAAAATATACCCTTTAGCAAAGAACGACGTTGAAATCCATCTTAGCTGTCTTGTTTGCAAATGGAATCTGATCCTCATATTTCAAAGTAGCTGAAAATGACTCAAGACAAATTCACAAATCCAGTTACTCAACATGAGATAATGGAAATTATGGCTCTAAAACTCATGAGGGATGCTTCTGAGAAAATTTCTGGAAAGCGCTGTACAATTATGAATGATGAAACAATGGATTTCTCCAAAAGACAGCTAGCGGTTTTATGTCTGCAGCATGTGGATGACAACATGAACATTAATACAGAGTTCACCAGATTCTGCAATCCATTCTATATTTGTGGTGAAATAACATCAATAATTAGAATGTTGTGTGCAGATCTAAGGGACATCAACTGGTATGGATAATGCTACAACCGTGCTATTAAAATGGCAAGCTTTCCATCAGCCTGACTACAAAAGGAAGAACTACAAGCCATTAATACTCACTACTTAGGATTTTCCTTTATCTATACAGACATTTCTGAAAATGTTTTCTTTTTTTTTTTTTTAAATACCCAAAAGGGATGAAGGATATCAATGAGGATATGTTGCATACATCACCTAGCATCTGTGTCCTCTACCTAGCAAGAGGAATAGCTTCACAGTCTGAAAACTGCTTTGCACGTGTGAAACTTAGGAGTATGTAAAGGGTACAGTGAAAGATTCTGAATTAATAGCACAACAGCTCCAATGGAAAGACTAATATCCTCTTTGGTACCAAATTAAGTAAGAGAATCCTAGACACAGTAAACAACCAATCTTTTCACAGCCCTGCAAGGGATGGGGATGTTAATAGAGAAGGCCACTTTCTTACACAAAGATATTAATTTCCTTCAGTCATCCAGTTAGGATAAAAGTTACAACTTGTTTGTATCCGATGGCTTTTCACCAAAGATTACTGGAGTGCCTGAATGCGGTTACCAAAAATTAGAAGGGAGTTGTGTAAGTGTATCTTGTGCTGAAGTAATTGTTTTTATAGCATCCAGTATTCAATCAATTTGAATGCACAGGCTTAGAAAATGATTCAAGATCTTTAAACTCACATAACAACTCCAAACATAACAGAAATGCAAAAACAAAACAGGCTTCAAGTGGCCGATTCTGATTTCAGCTCTAATTGCCTGATTACTCAGCCTCTTCTGTGGCAAGCCAACTGTAAGCTCACAGAAAGGCCCTTGTAGTCAGTTCAGAAGTATCTTAGCTGGCTCAGCCAAGGCTGGCTTCCAAAACAGCAGAGTTGATAAAGACAATTTTTATGTTACCAGCCATCAGTGCTACAAGCAGGTGCAGTTTCAACACCCTATCATATTAAAAATAGAGCTTCAATCCAGTTATTTCTCCAGTGTTGTATGGTTTTAAAAATTAGAACAGAACTGATGACTTTTTTTGCTTACAGATGTTTTGGAAGAACCCATATCAAGAAATGGAGGGCAAATATGGGTGACTAGAACTTCAGAACTTTTGGGGGCCTGCATATAACTTCTTTCATTCACCTTTTAAAGGCAGCCTTCTGTCCTCTTCTCACAAAGCAATGCTGGATGTGCCTCCTCATAGGCTCAAGTAGCCCTATAAGCAGTTGCTTCATCTTTTCCTTCAGTTTTCAGAAATAACCTATTCCAAGCATGTATCTGTAAGACAAGGCTCCTCTTCTTCCTGAAGCCTCATACACTCAAAACAATCACCTGGCCCAGACATCTACTTGTTTAGAGAAAAAGCTGCCTTTCCTGTGAACACCTATCAGGGGTGTGATGGGAGCCTTGCCTCATCCCAGGACGTTACAGGAGGAGGGCCTAGGTTCCTTATGCCTTCCCTTCTTCCAACAATGGCTTCAAGTGTTTTCTTCACCCTCCCCTATTTATTCCCTGGATAAGTGGGACAGGAAAAGTGTCCTCACTAAGTTAACAGGCTCTCAAACTAGTATCTTGAGCTATAAAGGACTAGTCCACCCCTTACAGAGACAGGTAGTTTTCCCTTCCAAATTCAGCATTTCCTTAGGTTATAATTATAACCCTTTTTCTGAAAGGATTAAAGGCCCCAGAACTTCAAATTACTTGTCCCTATGCTGGTTCTAGAGCTAAAGCATTTAAAGTTCATGGATACTGTGAAAGGGACTTTTCCTCAATTCTTATAAAAGCTCCAGTTATTAACAGCCTATATTTTGCACTGAGATGCTCAACTTGGTCTCTAGGCCACATACTACTATTTTCAGAGACACAATGAATACTCAAAGCTGAGATCAGCATGTCTTTTATGGTATTTTTGTTTAAAAATCCTGGTCTTGAGTCCCCCATTCCCTGCTCAGCCTGACAGTAGAGGAAACCTTGAGAAAAGGCCAGACGTTCAGAAATAAAAGCGTCCGCTACCTACCCAGTATTTGTCTCCCTGTAGGACATCCTGCCAGACCGATGCCTTGACTCCGTTTGCCAAATAGTAAATACTTAAGATATATAATGCTTGATCCCTCTGCATCCCCCAGGAACTACTTCAACATTCACAACTTAAAGAGCTGATTTGTGTTTCCTCCTCCATTTCAGTACAGAAAATAACAAAAAGGAAAAATCCTTGTAAAATAGTTTGTCAGAAACCTTCGGCTTTATCAACAGCATATATATTCTTATGATTTGCAAGTCTTCCTTCCTTATAAGTAGTCTGACTTCATAGTTCAGCAAAGTTTGATCCAGAGATAGTTGGCATCTTTACAGTGAGTTGATAAGTAATGTTTTCATGAAATGTGACAGTAGTTACTGTGCATATAACAGAGTAAAGTAATTGACTCTCCTGATTTATTATAAATGCTATCAACACAAAATTCACAGTAAGACTTTCATTATATTATGTTTTCTGTATAAACATCTCCATGGGTTTTGCCGATCCATTTTACATCCAAGAAAACCTAACAGCAGGGATGCATAAAATATAAATATGTCTGAGTCTGTATTTTGACTATTTCTAAGAAATATGCTTTAAGCAATTAAATTGATAAATAGAACAGGAAAGGAAGCTACTTCATTGTTTAAATCCAACATTTCATGCCCAAATGATTTCACAGGATCCCTCTCTTCTTCAAATTGTCCTTCCACCTACCTGGACTTCCCCCTTCCCCCAACCCCAAAGGAAATGAACTACAGACAGTTTAGGGGGAGATAAGATTTATGCGTCTTAAACACTATAAAGACTTACTATATACTGCAGACAAAAGTTAGACAGTTCCTGCCAAAAACCCAGTCTATACACCCCTAGCTACAGACTGAGTTGGTGCCATAACCTGCAGATTGGAATGTGTTTAAATCAGGCATTACCCAAGGTACATATCAGGTGCTTTGAACCACCCAAAAACATCTGTACTGAGCATAATCATGCAGATACTGCTAGCTTTACAGAACTACAGCACAATGGAAAAATTTCATATCATCTGGTTTGTGACACCTGACCCATCTGTAATATCCAGCACTCTAGGGCTTTTCGGAGAGGTGGACCACTCCTCTGCTAAAAAGCATCTTCAGTTCAAAAAGCTTCAGTCTGAGCCTCTCTCATACGAGGTCAGATTCAAAGCCGGGCTTTCAATGGACAAAACTGGGGGACATGCACAAAATGTGACACTATATTCACGCACCTGTCTGTGTGTTAGATGTAGATGAAAATTGAATACTTGGGGATGTAGAACTCTAGTCAGGGTATTTACAGGAGCAAACTGGCTACAGTCCTGCCCCCATACTTGGCCTTCAAGGTATAAAGATTCAGTCCTCAATGAGACAATGCTTTTGCCTTAACTGTGAAAACTTCATGCAGTGTTTGGGTTAGATTTTCAAATATCACTCCTTTGGATGGCTAGTCATGAGGCATTCATTAAGTGTCAAACAAGCAGATGAAAGTTCTACCACTAAGTATTTTTTCCAATTCCACCATTCTTTCAGCAGCTATAAGCAAACAGTAGCACTCTCGTCCACCAGGAAGAGTCTGTGGGCCAGACCAATCCTATTGGCTGGAAATCAAGATAACTCCCACTGAGATTAAAAAAAAAAAAAGTAAATTGACTCTATTCTAAAATCTTACAGACATCTTGGCAAAAAAGTACACATACATAAAAAGCAGATTCTGAGTTTCCATCTGAAAAAAGATCTTGCAAACGTCTACTTTGCAAAAAAACATCTATTTCTTCTATTCCCACCCTTAAATCTCCTGTACACCTGCAATAGTTTAAAGTATTTATTTGCAAGTTATTATTTTTAAATACAGGTAGCCGATCACATGCACTACCGTGGCTGCGGATACAATATCCTAGCAAAGTAGGACTTCCATAATCCCAGCAGACTCCACCTTTAGAAAGAAGTCCTAGGACAGCTTAAAGTCTCATTCCTTCTTGTTCTCATTCCTACTTTCTTGCACATCTGAAGAAAACACAGAGATGATAGTTAGCTAGGAATTCCTGTAATTATCAAGAAGTAAAAGTTCAACAAAATACTGTTTTCCATGTCTTTCCTTCTTTGTGATATTACTGTGCCTTCCGTGGGCCAAAATTCTACCAAAAGAGGTAGGAGGGACAACAAATATTTAGTGGGTCTAACCAGGAAATTTCTTTATGCTTCAGAGACAAGGACTGAGCTGATAATCTACAGCAAAAGTCCACCAGTAGATCAAAAAGGTCCTCCTTGTGGTAGGTCAATAAAACTCACTCCAGCACTGCATAATTTGTTTACACAGCAGGTCTAGTTTAAGATTCTCAGGTTATTGTTTTAAATACTTTCATATGATCTTCATGAATGGTCACTGTTGTGCTACTCACTCAGATCTCCAGAAACAGGAGTCACAACAAGAGATCTTATTACCCATTGTTGAAAACAAAATAAAACTCTCTCTTCTGTAGTGGAAGTAACCATAGGCAGTCTAATCTCCTTAGCTCCACAGGTGTCTGCCGGTGTGATTTTAAATGGCTGTCTTCCAAGCACATGTAATTTGGTCTACACCCCATCAGCCAAATCTTTCTGTGAAAACTATATCTAGAGCAACTGTCAAACTCTTCAGCAACTGCGTGGCATACAGTATGCGTATGTCCAGCAATGCATGCTGTCCTGGTTTCAGCTGGGATGGAGTTAAATTTCTTCATCGTAGCTAGTATGGGGCTGTGTTTTGGAGTTTTGCTGGAAACAGCGGTGATAATGTGGAGATGTTTTAGTTGTTGCTAAGTAGCGCTTACAATGGTCAAGGACTTTTTCAGCTCCCCGTGCTCTGACGGGTGCACAAGAAGCTGGGAGGGGACACAGCCAGGACAGCTGACCCCAACTGGCCAAAGGGATATTCCATACCATATGACGTCATGCTCAGTATATAAAGCTGGGGGAAGAAGAAGGAAGGGGGGATGTTTGGAGTGACGGCGTTTGTCTTCCCAAGTAACTGTTACGCATGATGGAGCCCTGCTGTCCTGGAGACGGCTGAGAGCCTGCCTGCCCATGGGAAGTAGTGAATGAATTCCTTGTTTTCCTTTGCTTCCACGCACAGCTTTTGCTTGACCTGTTAAACTGTCTTTATCTCAAACCATGAGTTGCCTCACTTTTACTCTTCTGATTCTCTCCCCCATCCCACCAGGGGAGAGTGAGTGAGCGGCTGCGTGGTGCTTAGTTGCTGACTGGGGCTAAACCACAACACATGCCTAACCTACTTGTAGATTAACAGCCCTCCTATCACTGACTTGTTTAGGCCTAGGTCCAATGACAAAACATTCTGCTAAAGAAAACAAAGCATGACACTCAATCCTGCCTTCCCACTGGCTGAGAGTGAAATACTGCCTTGCACAAAAGTACTTATTGCCATCATTTTAATGATGTCAAAATGATACTTTGATTCCAAAAGCTAATCCTTGACTTGAATGAAGTTAGCTAATCCGTCTGTTGTGTCACTTGTCTTCAGAGA
Organism: Phalacrocorax carbo; assembly: GCF_963921805.1. Taxonomy (NCBI): domain Eukaryota; kingdom Metazoa; phylum Chordata; class Aves; order Suliformes; family Phalacrocoracidae; genus Phalacrocorax; species Phalacrocorax carbo. The sequence continues at coordinate 45,582,153 of NC_087518.1, read as the reverse complement.
GGAGGTTTGTCTTTATTAGGCTGTATTGTTGAATGAGATACTCATAGGAAACAGCTTCCTTATCTATTCCAATAGCCAAAATTAGCCTAGACAATGAAGTGGTACTCTCATACTGGGAAATGTTATAGGGCTTAATCTCAGAAACAGCTACTACAGGAGTACAGAACATTTACTACATTTAAAGGCACATAAGATGACAGGAAGGGCAGTGACTTGCATTCATCCTCTTTCTGTCAGGCCAATACAGCTCTACTCCCTACCCTCACTAAACCAAAACCTTTCAAGCAGAAGAGCAGACAGGGCCTCTGGGAGCTCCCTCCCAGGTTTCAATCTTTGCCAAAGAACCCTAGGCCTGGCTTGCTGTCCTTAGGCTAGTGCAACTCGACTGAAGTAACTTCTGCAAATGCACTTCAGTACTAACACACCAGAGGCCTTTATTATTCAAGCCCCCAACTTCCACTAAACACAACAGCTAATACCAAGTCAGACTTCCAAGGCAAGTACCATCTTCAATGTTCTCTAGAGACATCAATGAATGTGCACAGAGTCCAGGGTAGCTGTGACTTCCTGTGTTTTACAGGTGATGGACTGGAAGCAAAGAGACTTAGTAAGTCAGTCCAGGACAGGCTGCAGGACCTATATTCAGAATAATGCTTTCCCCTAGGTTCACAGTCTCTAGCTGCCTCTCCTTGTGTTATGCCTCAGAATGGTTTATGAACAATCCAGGAGGGTTGCTGAAGAAAAAGGATAAGAGAATTTTGTTCTTAATGAAGAACATCTTCATCCAAACTTGTGCAAAAGTGGAACGGTACTGCTAGTGACCAGGACAGGGATGGGAGCAGCTGCTCTGAATATTTACATAATCAAGATGTCCAAATAAATACATGCAGTTGTAATGGTTGCCATTTCTGCTTGTTAATTTTTCTCCTGTTACTGCATACATAACTCAGCCTGCCTGACATGTATACGTACATACCAGTTTTGTATTTGCCAGAACACTTACAAATCTTTCTATGGTCAAAGTATCTCCAGGCCCCTAATGAGATGCAGTATCTTTTCTTTAGGAAACTTACACAAGGCTTAAAGACAGTTCCTCCCAAAGGAATTTTAAAAAGTGGGTGAGGGAGGGAAAGGGGAGAACTGAGGCACAGAGAGTTCAAGTAATGTGTTCATAGTTGTACAGCAAGCCTGGAGAGAGCTGGGAATTGAAGCCAGACCTCCCAAGGCCCAGCTTAGCACATTAACCACTAGACCCTCTTTCCTGAAAAGCCTACTCCCACTTTCAACTGCATAGCAAATCGGAGCATTGAACTAAATACTTGGCACCAGGCATCAATATTGATGGATCACTTAATTTCCCAATATCTCAAATCATCAGCACACACATCGTGGTCTCTTGCTCCACAACATATACAATATATAGTCTATTTTCACAAAGCCACAAGTAATTGTTGCTTCATCCGTTAAGAGTATTTTGGCAGAATAGAGGTTTTTTTGTTTTGTTTTTGTTTGGAAATCCTGCCAAGAAAACCTCTTTGGTGGATAGTAACACATTTAGGGACTTGTTACATTACAAGTTAAAAGGAAAACTTGATTAAAAATTATATTCAACAGAATGGAGTTCACTGAAGAATCGAAGCATCAAAGAATGGGAATCTTTCCCAGTAAGGCCAAAGTTACTGCCCAGAGTCCATGGCAAACAAAGGAATTATTCATCAGTAGTACACCTTCCCTCCTGAGTAGTTGCAAGAGCATAGAAAAGCAGAGCTGGCCCTGGTATCAAGAGGCTAACTCTATCTTACACAAAAAAAATTACAGTCTAGACTCAGTCACAATGTCCACAATATATTTCAAATTTCAGCTGTGCTTCACAAGATCAGACAGATCATGTTTCCTAAACAATTTAAAGAGTTAGCTCACAGGGCTTCCAAAAAAGCTCTTCAAGGAGAAGTGAACCCCTGAGCATTTTACATATATCCATACACACAGAAATACCTAACATACATTTTCAAGGCTTTCAGGAGACCAGCATACATACAATGGGCTGCCAACATGAGGCAAAGCCCACAAAACCCAACTCTTAAGAGAGAGTAAATACTACAGCCCTGTTTCACTGCTGGAACAGTAGACGTGATGCTGGAACAGTATCACAGTTGACCTACTGACCTGGGGATTTACAGGTCACTGAAACTTCTCGGGATGATCATGTCTTGCTGCTGTCTTTCACTGTAATAAGGGAATGATTTGTATTTGAGTACATACAAGATACTCTTGGATTGGAAGATTCCCTTGATTTAAAAAGGAATCCAAGCCAGCTGCTGGTAATATCAGCAGTCACCAGCTCTGAGCTACAACAGCTCCATCATCTCAGTAATCTAGCCAACTCCTTTCGCATTGTGGTTTAACCACATATGCTAAAAATACCTCTCAGTGGGGGTGAATTTAACAGAGAAAGGGAAGACAGCCAGCCATCATTTCCTGAATTTACAAGACGAAAGATACTCCTGCAGGTGTGCTACCTATGAGTTGGAAAGTTAGTTACTTCTCAATCACCAGAAGAACTAAGACTACCACAGGGACAAAGCTGACCTTGAAGGTAAATCAGTCTACAAAATACTATGGTCCCTCCCTAGCTGGTGACCTCTGTGAAAGGATCCAGTTCCCTGCATCATACAAAGTCAGTGCTATTCTTGGAAGCCAAAGGGATCAAGGATTGAGATTTTGTTGCAGTTTGAGGAGATACCCAGTGGGTTGTTTGATCCGAATTCAAGTAGGAAAGTAAGTTGGATTAGGGTAAGGCCTGCAATTATGAAGGGGAGTAGGAAATGTAGGGTGAAAAAGCAGGTTGGTGTTGGGTTGTCCACTGAGAATCCCCCTCAAGCCCATTCAACAAGGGTTTGGCCAATATAGGGGATGGCTGAGAATAGGTTGGTGATTACTGTAGCCCCTCAGAAAGATATCTGTCCTCATGGTAGTACATATCCTACAAAGGCAGTTGCTATGAGGGTGAGTAGGAAGATAACTCCTGTGTTTCATGTTTCTTTGTATAGGTAGGAGCCGTAGTAGAATCCTCATCCAATGTGGAGATAGATGCAGATGAAGAAGAATGATGCACCATTTGCATGTAGGTTTCTGATTAATCAGCCATATTATACATTTCCACAAGTGTGGGAGGCTGAGAAGAATGCTAGGGTTGTGTCTGTGGTATAGTGTGTAGCTAGTAGCAGGCCGGTCAGGATTTGTGTTATTAGGCAGATGCCTAATAGGGAGCCGAAGTTTCATCAGGTGGAGATATTTGCGGGGGTAGGGAGGTCGATTAGGGAGGTGTTAACTATTTTTAGTAGCAGGTGAGTTTTTCAGATGTTTAGGGCCATTAGGTTTGGGCTCTGTGTGTTGATGGATCAAGGAATCTTTGAATCAAAGATTCAAAGATTCATGGCAAGAAATCTGCCCTCCTGCTTCTATGATGGAAAGCAAATGTTCCAAGTCTACACAAAAATGCAATGGATTACTGTACTTATCTGTCAGCTCTTCCATGTGGATACATGCAAGGCTGAACCACTATACTGCCGTCACCACACTGCTTTGTGCATTACAGACATGTCCCAGCTATGCTTATCTGTCCATGTGGTCAAATCATCACAGCTTAACAGCTGAGCCGTTCTGTCTGTTCATGGAGTAAGCATTTTTAGCCTGAAGCAGGTGTGAGATCATTCTTCTCAAATATTTTTTCCAGGGTGAGCCAAGCTAAGTTACATTGTCTCCCCTTTCCCACAGGCCAAGAGCACAGTAGGGGACAGTCATCACAGTGTAGCTGGCACATGAGAATTTTTATTTTGCAAAAATGAACATCAGTTATAAAAGCAGAAGACTCTCATTGTCCCGTCCTTGCAAAAAATCCCAAACCTGTCTAAAAAACAAACTTGTACATTGAACAGGCATGTCTCTGGCCAAATAAAGTCACAATTTTAACCTGTGGTTAAAAAAATATGAACAATTTAAGTGACCAAAAAACATTACATTATAGAGAAATTCCAAGCCAACATGAAGAAGAGAAAACAAAAAACAAAGAGCATGAGCTTTTTGTTTGGCTCAACTCAGTGAAAACTGTGGATATAACGTGAACACTTCTTCGGTGAAAGATCAAGACTAGTTCTTCACAGCTCTGCTCTAAATGGAAGAAAATACAACTCTTAGACATGTAACACTTGAACAGCCACTGGTCTAGTCCCAACTCTCCATCTTTTCTTTTTTCTTTTCCCCCACAAAGCTTATAGTGATTGAACAATTTTCTTATCCCTGACTGCATGCTGCCAACATTGGTGCTACAGCATAGACATTATGACTTTAATAAAACTAGAAGCAGCTAATGGGTAACAATAAAAAATAATATTTTTCCTTCAAGCAATTAAATTGTAATATAGGGCTCTCTAATTCCTTCCTGTCTGGTCCCATGGGCCTAAGAATAAGGCAACATAAGAAATAAATAATGTGTTGCTGTTACACTGTTCCAACCAAATCTTAAAGTCCCTACAGGAGAAATATTGTCTCCCTCATTAATTCTGAAATCTCTTTTATGGTTTCATATATCAAGTTACCTTTCTGCTAACCTTTTATTTATACGCTAGTTTACTGCATTATGTTTCCAATTCAGCATTGTTTTAATGAGTAACTTGGCTTTGATAAGTCTATGACACATCACAGACAAATTCATGTAACGTTTAGCCCAGCAAACACTCCAAAATAAGCAGACACCCAACATTCAAAGGGTCTGCAATATTTTGCAACCACACCTTAATGTTAGTTTTTATTTATTCCCTTCCAAATAACTTCCCAGCTCACTTTAACAAAGAGGTACTCGCAGCAGCCAAGAAAGGTATTATGTTAGAAGGGAGGGAGGGGTCAGTAAGCATTTAGACATGAGTATTAAAATATCAGAGTCTGATTTCTGAATCAGACCCTGAATAACCTATATGGAATGAAAGCAACAACCCCAAAACTGCATGTTTAACATAATCTGGGAATTTACTTCATCTACTGTCAGGGAAGCTGCAGAGAGTCTGGTCAAGATCAGTCTTTCAGAGCTAGGTGGAGAACGAACAGATGTAACCCTCTTCTAAATGTTTTTAATGTAACCTGCATGGTAGTTACATACAGGTATCAGAAGGCTCTATGAGCAAAACAGCGGCTTCTCAAGTCTACAAAGTAATCTGTAAGCATTTGCAAGATTGCACTTATGTGAAAGAACTAGATAATGCACAGAGAACAAAAGACAAACCTCAAAACATGCAGTGGAAATGCAACCATCCCATCAAGAAGTCTTGCACAGGGATCTCAGGCAAGAGAAGGAATCTGTACCTTGAGGTGAAATCAAAGGGGGACTAAAAGGGTAAGATGGGGGAAAGCTACAAAGTGTCTGCTGGACTAAAAGGAGATGAGAAACCTTCAAATTCAATCAAGGTGGTCGTTTGGTTTTTGTTTTGTTTTGTTTTTTTAAGAGCTGTGAGACTTAACTCAGAAACTAACCCAAGGCTGAACCCAAAGAGGCTGCAGGCTGGGGGGTTCTGCTTTCACCACATGGCTTCTTCAGGGCTCTTATACCAGCTCTTTAGCCTGTCCACCCTGAGCCTTGGACTTGCAGCTGTTCATCCTAAACAGGAGGCATACTTGATCTCATTTACTGTCCCCACCAGGGATGGACATTTCAGTGAGAAACATCTCTCTCATGCCACCTGGGTTGCAAAACTCCTACACAATGTAACCCTGACATTGTTACAGAACTGGCATCCTGAAGATTCACAGACGCAGCTCAAAGCATCGCCCCTGTTCCAAAAAAAAGACAAATCAACTATAGGAAAGTAAGTGTTAATTCCCCAATACTGTAAAAAGATCGTTATCCCAATTCAAAATGGGATTGGGAAAAAAGGGGGTTGGGGTTTGATTCTGTTTCTTTTCTTAATCTGACATATTACCTTTGCTGGAGTTTGTGAAAATCACACAGTTACGAAAGCATAAACAGCACTGAGGAGAAAGAGTCTATCTTCCCATTTCAGAGAGACTGCACTAGGATACAGTTCCTAAGGCACCAGCTTAATTAAAAATGAAATTTTTTAGTGTTGGACACATTTAAAGTACGTGCCTGAAATGAGTGTGTGTTAACCAGCTTAGCTTTGCTTCAGAGAACTCTTCCGTCTGGTAAAACTCCCTAGTATTTTACAACAGCACCCATGTCCCCACACCCACACACACCACTATCATCTTCAGTGATGATATGCGTCCTGGAAATACTAGTTATTGTAGCTCCGAGCCCTGCATTTTATGAGCTTTGAGTAATTCTTAGCACTCAAAAACCTCATTCCAAACAGGAATAAAGTTCGGGGTTTTTTAATTAAAAAAAAAAAAAAAAAGACAGGTAGTGGTTGGCATGAACAGAAATGGGGACCAGAAATTTCTTTTTCCCTGCACATAGTTTTGGTTGCATTTACGGGCTGCTGCATTCAATAGTTTGATCAGTTCCACATTAAGTGAAATTTTACTTTTGACCACTCTAAAGTGGAGCTCTAAGGATTTCTGAGTTACAATATTTACTTATATGCAGTGGGTTTGGCCCACATACTCTCCCCTCAGGCATTAAGCACTTTACAAAAGCAGGTAAGTATCACTAGCTTCATTCTGCAAGCAGCGAGCCCAAGGCAGCGAGAATCTGCCTGACTCATGCAGGATTGTAACGATAAGCCAAGGCAGGGTCAGGCCCCAAACTCAGATCTGACACACAGCCACATGGCTAGACTTCAGCACTGTGACCAGAGGCAGATGGCATTCAGTTGGGTTATACACCATGGGTTCATAATAAATTTTACTGGACTCAGGAGGCCAAGTATATCACCTTTTTTGGCAAAATGAAAATACTAAATTAAGGATTTAATCACATATACACGGCTTGTGAGGCATTCCCAGGGATGTCCCTGATCCGAAGCTGAGAGGCAGCAATGCTGTCAACTGGCTGCAGCTCTTACATGCTCAGTCAAGCCACATCTGTGCAGACTATTTAGCCCTTATCCAACCCAAGAATCCCAGTCAGATCCATTTAAAGGACTTCACAGCCAGGTCTGTAAGTCCAAGCTCACTAATAATACACTTGTGCAAGCAGACCTTTGAAGCCAACAAGACTACTCAAGTACATAAGGACAGCATACTGGCATATGAGATTGATCTTTCCAAAATTGAAACAACCAATTTCCAGAATATTTTCTAAAATTAAGAGCAGCACTGGAAATTACTAAAAGTAAGGACATTTCATACCCACTGAATTATGTCTCTACTTACACAGCATCAGGTTCATCAACTTCTTTTCACTTAAATTTAAAAAAGAACAATATTCACTGTTAGTCTTCCCTCTCCATCTGCTTCTCAGTTACAAGATTTTGCTTATGAATGCAGAGAAGAAACAAAGAATGTAATGAAGATGCTTTTGAAGAGAGAATTATTTGCTGCTGCTGCTTTTCAAAACTGTTACTGTTGCAGGACACTTCAGTATCTTTGATTCACAAAAACCATTATTTATAATATACATTATATATATTTAGTACATATTAATATATAAGTGTATAAACATATGTACTACAGTATACACCAAACTACTTAGATAAAACATTTGTCAGAAAGGACAATTTCTTAAACCGCACAGAGCTGAAGAGAATTTTTTCTGTTTCATGGAGTGCTTATTTCACTCCATTAAACTATTTTTTCTGTTGTTCTCAGTTGGGGCTTATACTGGTATCACTCTCACCACCAGAACTATACCTACAAAATGCTCTATAAAAGCATGAGTTATAACATCACAGTTTAATCAGCCCTAACCTGACTAGCTTAATGAGGAACAATTGTATAAGTAGGAAAATGATTTACCTTGGGACTCTGAGGCAGATAATTTTGGTTAAATTTTTCCAGATGGCTTCAGAATCTGAAAATTAGCCAAACGCTTTACCTACCTACTGAAAGAGACTGGATGCCTTCCCTGGCTGATTCATGAAAATAACATGTATATGCTCTATATGGCATGATACCCTCCATTCTTGGCTACAAGCACAAGGATATAATTATCACAGTGAGCTGATAAGTGTTGTTCTTTCTGTTTATATTAGTAATGCAGATTAAACACAAACTACTTGCAGCCTCTGGATTTTATATTCCTCCCTTCTTTTCTTTGATCCAGTAAGCTCTAATGGCAGGAAATGGGGCATTTCTGTCTCCCAGCAGCACAGAGATGGCACAATGCTAGTGCTATATGTGTATGTACTTGAGTATATATTTATGTATCCATATATATCTCTAGCATAGTGCTTTGAACATGCTTGATAATAAGGGCTTAAATATGGCTGTTTCTTACTATCTAGGATGCACCACAAGACAGTGGTGCATGTTAGACAAGGACTTCAGCTCAGCAATACCTAGTGCTCAGTTATCCTACAGTGACAGCGCTCCCTGTGACTGTCTCTGCATACCAGTTGGGTTTCCTTAGAGCTGTCTTTTCTTTACAAGAACCCCTCTCTTTACAAGGACCCAACACCATGGCCAATAGGTTATCCTCACTTCCCACACACCATCCAGGGAAATCCTGATGTATGATTTGGCCAACACAGGCATCTTCTAAAGGCCTCCTGCCCAGCTTGTTTAGCCTCCTTCAGCAATGCCCCAGCATCGTCAGTCTGCATCCTCCACAGCCAGGAGAAGCAGAAACACAAACCAACAATAAGAAAAAAAAAAAAGAAAAAAGCCAAAGAAAAAGCAATAGGGTGAAGGGGAACAACTGTTCTGGCAAAGCATGGCAGGACAGACCAAAGGAAGTAGAGAAGCTGGGGGGAGCCAGCAAGAATCTTTTCAGTAGGATGCCATGTTGAGAGGAAAGTTATAACTGCAGGCCTTCCTCCCTGGCAGCCTGGTACCAACACTTTGACTCCAAGGACAATTCTTTTGTAAGACCAGAAATCATTAATAGCGCAACTAGTTTTCCTAGTGAAGCAATATCTGTTGGAGCTGAAGGAATTCATTTTTCCTTCAGCTTACACAAACTTAGAAAAGTCTAAGTCAAGAGGAGGATTTCTGGGTCCAGTGCCTGGTTTATCGCTAGTACCACTACATGAAACTCCAAATGAATTTTGCTGACAGAAGTCAAACTTAGCAAACGAGACAGCATTTAAACATCAAGGAGAGGGCTGTGAAAGACAGCTAAGCATTAGGATAGAGGGGCCACAGAATCTGTGTTATTGGCGGTGTGTAAGAACAGACTTGGCAAAGATCATCTAGAAATGGTGTGGGGAACGTTGATCCTGGCTGGGGAAAGGAGGATGTCTGTCATCTCTTGAGTGCTGGCCATCATCACCAGACATTTTCACTCGTGATTAAAAGCACTATTTCTCCAGCAAAACCTAACAACCTGGCTATGAGGGCAGAGATTTGTGATGCCCTCACAACGCTGAGGGGTACCATTACTAGTATAAGCCAAAACACAATAAATACTCTTCTACCTGCCCTTCATGTACAGCATCCCATTTCCCATTTGAAGATACTGTCTTTTTAAAAGTGATAATTTTTTTCCATTTTATGTAGGACTGAGGGACTATGCTGCATTTTCTGCAATACCATCCATTTTCTCCCCCTCTTTTTCTTTTTGCATAAACATTATGCATCTCTGATTTGCATCAGTTCCCAACAAAATAATTCACATTCTTTTCAGTCTCAAACACCCCCCCCCTTTTTTTTTTTAAGTCTCTGATCTATTATTCAACCCATATTTGAAGTCTTTTAAATTCTGCTGAATCTTTTAGGAGGCAAAATATTGATATAACAACACTGTATTATTTCCAGTGCTATTTTCTATTCTCTTCGTTTTATTCTCTAACATCTGTTGTTTTGGCTTATGCCATACAGTTGGGGAAGGAGGGCTGAAATCTCTATAGGGAAGCATCTGCATTATGAAGATTTTCACTTACTAATGGGAGAGAAGGTCTATTCTAAAATCTCAGGTTGGAAGGGATGTTTTAGTGAGCAAGCTAGGTGGGGGAAAAAAAAGAAATAAGAGAAAACAGAAGAATTTCCACTGGATTTGTTGGAAATCGGGGCTGTAGTTTAGCTAAGAGATTTTCAAACACAGCTTGCTCTGATGATACTAGGTGCAAGGTCTTGTTTTAGCCCAAATTAAATCACACAACACTTTATAAAAACAACTGTATTCACAGAAAACTGTATTTGTTATATAGCTTTCTCATTTTGCAAAGTTTTTTAGTTATCTGTCTTGAGAAGTCCAAATGAAAGCAAATCATAAATATACCTACAATTTGCATTCCTTCCCCATAGAAGATACTGAAGCATCTTATTCATTTAAATACTTGAAACCTATAATTTCAACACATTTTTACCATTATCTCGTCCAGAAAAGATATTGATTTTAGATTAAAAGTAAACAGCTATTAATTCAGCACAAGTCTTTCCATTTTGATGAAGAAGTTACAGGAAGGAGGTGAATATTGCACAACAACAAGTAATTTTACTTTATTGACATAAAAACTATACTTAAAATTTTCTTATATTTGTAATGAACTGTACTTCTAAAAGTCTAAGCTGATATGAGGTTAAAATGCTATATAACCCAACTTACGACCTCAAGGCTATCTTCTCACGCAGCAATTTGTCTGCTTTAGGGAAGACACAGCTTTGCGGAGGATCCAGGTTAGCACAAATTCAGCCACAGAAGGCTAAAGCTCAGAATGAAAATGCTGCACCAAGCCAGAATGTGTCCTTAGATACATCCATGTATCTGAAATCAGTGGCAATATTCCAGGTTTGCACCTGTGTAACCGATAGCAGAATGCAGGTATCTGTTTTCCCTTCAGACATAATATTCAGTTAAGACAAGAAAACAAATTCAAGCTGTTCCCACTTCTTATGTTTACCCAAATCCTCTAATTGCTCTCCACAGGAAATACTTAGAGGATACTCTTATGCTGACATGCAAAATATTACACAGGGTGATTCCCTCTAACCTATTACTAAGAATTCTGTGCAAAGCCCCACGTATCAAGGTGGGGACAAGCAGCTCCACCTGACTCTTGCTGATTTACCCAATTTGCACCTGCATAAGCAGAATTCAGAGCGTGTTTACAGAGTAGTTTTTAGCAGTGTCAAAGGCTGTTTGCACAGGTCTGCTGACTGGGAATCCTGAAGCATACAGAACGCATGTAGGGCCAACAGTAAAAGCAGTAGGCCATAAAGGGTCACAAGTTCTTAAGCAGAACTGAATAAATTCACTTGAAAGACCAGAAATACGAGGTGGCCTGTGGCTCACAAAGGGAGAAAAACAAAACTCAAACTTTCCAAAGAGCAAAAGCTTATTAATCTTTTTCTTTTCAGCTTCTGAAGTTTTATAACCACATATCTCACCTACAAGTACGCAGTCTAAGACCAACGTGTCTTGTTCCGTGTAAACTCCCCAATCAATGCTGCCTCCTTTTCTATTAATCCACCCTTTAAAATCTGTTTTTTTATCAGGTTTTAATGTCTAACATGATTTAATCAAGAACACATGCCTCATAAATATCATCTGTCATGTTCCATTAGTTTCATGTGGAAAAGTACAAGTCAATAAACAAAGGTTGTGCCATAAATCTGCCTTGAACACATTATACCTCAAATAAGAAAATAAAAACATGTGTGTCCTTTGACCTGGATATTTTTAAAATGGAACTTCAGGTATTGTCTTATGCCTTTAAAAATGTCTAAAGCATTCACAATTAATTGTGTACCTAAGCAATTTCAATTTACATAATGTTGATATAGAGACGGTGATTAAATAAGCACTATGCCTTTAAGGCACCTGTTAAATAACATCACTGCCTCTGGGTTAAACTGATATCCTGGTCTGCACAATGAAAACCAGGTCTCTCCACCATGCAATTCTGCTGTAAAAATCCCTCATAACACACACGAGGCATTGGGCTCAGTTATTAAAAGACAGAGGGGAAGAAAGGAAAAAGAAGGGGGGGCGGGGAAAGGAAAAGCACCTTCTCTTGTCTGCTGCATGGAAACGTGGTTGCTGTAAACACCACCAAGTCCAAACAGCAAGCATCCCTATGAGCTCTCCTCAGGCACTCCACTCCGGCATTGGTGGGCACTAGTTTGTCACCAGTTGTCTGATTGTCTAAGTACACAAATAACATGAGATACTCAGTTTTGGTACTTACACCAATGATCAAGTTTGATGCTTGGGTCATCTGGGAATTTTCACTGAAGGAAATTCCCGGCCTTTCCAGAGTTGCAGGCCATGGTCAGTGCTTTCAACCTCTCCTGCTCTTTGCAGCACACAGCAGTTTGTGGCTTTTGGTATTTTCCACTAATGATCTCAGTTTGTTATAGGCTGCTGGGGAGAGCTTTGCGGCCTGTGGGTGGTGTGGGACAGATGCTTCCTGGACTGCACGTTGATTGCCTGCAATAGCAATATACTGGATTTGATCGTTCACGTGGTCTTTCACAGTCCCTTGCTCCAATCAACCCACTGGGCTTTGGATTGGACACCCTCCCTGCCCCACTTTTTGCTCTACAGCAGCACAGACAAGAAGGGCCAGAGTTTTCACTGGGGTCCCTGTCCATCCCCCAACAACTTTCTGTGCAGCATGCTGCCCATTGTGTCCTAGAGCTGGTCGACTTGTGAGGTGGCTCACTCAATTTAGCTCTGCCAAAAGCAATATTCACTTGTTGAGGCCCTGCTGAATTTGGTAGGACCTGGGAAGGGGTGAACAGTTCTGATTCCTGTCTAAAAACAGGAAAATTGGACAGACAACAGCTCTAGAGTCCTTGAGAAGGGAAGTCAAATGTTTTCTTCTCATGCATTGTGAAATCTGATGAACAAGAAGCTCACAACTCAACAGTATTTTCCTTCTAAAGCTTCAAAATTTAAAATATCTAGGTTTTTTCCTTAATGACTACTTTGATCACACACACACACTTACTTCCTGCAGGTCCAGTTTGACCTCTTTTTGCAAATGGGCCTATACTCATGTCCAAAGTAGTTGACCCCATTGGTTTTTAATTTTTCCTCCTGCCTTTTCCCAGTGTTTCCTCCCTTCTGTGTCCAGCCCCACCTTCAACTTCTCCCAACCCTTCAGCCACCAACTGATCGGCCTAGGATGTGCGCAGACACAGATGGTCTGGGTGCCCTGACCTGCTCATCACATATCTCTCAGAAGGAAATGGGTAGCATATTGCCTCTCCCTGCCCAACTTTGCAGTTGTAGCATTTGCTCCTATGGGGAACAGCTGAAGTTAACATTGAACTGTTTTATGCAAGTCCCAACACAGAGTTTTCTAGTTTTCACTCCTTTCAAATGTTCACCTTTGAAAACAGGAGCTGCATGTCTACAATCCCAGTTCCTCACTGAGTACTCACTGGTTCCTCTGCCTCTGGATTTGGAATTACAGGATAACACTATTAGTCAGGAACTGGTAAGGTAGAGCACTCCTAATGTAGTTACCAGGCTCTGACATTCACTTACCCAAATCTCTACAAACTGTGTGTTGTTAAATAATCTGCCAGAGTTTATAATCTTCTAGGAATGTCCACTGCCCTCCAACTTGTTCCAACACTAAAACTGCCCAAAGAACGTCAATGTGCCTTATGACACCTCACTGTGCTTACCTGTGCAGGGCAGCAAGCAGACCTCAGCTTCTGCTGCCCTCACAGCACCGCCAGTCTGAGGGTATGCCTGGAATATACAGCTTTTTATGGAGTTCCTCCAAGTTCCCAGTCACACCTTCCTGGTACCAGACAGGTCAGTCCCAGTGCAGATCAGCCAAAGTTGTGACTGGGTGTTGTGGGGATGGGAAGAGCCCATGTGATGAAAACCCAGGAGGAAATAGATGACAGCAGATACAGACAAGGGAGGACAAGTTAAGCAAGCAAATCTCACATTCAGCCAGTGGTGCTGATGTGTCTGGCACCACAAACAAAGCCACAAAAGCATTCTAGCACCACAAAATTTCTGCAGTATTGCTGAGCAACACTACTGAGTTTACCTGAAAATAAACAAAATAGATTTACAACACCAATGTTGTGAGTCTCTGCAAGGAGGAGGCTGGCAAGGGGGATTCCTGTCACCACAGGAACTCCCTCACTCTCACATTACTTAGTTGGCAGTACTACCAGCCCTGTGGGCCCATATTAGAACTATGAATTGCACAGTACCACAAGCTTAAGACAGCACCCAGTAGGGTGATCATCATCACAGCAACCAGCAGAGTAACCCTCACAGCACCTGAATGCAGCCCTTCACAAGTCAGAGTTTAGAGAACCAGCCCAAATGGCTGGGCAGAGACTCAGACCTCCGGAGCATCTCACAGGACACACTGGGAGCATGCAAAGTATTTTATTTTATATGTTAAGTGAGAGGACGCTTCAAGTTCCCAGTGCAAGACACAAAATCAGTGTATGGTACACAATCCCAAGTGCATTCTCCCAGGCTACATCTAACCTGGCTGAACACCAGGGCCCTTCGCTGGCAGAGGAACAAGTCTCTGCCAAAAACCTGCACTAATTACAGCTGCTCTCAGGGCCCTTATAAACATCAGGCTCCACTTTCCACCTCTTGTGTTTCCTTTTCTTTCAATAACGAAATTTTAAAAAGAAAACTAGTTTTCTGGGTCAGAAGACTCTACACATTAGAACAGTTTGATAGGAAAGTCATAATACTTGTAATTCCCCGAGATCTTTTATCTTGCACATCTCAGACAGGCTCCAATAGTATCACCTGGCAAGGAGCCAAAGGAGCTCTGCTACTAAACCAGCATGATAAGATCAGCACTGAGTGGAGGAAACGCCAACAAAAATCTCCCACTTTTCCCTGGATTTTCATCCAAATAAATGACTATGTCACTTTCGTTCCCCCCTCGACAAAGTCTCAGCGCCTGAAGGTCAGCCCCGTTGTCCCTCAGTAACACTAAATTAATAAAAGAGTATTTCTCTGAGTCACTCTCCTACCCCACTACTTGTCTACAAGGCCTCAACTCCTTGGTGGAACAGTAGAATATCACACAGCATAGCTTTCTAGACAACTGTCTGCATAATGTGCTGGAATTCACAATGGGAAGGATTCAAAATTAATACTATTGCACCACTCATAGAAGACGCCATAAAAGGAGACCCACAGAAAGCACAAACTATGTAACCTTCAATGCCAGAAGACTGAGCACCAGATCCAGAGAGGTATTTAGGCACTGAATTTCCACTGATGTTAGTGGGAGTCAGGTGCTTAAGTACCTTTCTGGATCAGACCTTTAGAAGAGGAAGCTTCAAGGCTTGATTTTTCAGTGGTTCTACAGTTCCTACAAACTCTTCAGCACCTCCTTTGAGGGGCAAGTCCTTCAAAGGAATGCCTAGGAGACTCATCACACGTTTGTCTTGCCTGAAAACAACCATTCAGTTCTCAAAGGAAATAGACTGGACCTGGTAAGTACATGAAAAAAAAACCAACACCTTTTATGACATTGTTCAGGTGCCACTGTTGGCTTCCTAACAGCCATTTAACTCCATGAATCTCTCAGGCAGGGTCCTGTCTCTACTACCAGGCTTACAGAGTGGCAATATGATAGAAGGCATCTGACAGCTATTGCATTGTGGAAGAATATCTGATAGATATTAGCTGCTTGTTAAAACTTACAGATTGTTTTCAGTTAACATAGGCATCGCTGAATTTCACTGGGTCTTAAAAAAAACAAAAACAAAAACAAACAAACAAAACAAAATGAAATGAAACATAAAAACCCACAAGAAATCTGTCCACAACAACATAAACCAGGAAACCAACAGGATTCTGTAACTGATCATCCATAAAGAAATTGAACTGCATATGCTCTTAGTGGGCACTAAAGGGCAATCACTTGCCTCGTTCAGAAATATAAATCAAAGATACCACCCAAAGGAAAGGGGAAGGAAAATAAGGCCCTTGTGATGACAGTTCAGATTGAAATTAATTTGCCCACTTGCAGAAATTCTGAAAGTGTTTGCTCTTGATTTTTCATCCCCACCACATGGCAGCTGCTTTCTTCCAAAGCACACACTTGCACTGTCGTGGGCTGTAGGAACAAGACAGCCAACACTGGAAATAGACGTGTCCCGCAGTGGCATGGCAAGCAACAGGCACAGTGGCCACACCACAGGGTGCACAGAGCCGTAAGTACATATACAGACAGACTTGTGTCTGGCCCAGGGACTGACAGAGGGGGAAGGTGTCACAAATATAAATCTCAGACCAGGGAGCCAAAGAACTCAACCGAATTTTAGTCACATGGGTATCTCTCAGTTTCCCTTGGCTGCCTCGATCAACTGTGGCCCAAAGTTGTAAAACCTGCCCACAGCTGCTCTGCTTACCCCCAACCTGATGTTTCACACTGTGACTTTATGCAGGCTTGTTTGGGTCTAACAAGGTCCTTATTTTTCTACAATGCAGGAAATAAGGAAACCAGCCATCAATTATTAGAAGCGCAGCAGATCTGAGCCGCATGGCTGTAAAACAGATTTTTCTTTAATGAAACTGAGCTGGCATTTGCCAGAAATAACAAGTGCCCAAGACCAAAATGTAAATCAAAACTAAAGGAGCGTTTTCAAAACTTTGAATCATTGGTAGCAACAGACAAGCTCAGAAGGAGGTTGGTATGATTTTGGAATGTCTTAAAAATGTGTGACTAATATGACTTCTAAAGACATTATTTGTGAGTTAGTATTTCAGTCTCCCCACAGAAAGAAAACATCATGACCAGCAAGGGCCACAATGTTTGCTGTAATAACTGTGTTAGTATGTCGCTATTGCTATGCTACGAGGAGGCTAAGAGCCTTTGTTTTCATTTCAGAAAGCAAAGAAAGGAAGGACGTTAATGGTGAATATCATCAGTGCTTGGTAAGAGAAGGAAGATCACAGCTGTTACTCTTTCCTCACATCTCCAGGTTTTAAACCCAGCACTTGGTTTTAGCTGGTCTCAGCCCAGGTCCTAGGAGACAGTAGGTTCCATCACAGTATCTCTGAATAGAGACTAGTCTAGTAAAGGAAGAGCGATGCTGTTTGCTGAAGAGACAGACAGAACAAGAGGAAAGAAGGGGTGCGTTTGGAGGAAGCACTAGTTGCTAGCAATTGCCTTACCATAATTACTGTCAGAACTGTGTGGTTGTGGGTGCAGTAACGCTCCTCCTTCCCCAGCCTGCCCCATACTCCTTGCCATGACACCCAGAATGAGGCCCTAAATTGGCCTGAATATGGATTCTAGGCCCAAGGACCGCAATGCAGAGGGCACACGAAGGAAGAGCAGTGCCAGGTCTGGCAGCAGGAGATGGCCTGAAATCTGATCTTTTACAGATTGCAAATGGAAGACAAACAAGCTAGACTATCCCAACGGCTAGTGATTCTACCATTGAATGCAACTGTCCATGGTAGAAACAAAGAATTTATTCCATGGGAACATCCAAATCTCACTCAGCAACTCCAACTACCAGAGGATTTATCAGGTCCTTTGCTAAGCTATGCCAGGATTAATTATCCTTGCAGTCAAAAACATGAGTCTTCTTTTTTTGATATTGCTCTGTTTCCAGCCATGAGGTGCCATCTGTATTTATCTGCACCCAAAAGAACCCTCAAGTATCACATATTTTCTCCTTCGGTGCATCTCCAGAACAGACCAGATTGTCTCTAATCTTCCATTAGTCCATCAGTACCACATAGGGGTTGGCCTCTTCCAGTTCTTCTCCAAATCCTTTGATTTTTCAAAGCCATTTAAGAAAGTTTGAGCATTGCTCTATCTTTCTGCAACCAGAGTCATACTTAACAGAAAGATAACATCACTTCCCTATGCTTTTTATTAATGTATCGTATCACCTTCTACCCCATTAGAAAATTATCTTCTCATACCAACTGAATATGACATCCCAATCCTTTTCAGCATCACTGCTTTCCAGGACACACAGCCTCCCATCTATAAAAATAGTTTATACCCTCCATGCCAAGGCACAGTCTCATGTGTTTGACTGGACATTCATTGTCCAGTTCCTGATCACTGCTTAAGAAATCCATATCACATGCCAGTCACTTCCTAATTTTTATTTATTATTCCCTTAATCAGAAGCAACAGACAAACTTTACTGGCAGTGGTTTTCTATTTTCTGTCAGGATTTCAGTAGAAACTGTTAGATAACACTGGGAATGAAACTCAAACTTTCAGAGTTGTATACAAAATACTGTCACAGTACAAAATATTGTTGTTTGGTGTGCATCTCAATTTCTATAGATAAGACAGGTTTTACTGCATTCAAAAGGCTACATTATTGCTTTCTATACCACTATATTTCTGCCATCAACATTGCATGTGACAATTCAAAATGTATCCCAGAAGCTTAAGTCTAATCTAGCAACACATTTACCTCTGCCAGCCTCACTCTCAGGCTCATTATAAAACAAGAACAAGCTTGATAAACTCTCCTAAGAAGCAGAACATCTTCCTTAAGCTGCTCTGTTAATGCAGATTTCTGCCACAATGCATCCCCACTTCTAAAGAGTCTAAACTCCACCTGGGCCATAAGGATGCAGATATGACCAACAACTAAAGGGCAACAGAACTGGAGGACCTCAGCACGGTCAGTTAATTCTCATATTTGAAAAACAGGATGCATTGCGAATGAATAATAATAATAATAATTCAATGTAAGCCTAATTCAGTATCAATAAGGCTATTTCCTTCTTTAGAACAATGGTTGGCATTTTCTATCCCCAACAGGCAATCGTTTGTTAGCAATGGCATGTCCCCAGAATACCACAGAACGTTTCACAACTCCTTTGCACATAAAAATCAATCATTTTCCATGCCCAGTTGTCCCACCACTGGCTCTCCCAACTGCTGCTCTTAGAGCCCTTCACTCAGTCTGGTTTTTATTGTATGCCTTCTCGGTGTTTTCTTGACAAACAAATGCGTGGCCAGAAACACAAACGTTAGACAAGGAGGGATTTGAACTTCGTTCAGTAAGTCAGAGAGAATAGAAGCCTGTAGTATTAGTTTGTGGGACCTCTTGTAACTCTTCATAGTGCCTAAGAGTTGAGTATGGGAATTGAAAATGGCACAGGAAAGATGGTCGGGCCTAAAGAGTTACATCCCACAGAAGAATTTCCATCCAGACTGTCCTTAAAAACTCCAGTGACAAACAACTCACAGCCTGCTTGGGCACCATATGTCAAAAGCTAAGTATACTCCTAGTTAATATCTTTCCTAGTGTCAAGCCCACATAATCCCTGTGGAAGAATAAATCCATGTAGGAAAGACAGAAGGTGCTGAATATCAGGTGCATTTCACAAAGTACTTAGTACAAAGGAAAAACCTACACCCACACTCAGCTTCAGAAGGACGCAATAGGAGACTTTCTTCCACACCAGCAGAGCAAGACTGGTGCCTCAGAAGGATGTGTGGACACCATGCACACAAATTTTAACTCTGAACTATGTATCAGTGGATTCTATGTTTAGAAGGTCCTTCTTGTATCTAGTTTATATTCTAAATCTGGGTTGCTCATCAAACTAGCAAATATTGTGGTCAGCAGCCTTCACACTGGAAGCTGTATCCAGCCTTTCAGACTGTTTTCTATAGTAGTAGTTAGTATCATAATACATTTTTACCTAAATGCTAGTTGGTTATGAGGCTATTATTCACCAAGTTTCCTCTGAAACTGCCTCCCCGTCACTTCAGAGTGACTGCTTGCTGCTGAAACATCTACCCCATGCATAAAACATCTTTATCACTGCTAGTGTTTACTGTTCTTAATTTTCAAGTCTCCCAGCAACTCCTCCAGCAGCTAATAAAAACTCTATTGTTGGCATTAACACTAACCCTTAGCAAGAAAAGTTCACCAAGCAGGTTAGTCCCATTTTGAGAAACAACCTGGGTACCACTGAAGCAGCAAGCCTCTGCAAAACACCCGTGTTTTCTCTCAAACTTGCCAAATAAACTGTACTTGTAGCCAATGCCATCATACATTTGGGCTCAAAACACTATTGATGATCAGTCATTCCAATGGTTTGCTCTCACTTTCTCGATTTTGGTCCCCTTTATATTGGCTTTCTATGACTAATCTTACAAAATATATGACTTGTAGAAGTATTTGTGGAAGTGGCAAACTTATAAGCAGATAGGCATAAAAGCGAATTTTGACAAAGCAGTCTTGAGTATTCATGCCAGTAACCTCTGCCTAACAGCTTCTGACAGGATGCAGTACGAGAAAGGAGATCTCGTATGAATAATGTTTCCAATAAAAGCTAGCCAAATCACCCTGACAGACTTTGAGTATTTACACATTCAGTAGACCAAAAGCTATTTACACCAGTTTCCATACTTCCACATATTTAGCCCACAATTCAAATGAGTTACAACCCTTTACATATATTTAAAAATAAGCCAACAGCCAAGTTGCACAAAGTAAAAGACAGAGGCCAGGAGGCTAAGAGAGTAGAAAGAATAAGTTATTGAGACTCAAGGGCAGGGAAAAAGCAAAGGGGCTCTAGGGGTAAACATCCCGTTAAATCCTGCATACCCAGTCAAATCAGAGAGATGCTGAAATGCATCACCTTTGTTTTGAAGAGAGAACCATTCACATGCATAGTTTGTAGCTTATCCCCAAAAAAATATGGCAAATCAGCAAACCTTATCGAATAATTCAAGAACTCAAAGAATATAAGCCAATTTATGGTGAGTTGGCAAGAGGAAAACTAAGAAGCAAAACTGTTCAGATTAAAAATGTGAGACATCTTTTTCTTTGGCCAAGTGAACTGAGTCCATACTTACAGGACAAACTTCTATGCATTAGCCCTCCAGGGCTCAAGTCTGTCCCCTTTTCACCCACTCTTGGTTTTAAAATGGTGTCACTTCAGATTTGCACCAGAGCTAGGGATAATGGAATCAGGCAGCTCTGTTTCAGCTGAATATACGCCAGCTCTGATGACTTCAAGGAAACTGAACATTACAACAATCAGATATCCAGAAAGGAGGAATTTAGTGTTGTTTTTTCTTCTTCAAGTCCTGGAAGACAGCTGCGTGCAAAATCTGTTCTGCCAGAGTGATGAGGATCTCAGGATCCTTGTAGTAGCTACCTGCACCCAAATCCAGGGGGCATACAATCCATCAGGTGATTTCTGCCACAAGAACAATAGACATAAGAGACTCCTCCCTCTGCTGGAAGGCAAGGACAACCCTGAAGTTGCTTCCTCCAGCAAACCAGGGAGGAAAGTTTTCCTCCCAACAGGTACTTATTATTGGCTATTTCCAAGACAGGTCCCTTAACGTAGCCTCCTTTCCCTCATCTCAGCATGACAAGCACTAAAATAAATGGGAGAATTTGTTCATCAGCAACAATTCTGCAACTGGCAGCGTAAACCAGATGCCAAGCAGTAAGAAGCCCCAGCTAAAATGTTCCATTAAAAACCTTACATATTTGTTATCTTTGGGAGAGTATTTTGGACTTTACACCACTCACACTAGAGGAGACTTTGCTACGTGAGGTATGTGGTGCTTGCCCTTGTCGGTAAGAGAGAAATCTGGTCCACATGCACACTGAGGGGGTGTAGCCATGCTCAAGCAAGTGCCACCCCAGGCTGATACAGCCACATGTTGCAGTGCAGCATCCTGAAACAACACCAGATCAGATCTCATACAGAGCAGAGTCACATCACTCTGTCCCTCAGCACAGAAAATTAAGCTGGCCCTGACAGTGTGCCGAAACTACTTCTTGCTCCAAAACTGGCTTGTATTTCTCTACACCATACTCTGTTACACTCTTGCAGTAGAAACATCATGAACAGTACAGACTTGCCCCAAAATTATACAAGTGGTACAGCCTATAATAGAGTTCAAGCACCCCAATTCTTTTCATCTGAAACATTTATACACTTGGCCATGTCAGCTGCTGGCACAATCCTTCACCATTTTTGCCCATTTTGTGTACAATGGCAGATCACACCGGCTTGAGACCCATGCAGGGTCTTGAACAGGAAGATAAATTAAAGGTGAACATGCTATGGTGACTGACCTTGGCATCCAAGCTACTGGGCTGCTTCTGCTTGCATACTTTTCTCTCTGGGAGAGTTTAACACTTAGATATTCTCTTCTGTGCCTCAAAACAGCCACGGATGGGATTTTCAAAAACATTCAGTACTGGCTTCCTCCTGAAGTCAATGCTGCAATGCCCTGCAATTTCAGCAGGAGTAGCAGGGCAAAGCAAGAGTTATGAAACCTCATGTTAAATCCTTCCTGGGATTTTCCCAGAAAATACTGGTAAATACAGCTGAAATTTCCTCTTTTATCTGTTCTCACTTTAACTCTCTCTTCTCCATCCAGCACAAATGGGGGCTGGGAGGAAGGCAGGACTTACATACGGAACAATAAGCAAGAGCTGTTTTAGAGTGAAATGAGTCCATCTGAATGCAAACTGCTGCTTTCCTTGAGCACCCTTCCTGTCCTATTTGGTCTTCTCTCTTAAGCGCCTGCCACTACAGAGATGTTCCATCAAAGAGCACAACACACAGTCATCATAAGTGACTGATCATTTGCTCTCAGTGAAGGATTCAGTAAATCAAAGCCAGCTGCTCTAGAGAGGGCCAGGCAGCTAAAATGAAGTTAAACAAAATAATAATAAAAAATGCAATCTAGAACCTACATACATAGGAAATCTACTCTTGCATTTCAAATAAATAACTCTAAGGTATTTAAGCCTCATGCACAGAAAACAATTTTGTAACTTTTTTTTTTTTAAGTCATCCTCTTGCATTGTTGTTCTGCCCTAATAACTCTGAAATGTGCTACTCATCTCTCCCAGTTAAATATCCTGTTTCACAAGCCCACTCCTAGATATCTGAAACTGCACAGCATTTCTATCTAGCTTTGGGCATCTAGCATTCCAAAGAATTAATATTTAAACTTATTATAAAGGAATGGGGATTGCATTAAGCATGTAGTATTTAGCAAAACATTCATATTAATAAACTGTTGTGTTGCTTCTTTGAAGCACATTTATCATTCTTTAAACTCAACAAAAGATTATGCTCCAAAACTGACACATGTATCTATTTTCCTTTTAATACAACCAAGACTTAGATAGGATTATAGAGTGGAAGCTATCAAATTTCAATTTTTACAATACGCTTAAAATTATATTATCTTTCTTTGCCTAGGGAATTGTTGACTTCAGTATTTAAGTGACTTAACCACAGCAAACTGTGAAAAAGCAGTGAATCACAGCACTTTATTTTAAATAATCCTAGACCCTCCACCTCTTCTTGGGAAGAACCTCATGTTAATATTATTATACATATTATTGCTCTTATACCTCTTGACTACAGAAAAATGACTAAAAACCGCAAATTGATTACAAGGTATCACTAATGGGTTTTTTTCCTCTTATATTAGCCTTCGATTTACATCTTAGGTATGATCGCCCAAGCCAGCATGTGTAATTTATTTACAGCATTGGAAGGCAGGCAAAATACATCATCTACTGTTATACAACCTTCTACTAGGTATTAAAACACCAGGCCCCTGGAGACACACTTCATATAGTTCAGCAAGTTCCAAAATAAACCCAACTGCCAACCCCTTAAGGACTTAAAACAACAATGGAAATCTGTATTAAAAAGTTAGTTTTAAAGTATTTGATGATGTCGCCTTAGTGTCATTTTTCCCTCTGGCTAAATATGCAAAAAAACATGTAAGAATGCATTTGCTTTCCCCTCATTCTAAAACAGCTGACAACTCCATAGCTCTCACAAAGCCCTCTTCTTATCACACACATAAATGCCAGATTTAAATGCAGTTTAAGATGTCTTGCATTCATTTAACCCTTAGAATAAATTTGATCAGGTGTATTCAATTACAGTGCTCCTTACCAATCCACTATGCAAAATAATCACATATATATTCAGACATGACAAAAAGTCAGACATAATTATTAGACATAAACCAATACAATTGCTTAAAAAAAAAAAAAAAAAGAGCTAGAGCTCAAGTACTTTGTGATGATTTGACTGAGTCCACCCTCGTAATTCCTAAATGCTCAACACCTTAAAATAACCTAAAACACAGATTTTGGATCTATTTCCTATTGCAGCTCTGACAATGTCTCATCTGTTTTTCAAGTAGTATCCCTTCAACAAATAATCATTAACAACCATTTAATAGATCCAAACTAATGACTGTAATAAAAACAAAAAAATACAAACAAAAAAAACCCACACCTTGTTCCAGGTTACTAGTGAAGCACAGATTCTGAGAACAGAAAGTTCCAGGTTCCAACTGAGATTTCACATACTGGGTGCCAGAAATGTAATAGGAGAGGAAGGAAAAAGGGGAATTCTTTGCCTCTATTCTTCAAAGCCTGTGCAGAAAGGTAGTACTGCAGTAGTCTGAACTGATACTTATCTGAATGGAAGAACAGGCCCTTGCTTTTTTTACATGCCCCACTTAAACCCAATAAAACAGCATGAGTGGTTTTAACTAGTCGTTCTGTCTAAGTCATTGTAACACTCCCTGCTCTCAGAAGAAGATAACAGCTGTGCCATATTCAGAAACACATACTTTTGCCATTGTTTGCACATTTGCAGGGCAAGATTACACTGTACCACAGATAGTGAGCACTGGCCTTGCATTGGAACCCTGTATTCTTTGAGTTACATGAGTGTGCTGGGAAACAACGTTTGGTGGCTGAGAAAAAAAAAGCAAACAAAACCAAAAGTCTATTAAAAGCAGTTTCATGCACTGTGAAATGATTACTAGATTGGACGCCTTGTTCAAGCCTGTTGACGTATAACGATAGAAACCTCGAGTACAAAATGGAGCAGTTTACATCTATATTGCCTCTCAAATTACCCTGCCATCAACATCTTCAACAGTTCTAAAATCACTAAACAGAGCATTAAAGCAGAGATTCACATTTGTAGACTAATGGTAATCATGGTACCGAATGTGGAAATTATATTCACTACAAATTTTTCTTCATAGTCCATACATTATTCCACTTCCTAGCTTACACATGGATTGTTATTTGTCCTACAAGCTTTTCCCTGTACACAGGATAAAGAACTTCTGTAATATTAGTACTGAAATATTGACCCAGCTAAAGTTAGTGGCAAGACTTGTACTAATTGTTTAGAGTAAAATTTTGTCCCTCCTATTCAACATACCAAGCATCGCTGCTCACTGAAAGTGGAAAAAAATCAATCAACTTTGTTGAAATAAAGAAGTACTATTACTCCCAGAAGACACATTAAATTTAGTAGTTTTAGTAAATAGAATCTTGAAACATTTCCAGAATATAATCTCAAATCTACTAAAAATCCTCAGCATACACTTTAACAGTTTATGCATATACAGGGTTGAACTCTAACACACAAATAATCATTTAGATACAGTTGAATACATATTTTAGAATATTCTAAGCCCAAAATATATGCAGTTATGTGACAACTCACAGGAATACAGTAATCCACATACTGAAGTATGCAAGATGCCAATCTGAAACTTTTTCTTACTGTGAAAGAAGAAAGGAAAATATATTTTTCCTCTCATCCCATTTAGCAGAGTATATAACAATGCCCATTTTAATTCCATGTGTTAATGTAACATTTTAAAACCAAAGCAAATAATTTCTTTTTTACTTCTCTTCCTTCGAGTAAAACTCAAGTTACAAAATCTCTTCCACAGATGAGATTTATTTCCTATAATCCGGCATTATTTGTTATTCCATATAGTTCTACACAATATTAAGATAGATACAATATTAATTTGCTTCCTTTTTTCCAATAGCTCATTTTTTTCTGAGGCAGAATGGGGTTTTTTGCTTTTACTTTACAGGTATTGAATGCCTTTATAGGACAGGTCAATCATTAGATCTCCTGGTTTGTATTTACTAAATATTCTCTACTACCAATCCCTAAATAAGAAAGAATTTAATTAGATAGAGTTAAACCTCTTTTAAATCCATGAAAGGGTCATCTTCAATACAGTGCCTCTGATTTTGCAACACAAATCAGTAGAACTTCCTTCAGCAGCAAATACTGAAAGTTATTCTCCTATTCAAGACAAGTAAGCATTTTAGCCAGTTTAAAGGAGGAGGGGACAGACACAGTTTATCCTAAATGACTGTATGCATACATTCTCCAAACTGCAGTTTCTTCTCCTTTCTCTCCTCACAAAAAAAAAAGGAATAAAAAGAAGCTCTGTAACTGCAAGCTCTGTTCAAATAAACCTTCAAATTCCTTTTTTGTAGTGCAGAGTTCAAATGCAACAAGCATGAAAACAACAGTGAAAAGAAGAAAAATTTATTACTATAGCTGTACATAAAATTGAGAGAGTTTAGAGATCATCGTACCAGTGAGCCCATTCCCCGTCTCCTTATCAGTCCATATAATGTTTATCAGCTCTAGGCCATCCCATTTGCTCCAGTGGGATAATCCAGGTGAACACAGGCAAGGCATATGAAAGAAAATGGCAGAATCAGGCCCAAGACCAGTCCATACACCTAATAAGTCATATAACCAAAACATATGCTTTTGCTTAAGATCTCAACAGTATAAGCTGTTTACTTATGCAAGGACTGTCCTGCTAACCAAGGGAACAGTCACAGGGGATTGCAATGGCAAGATTTAACCCTCCTTTAGACAAACAGCAGAAGAAAATTAATACATTTCAATACATTGGTTGTATGTTTGCCAAAAGCAGCTACACCTAAAAAAAATAAACAAACAAAAAAAAAACCAAAACCACCACCACCCACAACAAAAAAACCCCAACCCACTTTCTCCTTGTCTGAACAAAAAAATACTCTCAACAAGGAAACATCCAACTACTGCAACCGAACAGCTTATTGTTTTGCCCACTGTAAGTTAATATCTGAAGTGGTTACTGCAAAGGTCTGAGCCATTTGGATGATTTCCCAGTGGCACAACTAGCAGGATAAATCTCGTCATTTCTACTGAGTCATGAATTAGGTACACCAAACAAAACTGGGAAAGAATGAAAAGAAGTGTTTCCTGGTAACAACCATAATCAATGTCATTAAAAACCTGAGATATTTGACATCTTTATAGATTACTCTTTTGTCACCACTAAAGCCTTCTTTCCCAAAAGTTTCTTTCCTGTTGACAATAATTATTTTGCCCTGTGTTACTTTCCAAATGTAATACCGTAGCCTGAAATTCAACGAAACAGAACCAAACCCTCAGAATCCCAGGAAAACATTGTAAAATGGACTTCATACCTTAAGGTACAGTTATTCTATGCTGAGCAGACCACAAATGCCTCTAAGAAGCACTGCCTGGGTGCAAATACTCTGCCTTGTGACACACATGGAAATCAATGGTCAAGAAAAGCGTGGTGTGTATCACAGCCAATCATACCAGAAGGGGGAGGCTGGGTGAAAACTCGGTGTTTAAACAGCTCCCGAACAGAACAAAACATGAAGCACAAATCCAAGACGCTGATATTTTTGGTAAACAACCAACAGCTCCATCCTGCAAAGTTCAGACCCAAATGATCTGATTCCCAGAAGTAATCCTCAACCACCACCCCTCAAGTTTTTGTTCAGCTGTTCATATAAAAAGATTTGCTCAGGCACAGAAGCATTTTGCAGATTCATAACTTAAACACTGTGAAGCAGTAGAGTAACACCACAGAGACATTACAACAGCAGGATGCTTTTTCCCCATTGTGATTACTTCAAAGCTGCCCTTTTTATTAGTAGGATAGGGTATCATTTTGATTCATTCTTTTTTGAAAAAAATAAAAAAAAGTAAAAGCATGTTTAGAAAAAAAAATATTTTCTACAGGCAACTATAAAAATTGATTTGCTTTTGTTAAAGAGAATCTTTTACCCTCCCTACTTGCAGCTTTCAACTGTGGATAAACCAAAACCAGGAGACACATTCTCTAATCTAACCCAGACTGCAGAGGGAATTACTGGGTACGCGGTACTCCGGGGCTGGAGAGCAGGAGGCACACAGTGCGATGATCTGAAATCAAGCTGTCATCAGTTTCCTTCCCAAAACCTTTTACTGGGTAAATCTGAATATTTCCCTCATTCCCACTTCTTAGCTATATCTTGTTACATCACATCCACAAACAGCCATCCCTGGTCCTTTTCTTTATCTTCCTGAGAGAACCAGGGTTGTTGGGAGACAGTTCACACCACTCCTTGAAAGATCAGTGGCTCTCCCGTCTGCAGCATAGCTCACTTTAGATACACAGTGAGAGACTGAGTGACTTCTGTTATTTCTATGGAACTGACTCAGAAGCATAAGGTGCTGAGCAGGGGCTGGCAGCTCACAGTATTCAGTGGGAGAACTCCAAAATGCCCAAGTGGACGTTAAGGCACTTGCTGACACCATACAGGTCAGACGGAGCAGCACAGACCACACATTTTAAATCAGACTCTAGCCCAAAATTTTACTTTCCCTAACTTCTCCTGAAAATACCTTCACAGGGTAAAAAAACCCAAAAAGCAAAAACAAAAAAAAAAAAACCACCCCCAAAACCCCAGTGCTTCCGTCTTTGGAAAAATCCAACATTGTCCATCAAATCACCACACTCAGTAAATGAACCCTATCCTGCCCATGGATGCCTCCTACTTACTCCCATGACTCAAGTCACCCATATGCAAAAGCAACCACAAGGTAACACCCTGAACAGAAAATGCATTAAACAAAAAACAGCAATGAAACTTAAAACACAGGGTTTTTTCCCCAGTGGTGAAAAGGGGAAACTGATCGGTCAGGAAAGATGAATTAGCACCCTTCTCCCGGTGCCCACCTACACCTACTGTAAGAAGTCCCAAGTGAATGGAAATTACACTTTTCTCCTTACCCACCCTACCCTCCTGCCCTCTGCAGCACCCACAAGAGAAATAAGCGTGAGAAGAAGAGTAAGTAGCTCAAAGTGGGGAAGAAGAAAAAAAATTAAAAGTGCTTCAGCAGTCTGCTTGGGGAGGGCAACACGTGGGTAGGGTTTTCAGCAGGTCTGAACCCTAGTCAAGTGGCACCAGCCTCACTCGTGAGACCACAGCAGACTCAGGCATCTCATGAGTCCCTTCTAGAGGCAGCAATCGCAGCAGCACAGTGGTACTAGAGCTCGTAGCTGTCCCTTCATCCCTTCATTCTTAGTGAATCCTCCTTCTCCCCCCTCCAAACTTGGCTCTGTGTCATAGACTTTCATTTAATTCTCACCAAACATTAACAACCTTTTTTTTTATATATATATCAGGAGCGGAGAATTGCAGCATTAACAAACAGAAAAATAAAATAGGTAATTTATAACCTGTTGCTCTACTCTGTCTGTATTCACTGGTGAGAACAAACACATCCTACAGTTTACAGAACAGACCTCGCACAGTTTGAGGTGTTCATTAACATAACTTCATGGCAATGGAAGGTGCCATCACCCTAGGTAACAAGCTCACAAAAGAAAATGTTACTAGTCCAAGGGCATGCAGTTTACTTTTATTTTTCAGAAGAATGGACAGAAAGGGATGCACTGAAAAAAAATCCTAGTGGGAACTATCTTACACCAACAAGACAACAGCATGTATATCTCTAAACTAGAGAACGGGAAAGGACTGAGAAGAGAAAAAGAGAATTACCTTTTTAACACTTGAGAAAACATTGCTTTAATATTAATAACCTTAGGTGCATATATGTCTCTGCAAGTGGCTTTGCAGCATAAAGGATTGCTTGAATTCCCTCTGATCTCATCCAGTGACACCTTAGAGGGATTATTTTAAAACTAAATTTTGATTAACAAATTCCAGCTCAATTAACAAGTTCTAGCTCAAAAGGGTAGCTAACAGATTTGAGTGGGCAATTCCTAACCTAACTTCAGTGCCACTTCTATAACAACAGATAGATGAAAATCGGGTTGGACGATTGCTAACTAGCAGAATTTGCCTTTACGCCATGCCTTTCAGGCACTAGGAACCCCAAATCTGAGGATTCACTGCCTGAATCCAGCATTTGCAACCCCTCCTTGAAATACAAACTATAAATCCAAGCAACCGTGGTGAAATTGCTGAATAAGAACTAGGCATTTATTGTCAGTCAGGCATACTCACAAACAAACACCCCACACGCACGCTCAGGCGCAGGACAGACTAACCCAGTGTTCAGCACCATCCTCAAAACAACCACCTCTGAGAAGTGACCAAACTGAGCAGCAGTTGCTCAGAAGAACTAACGAAGATGCTGGTCTCATGATTTTTTAAAGAATATTGAGAAACGCTCTGCTGCCCATCGGCAAAAAACAGTCTGGTTTATCCTGTCCCTCCAAGGTGCACAGAAAAAAAAAAAGTTTTAAAGCTTGCAGTTTAATAAACAAGTTAGAAAACAAACTGAAGACCAAAAAGAAAGAGAAAAAAAAAAACATTAAAAAAAAAAAGGATCTTGATGTATGTTTTTGTTTGGGTGGTGGATATATATTTTTCTGGTGGTGGTAGCATTCAGTTCATATATTTTTAAACTCACCCTTCACGCTCTGATGTTTCTGCTGCTGGAAATAATCTTTGGAGCCTCTAGCGCATCGCAGCTCCTGCACCCTCGGCAGAATTGGGATCCTCTCGAATATGCTGGGTCTCTTGGGGATGAAATCCAGCAGAGGCGCTGACATTTCAGGGGGGCTCTGCTGAGGCTCCGCGTGGTCACTGCCGTTGCTGACAGTTATTTTAAAGGACATCTGAGGATTCGAGAGAGCTTTATCACTGCTGGGACGGGTGACCTGCGGCAGTTCCTTCAGAGGCGCTCCCTGGCATTTATCGGTCACCTCGAAGCGAGCCGGACCGGCGCTGGCTTTCTGACCCCCTGCGAGCTCACAGTGCATGTCCGCGTCCGGCTGCCGCCCGGGCCCTCACCGCTCTCCTGCACCGAGCGGCACGGCGGGGTGGGGGTGGGGGGGTCAGTGCCGGCGCCCGCCTCAGCTCAGCCCCGCCGCGCGCGCCACCAGCGGCCGTTAACCGCCGCCCGCGGGGCGGGAAGCTGCCCGCCGCCCGGCTCGCTCTCTCACGCACACCGGCCGCAGGGGGAAGAAACGCGGAGGTGGGGGGCTCAGACCTCGGCGGCGGCTCGCCTGTGAAGGACGGGGAGGCTGGTGCCGCGCGTCGGCTTTCCTCCCTCTCTAGGCAACACCGCCAGGCTTTTCGTAATCGCTCCGGGGAAGGCGAGACCGGCCGGGAGGGGAGGGGGGGACCGGCACACGGCCGGGGCTGTGAAGGGGCCGGTGCCTCTCAGCTGAGGCATCCAAACAGCGGCCGCCCGGGCAACAGCGGAGGCGGCGGCAGCGCAGGCAGCGCCGCGGGGCGTGTTGGCCAAAGCCGGGCGTTCACGCCGGGCTCAGCGCGGCCCCGGGGTCACCGGCGACCCGCCGAGAGGTGCGTGAAGGAGAGCCGGCCCAGAACCGGCCCCCGGCGCGGCGCTGGCAGCCGCGCCCCCGCGCTCCTACCTGGGAGGGGCTGCCCGGCGGGACGCGCTACCCACCGGCTCCCGCCGCCCCCGCGCCCCGTCCTGCCGCCACCGCCGCGCCGGGCTCATGGGCTCAGCCCCGCTCCCCCGCCGCAGGGCCGGCTGCCTGAGTGAAGGCAGCCCGGGCCATTACCCTGGCGCGGCGGCGGGGCCAGCCCTTCGCTCGGGCCAGTCGGGGCGGGCAGGGGGAGGGCTGTACCGCCGGGGCCGCCCCTCGGCGCTTTGACAGCGGCGGGGCGGGGAGCGGGGTTCGCCCGCGGGCCCGGCCACCCCTCACGGCCTCGCCCCGCCGGAGGAGGGCAAGGAGCCGGGGACCCCGCGGGCGTCGGGAGAGGGTCAGCACTCCGTTGTGCCCCGAGTCCGGCCGGAGGGCCCGCACTTCCCCGGTGCCTGCCCCGGCGGTGCGGGGTCCCCGCGCTTGCCTGCCATCCGTGTTCTTTCCTCACACCCACTGCCGAGGGCCTGGTCTCCTTCGCCTCCAGGGTCCCCCGCGCCTTCCCCCAGGCAACCCGCTCCCGCCTCTAGCCGGCTCCGCGCCGCGCACGAACGGCAGGAGCCACGGGGCGCCCGCAAACCACCCGGCCACTGAACAGCCGGCAGCACCCTATAAACAACTTTTGTGCGAAAGCCACAGCAACTGCAGCATGTCACGGAGGAGCAGCGGGAGAGAGCAAAAGCCTTGCCAACGGCCTGGGCCCGGGAAGGAGGAGATGTGTCAGAAGTGGGTATAACCTGGCCAAGACATCTCCTCAATGGTGCAGTTTCAGGTGCATCCAGTGCTTCTGTCTATATGGTGGCCTTGCATTGTTCCATTCCTGTCCTACAGGTGCTTGGAGCTGGCCCACTCCATTAGAGGCAATTAAGCTAGCTCAGAGCAAGCAGCACAGAGCAGTGACATTTGTGCTGGCTCCTCCTGGGCCAGCTCGGGTCTGGAAGCAATCTAGCTGGGTTTATTAGCTTGGGCCTGGTTCCAAGCAAATGCAGGCTGAGCTATGATGCGCAGCTTTGCACCAGCAAGATTTACCAGCCCACTCTTTGCTGGCTCGGGGATGTCTGCACCCTGCTGCCCAGCATGCTGCTGTCAGCACAGGTGCGGCACAGCAGGTCCGCAACACTGCAGAACAGCTCAAAGATAGGAGTGACTTGGAGTTACCCCTGATTTACACGGGTGTAAAGCAGACAGACATCTGGTTGGAAATCATGCCTGTTCACATCAAACCTAAAGGAGAGTCTTGGGAGATTTAACACGAGGAGGAGGGACAGCTACTGAACTGGCATCTTGCTACACCCCTCCTGAGGAGCGTCTCGCAGCTAGGCAACAGAGATCATCTTCTCGCAGCACAGATACTGCACAGAGTGCTTTTCTCACAGTTTTATCCATCCCCTTAATAACATATGCCACCCTGCAGAGTAAAGGAATGGTCAAGACAGGAGGGCATGACTTTTTCTTGGCAAATGCTAGGAATGTTGTGGATTTGGTGGGAAGGAGGCAACTCTCCATAAAGACACAAGATCTTGAGATGGAACAAGCAGTTCTGGGAGCAGTGTGCGCCTCTCCCTTCCTGCCCAGTGTGGATTCTCTGAGGTCTACTAAAGAAGGATCTTGCCAGCCTTTACCCTCAACATGGGCAGTAACAGGGTCTTTTTCTTCTGTCTTCAGTCTTCAACTGTCAGAAGTTAATAGCTTTCTGCCAAATGTGATTGAAAACTGGTAAATATCCTCAGAATATGTCAGTTCGAGTAAGATGCTACAAAAAGAGAGAAATCCCCACCTCACCTCTATAGGAAACAAAACTAAATATCAACTAGCTGGCACAAACACTGATTTCTAATCATCACGGGGATTTATAAAACCAAAGTAAAAATTCTCAGCGTATGTTATGCCTCTGCACAGCCATTCTCTACAGCTACACAAGACCTCTCAATGCTCTGCTAACCTACATCCATTCCCCAGTCCCATCGGTCTGCGGGGCCCTCAGGACCAAGCTGCACTTTCTCTTCAATTTGGAAATGCTAAAGGCACCTGGCAGTGCTACCTGAAACAGTAATAATACACTGTGGTAACGGTCTAAACCCCAGTGACATGAAGAGGCAGTAAAATTTACTGTGGGAAATATTATTCCAGAATGCAGTGTAACCAGAGTAATCCTCCTGCTTCCAGTGCAGGAAAAAAATCACTGTTTAGGTGGATCCTGAACATGGCCTCAGGTTGTGCAAATTATTACACCTCTTTTGATGTGCAGTGTCTAAATATCTAAACTAGAGGGGTTTTCCTAGAAAAAAAGGTAGTTTGGGATATATTGTGTAACTTCCTAGAGGGATTTTTCTTCATGGTTAGGGACCTTCCCACAGCAAGCAGAGAAAAGGACGAACTTCAACGCTTTGGCTGCTGTCACCTCGTTAACCCACATAATTCTGAATTCCCTACCTCGGGCCACGCGTGTCCTGCTCTGAACCACTGTTGAATTCAAGTTTTTTTTCTCACCATTATCCAGAATATTCTGTAAAACACCGGCAGGTGCCGCCACTCGCTTAGCAATAGCCCAGGGCTGGGCTGCTCAGCATGCAGGGGGGAGCAGAGAGCCTCCTGCATGCGCAGGGCACCCTCTGAGCGGAGGAAAAAAAGCCTTTTTCACACGGGTGGCCAGGAAGGATTCGGCCTGAAGCACACCACAGCTCCAAGCTTCAACAGCGCATGGAGTTAAGGCCCTTCACAGCGAGGTAAATCTCTCTGTGGCAGATCAGCTCACAGCGATGTAGACTGCATAGCTCAAGCTGCAGGTACCCACATTCCTTCAAGCCCAGTAGGAAATGAGGCCCCATGGACTCAAACCTTCTCTCACACCACTATTTCCTCCATTTCAAGAGAGACGTGTGGCAGCTGCCCTGTCTTTGCTGGGACTATCCAGCTGGGGATACCCATCCCTGGGCCTAAGCAAGGGAAGCAGGTGGCGATGGACATCCTCCTCCAGACCTAGCTGTGCCTGTCAGGGACCTGACACCTAGAGCTCTTCCAAAGAAGTGACTAAGCTCCCCCGACAAGTCCACAGACAAGGGAGAAACAAGTGCTTGGAGGAGCTTCCCTGCTGAATCAGAAGACACTTCATATGTTTCGGTTCTGGAACAAAGGCCAGGCAAGTGCAATCGTGACAGCTAAGACCGTTTTATGCCCTGGGTCACCATGACTTTGCTGTATGCACAAGCTGCACAGCAAATACTGATTCACCCAACGTTGTCACTACATCCATGAGCTAGATGGGTGTCTCCCCTCCTCGTGTAAACCAGACATTGTCCTCTCACCCCATGACAGCACTACTCTCCCTTTAATAGAATGGGGACAGATTTCTCCTCATTAGCTTTCTTGTTCAACATTCCTGGTTGCTGTGGTCATGGATCACAGAAGACCCACAGCTAGCCCAGTTGCCTCTTCCCTCTGTTACTGAAGTCGCCATCACCAAAGCAGACCTTCCAGTTGAGGCAGATAGGACATCCTCAGTCCCTGAAGCTAGTCCGTGGGAGTTGCTTCATTTCAAGTCAGATGTGAAAGGTTAGGTTGCAATTTGGGATAAAAACCATACAGAGGAATGTAACTTCTTGCCTGAATATCCTCTCCCTAGGTCAAGTGGGTAGGACACAGGTGACAACCACAGACTTGCCCATCTGCCCATTCACTCCTAGCTGGTGACCAAAGGAAGACAAAACAGATACTAGTCTAAGACTAGCTCAAGCTGGGGCGAAATCTTACCTCACAGCAGCTAAGGAAAAGCCAGAACACAGACAATTGCTTGTGCAACAGTAATGGTTGTGCCAATTGGTGTTCTTGTAGCCAGATGGTGCAGAAACACCAAGTTCCCTGCTCTTGTGGTGCTGGGCATTGGTGGTAGTAAAACAAGACTGCAACACCAAAACCAGTGCCTGGACTGTGTTAGCCCCAGAAACTAGGCAGTCCTGCGCCACCCCAGCAGTTAGCATAACTGCACCCTGAGCGCACACAAGGCTATATCACACCAGGCCCAACTCAAATCTTACGCAGAACAGTGAGAAGAAAAAGTTTAAAAACGTTTGATACTTCAGTTTTTCCCTGATGATAACAGCTAAAATCAGGTCAGTGCCACAACAGTTTTTTTTCTCAGGGTCTACAGGTGCTTTTGCAGACATGCAGCCTCTTTGCTCTGGACAGCATGAGCCTCTGTGGTCACAGCTGCACGAGCAGGGGCACAACTGTCCTGGCTTGAGATGATGCTGCCTGGGAGCTGAGTGCACATGAGGACAATGAGAGATCATCTGTGAAAGTTGAAACAGGATGGGGGAAAGGACATTACATGAAGGGGACCCCAATTAACCAAATCCAGTTTTCAAAGTGTACTCTACCTTTTCAGGAACAGATGGTTGTAACTGGCCTCTGCATTATGGCTGGTCACAAACCGGATCTTCAAGAAACTTGTAGAAGCTGAAAACTCCAGTTCCCCAAGCAGTTCTTCTGTGGGAGGGGAGGAATGAAGCAGAACGGATACAGGTAAGGTGAGCTGCGCAGAGCAAACAAACAGAGTTGAAGTATTAATCTCTAGTTCACATACTGAAATCCCTGCTTCTACTCCAGCAGGCAACAAAATTAAATTCAAAAGGACACAATTAAAATTGTGAGGCCTTTGTGTAACTGCTGCAGTATAGACAGAGGTGGGAGGTGTTACCATAAGCATTCTGTTAATATAGGGCAAAACAAGCTGTCTGGTGAGAGAAATTACAAACTTTGTTATAAATAACCTGGTTGCAAACGAGCTGTCGATTCACACACAGCAGTTTATTTACTAAGGAATGCCAAGTCCAGGCTTGTTTTTATTTTAATTTACTGTACCACAGATAGTAAAAAAGAAACAACCAAACAAAAACTGAGCCAAAGGGATTGTCTCTGTAAGTATGCCCATTTCTTAGATTGCCCATATCCCTTTAAGGCAGCACAAAGCCCTTCTTTATAGTGGTTTTAAAATGACCTCCTAAATTAAGACAGCAGGGTCAAACTGACCACACATTATCTAGCGATGTGCTCAACTATTGCCTCATAACTTACAGATTTGTTTACAGCTCTTGTTGTTAGAAAAAAGAAATTCCTCAGATCACCGTGACTTATCTTTTAAAAACAAGCCTCTCTTCAATAGCTAGCATATTTTGGAAAAATCATTTGGTAATCTTGAATCCACCTTTGTCTTGCAGAGACTGCAAGAAATGACCAGCATCTCCAAAAGCCTCTGTAACACTACAGATCTCTCCCTTCCTCCTGCCTCCCCAGTTAACTGGCAGATCATTCTAGAGGACTTTGAGGAAAAAAAAAAAAACACCTCTAAAGAAGGGTTTGATCAGCCTTCATTCAGGACATGGCTGTTTACGCCTGCAGTTAGCTTCCTCAGACGTTCATCTGTATCATTTCTCTGCATCAGTCCATAAATAGGTTCATCTCTCACACCATGTATACACAACACAGGTAGTAAAATAAACTGATGTCATAAACAAACAAACAAAAAACCCCAGGACAGCACAACTTAAGAATGTTCAGCTTGTAAAATCCAATCCCCAGCATTGGGACATGCCAGAACTAGAATTACTGGTACAACTTCAATTCATGCCTACTATAAATGAGTTATAGTACTGGCTTTATAACATGGCCCCACAGTCATTTTGCCTGGGGATCCATATATTCAATGCATTGAAGATAGCGATTGCTGAATGAGCAGCTAGTCCCTCTTCTGTTCTCTCTTTATTGGCATAGCATCTGGACCACACAGTGAATATATTTACTGCACATCAGCCAAGCCCTGCACAGAATACAGATTTATTAATTTTCTCCAGGGCATTTCATTGGTGTCCATCAGTGCAGCAGCCTACCAATTTGCAAATTAATATCCACTTACCATTATTGGAGGTGAGGGAGGGTGGGGTTAGACTAAGCCCCATTTTACAACAGAGCCACAGAAGCCAAAAGCTTTGGTTTGAGTGCTGAACTTGTGACAAAGATTGACTGTTTCCCCCAGCCCTCCCTCCAGGTTATTTAGCATTTCCTATCATTGCATATGGTAGAGCATAGTTCCAGTTCCATTAGTTAGACTCAACCCTTGGTGTACCAAACAGAGCATGTGAAAACCAGGAGTCTTGAAAAGAGTGGCCACCTGTGAAGAGCTGAAGTGCCGCACAGAATCTCTGTGATAAAGGCAAGGACAAACCATTTCTCCCTGGCAGTGTTCAGTTTGCACTAACTATGAGGCTGGACTTTCTCTTCCTACAACAACTTTCTGTGGCTGCTGATGAACCCTTCCCCAGACTCGGCTGCCAGGGTCTGCAAAGGGAACAGCTCCCTCAATACCTAGCCCAGAGCTGCAGCCCTTTGCTCAAGTCAAAACGTTATACCACCAAATGTCCCACAGCCTGGCGCTTCCCCAAACCTGCTTTGAGCAGTGACCTCTGCTGGTAGACAGGGAACCCAGCGGGTTACAAAGCTAGTGCCAAAACTTGCCCTGAAGATAGTCGCCCGACCTGTCTCTTGAACTGAAACATCCTAACATTAGTTAGCCCACAACTGGAGCTTGCTAAGCAAGAGCAGAGAATGATACTTACACATAACCTATAACAATTTTTAACTTGTAGAAGGCTATCTAATCCCACTCCCAATTCCTTCAAAATTCATTCCAGGGCCCTCGCCATACCTTTTCAGACAAGATGCAGTTAAATACAACAGCCTGCCCCAGCACTGTTGTTTTAGTAGTCAGATTTAAACGTTGAGTTATTCAAGAAGCGAGAGGCAAAGCCTGTATTTTTTTCTGTGTTTTTGGCAGGGAAGGGAGAAGAGCTCACTATTCATTCTGCACTTGGTTCATTTGACGATTGTGTGAGCACATGCACATGCTTCTTAGGCCAGTTTTCTCTGAAATTCTTACTACTTTTGGAACTGACTCTTTAGGGGTATTAAAAAAAGAAGAAGAAGAAGAAAAAGAGATAACTACTCCTATGCTATCACCACCTATTTGAAGAGTCAGCTAGTATGTCCAGCAGAGCACACAGGGAACTATTCCCCCTTGAATCTGTGTTTTGATGTCATGGCAGGCTCCAGAGACACCACATTCATTTATCTCCTGACCAGCTCTAGTGTAGGCCCAAGATTTCTGCAAGGGCAGAAAGGCAAGGTCTTCTCCAATTTATTTTTTGTCTTCTGAAATCAGAGTACAATGTAGGTTTTGCTCTCTCTCACAGCCTGTTTTCTCAGACACAGGAGCTGTACAGTTTGTTTATCCTACAGGTTTGTCCAAAGCTGATATGCCAGATGCAAATCTCTGCCATGAGTCTGCAGCAAGGCGAAGCAATATTCTGATGTGAGAACAGCCCCTCACACCACAAGAGCTTGACAAACCACACTGCAGGTATGTCCACAGCACCCAAATGCATTTGATCCACATAGCAAATATGTCAACACAGTACTGGCGATGGAAAATATCAAGACCACAGGAGGGGGTGTGGGTAGTGGAGAGGGTCCTCAGCTTGCAGCATCTATGATGATTCCACCCAGAGCTTCATCTTTTTATTGCAGCTTTGTAGAAAGGTGGTAATGGAGCAGCAGAAGCATGGCTGCCATCAGTGTGTGAAGCCCTACAGCTATCAAATGCCTGTCTGAACATGCAAAGCACTGCAAACTGCCATCATTCATCTCCTGGGAAAAGGGAACAGCACTGCACATGGCAAAAGGCACTTCCACAGCTGCAGGTGCTCCTAGGGCCACCTCATATGGATTCACACACATATACACCCAATTACCTGAAAGCATCAGACCCCGGCACATGGCCAGCTGCAGTAGCTGGGGTGGAGGTCTGGTGAGCACACAGCCCACAGACTGCACAACTTGCCTGTGACTGAACAGGTACCAACAAATTCATCTGCAAGAGACTGATACTTCCATGCAGCTGGATGCATCTGCAGGGGGGCTTGCCTTGCCCTCGGAGCCATACGTGTATCTCAGTAGGTGGAAAGATGGCTGCTCAAGGCCTTAAGACACCAAGCACAGTACATACAGTACAGCCTCTATTCAAAGTAGGCAGCAACAGAATCGAAACCACTTCATTTCAAGGGTGCATTCACGCCCTGAGCTGCAATTGGCATTGAGACAACTCCCCAAAGTGGCAAAGAGTTCCTGTTGAGGGAGCAAGTCCTGCCTGCCTCCCTCAGACAGCAGTGTACAATTGTTTGAAGGACTAGGGCCACCACATTTGTCCACCCACAGCCCAAATTTTTGAAGTTGTATCTCAGAAAATGAAGCAGGATAGGGTTGGGTGGGGTTTTTTTCATATTTATGAGAGACTGCTTAAGAGCTAAAGCCTCTGTTTCATTATTTCATTCCAACAGGAAAACAGATCTGAACAATCAACAGCATACCTCTCTGCAGCTGCGGTAGAAATAATTTCAGATATTCTTGACTACAGCTAACCTGTAGGGAGAGACAGGCAGTTCACAGGCTTACCAGAATAGCAATCAAACCAAATGCTATCAGTTCCACTTTTGCATTTCATATGCAATTCAGCAAGAAGGTGCAGCTCAGCTTTGAGATGATTAAACAGATGAGAAATATTATCAGGCTTGAGGGATCCAATTTAGCTGCAGTTACATAGAAACCAATTGTAAAAAGGCTTTATTTTTTTCCTCATTACCCAGAATGCAGGAATGAACTCAAGAGACACTTCCCATACCTCACAGAGGCTTCACAGACTGATTATTTTTATGTTAAGACAGAAGTATATAAAAGGACTTGAAACACCAGCAGTTTGCCAGAGGAATGTAATTATTCCCGAAGCCAAAACTAGAATGTTATCCCTGTTTGAGTTGGGCAAGCCAGTTACCGCATCTTCAGAGGGCACCCAGCATACATTTTATATCCTTGTAGACTTACATTCATGAGCATGAGTTACTGTTAAAGATGCACTTTTAAGTAAAGGTTTAAAAAAAGTGTCTTCCACTTTTGAAAGCTCATCTGTCATACACAAAGACTTCTTCCATGAATCACACGCATGTTAGTGGATGTCATGTGCAAATCTGTACAGCAACACAAGGACAGACCTCAACACTTTGGCATAAAAGGAAGTCTACATTTTAAGCCTGCTGCTGACAGCCATAACACTGTTAATTACTACTTACAGCTTAGAGTTGTGGGAGTGTTGCAGAAAATACCAGAATAAAAAAAAAACCAAAATATTCTGCACCTCTTTAAATGCATGAAAAATATATTTGAAGCTTTTGGCTGAAGTATTGGGGTCAATAGTTACACCCGAGGTACTAGCTAAAGTGCTATTTTAACTCCAGGTGTGCATCACAATACCAGAAAATAAACATATTAAATTACTTAATCAGCCAGACAAGCAAGAGGCTGTGACATAATAGTCAAACCTGTGGTAAAAGTTAAGCTTGGGGAAGCTTTAGAAGACTTTGTGCTTAACCTCCAAATATAAAGGTTGGACTAGATGATCCCTGAGGTCCCTTCCAACCTGTGATTCTCTGATAATGAAAGGCAGCCCATCACCGTTTGCCATAAGCCACCTCGACACAAAAGGAACAATATAGTTCTAGTATCCACCATCATATCTAACACAGGCAGCGTCTGCATTACAAGAAAAGTACATGTCTCCATACTGAGGAAAGCAATATGTAAGTCTCATTGTAGGTGTGGGTTTTTTTCTTTTGCCCAAACCTTACAGTCTCCCTAAAGAATTATTACTATACAAACACTCACTATTTCATCACACCAACGTAACTGACACTGTGGCCATCTTTGGACCTTAGGTCCTCTAGGAAAAAAAAAAAAAACCAACCAAAACCCCATATGACTAACAGCATTGAAGAGAATGGAAGGAAAATGATCCAAATGTTGTTTCCCTTTATCACACTAAATTCATTTGCAAGACCATTTAGGTTACTTTTATCTCAAGGAAATTACGGTAAGGTACTGCAGCTACACCTAAGTGCTTCATACTCCACACACTTTCTAGTGTAGATATCACAGTAACTGGAGTCAGTTTAAAAACTGAGTAGTTAACTTTCAAACAACTTGGACAGGTTTACTTCCAGATAAGAAGTTTTAAAAAAATGCTTTTAAAAAGTCATACATTATTGGTAGTTTCTGGTGAAAACTATATTATTTTGAAAAAGTTGGATATATGCTGCAAACATCCTTCCTATCCACCTTAACAGAAAGCTGTTGATCCAAACTTTAATTTACAATATCATTACTTGGATTTTTACTGAATGCCGTAATGTTCCTATATGTTTCAGCATAGATCAGAACTTGGTTTCCTAGGTCACCTTAAAGATAAAATCCAAGCTGCTAACTTTTTCAAGCAGTATTTGTGTCTTAACAATGTCTTTCCACACACCCATTTTACTATGAAGGAATACTTCTGCCTTACAGAAGAGTAGCATGTTTTATTCCTGGGCACATCTGTTTCCTACTCTTAAAGTACACACTTCATCTGCACTAAAAGTGTTATCAACTGAATTTATGAAACACTTCGGCACATTAAGTATCTAGGTAAATCTCTACTCAGGCCTTTAACAGGACAGGGTAGGAAAAGAATACATTGTGAAGAACAGTGAAAGATCTGAGTGGCAAAGTAACTCTGATTATCTCAAATGTCATAGGCTTACATAAAATAAGAACTGACGCTTTCTCATTTGTAAGTGGTATTAAAATAAGGCAAGTTGAATTTTTAAAAAATTTTATTATACAAAAGATGATCCAAACTCAGAAGAACTCTTCTACAATTCTACAAGTTTTGTTCTGTGACTTGTACATCCATATGCTTTTCCAAAAAGCCAGGGAAAAAAAGGCTCATTAGTCCCACTTTCTTCTTACCGAGAGTGTTGGGGAAAAAAAAAAAGCCAAACAGTAGCTGCATCAAAATCTGTTATTTATTCTTTGTATTCCAAGAATTGCTGAAGTCTTTTCTTATGTTCTGTAGACACTTGCACTGCACTAAAAACAAATGCAGAACATAGAGTTTAAATTAAATATAATACACCACAAAAAAAGCCTCATGCCAAAATTAAGCATACATTGAAATCAACAATTACACTGAAGCTAAATTTTAGAAAACCCAGCTGTATAAAAAACCTACGTTCCAGGAAAAAGACAAAAAAGTATATTAACCCTTAAAACTCCATTCTTAACCTCAACAGCTTCTACTACTAAAAAGCACATGTCCCAGAAAACCTAGTCTATTTCCTTACCTTTAAGCAGACAAAAGCAACTGTTTAACTTGCAAGAATTATTTAGGTAAGAAAGAATCTCTCCAAATTATCTCTCCTGTCTATCTAGCACTTCCAAACTGAGTAACATTTCATCCCCACAGGAAGAGATGGGCAGATACTGCAGGAAGTTTCAGTCCCACATATTCGGAGGCCGAGTAGGAAAGTCTGCCTGCTGCGACAGTAGCTGAGAAAGAGCCACCAGACAACCGAGCAGAAAGGGAATTTAATTTGGACTCTTCATAGAATTCTCAGGATTCTGTCCCTACAGAACAGACAATTGTCT
Organism: Phalacrocorax carbo; assembly: GCF_963921805.1. Lineage (NCBI taxonomy): Eukaryota > Metazoa > Chordata > Aves > Suliformes > Phalacrocoracidae > Phalacrocorax > Phalacrocorax carbo. The sequence goes on along the minus strand of NC_087518.1, from coordinate 45,539,038 downwards.
CTAGTTGATTTACTTTCTTTTCAACAGCTAGTATTTATTAAACCGGTGGTATTCATGGACTGCTTCTACAGAGTTCATAAAAAGTCACTAAGAAAAATTGCCCAGAAATCTATGAATAATAAATTTCTAAGGGGGACCATATATCTACGCAAGAACTTTTTAAGGTTCTACAAATCAAAAAATACAATACCATATCAGAGTAATGACCTGAAAGGATTTTTGCCCAAACTTCCCTTTTCACAGATCCTACAGTAACATTAATTAAAACTAAATTTAGCAAGCAAGCAATAATGAAAAAGTTCTTACTTTAAGTGCTCTCCAAAGACAGCAGTTATCCGGTATAGAGCTGTTTTCAGAGATGCTCTAAGTGCAAATCGTAGTGTTTTGTAAGATGTGTCCACCAGACTTCCTGAAATCCTGGGGGGCTTGCTAGAAACATGAGGCAGTTTGAAATGTCTGTCTACAACCTGATTGAGAAAAACATAAGTGAACTCATTTCATCTGTTCAATTATTTCATAATGTAACTAGCAACAAGTTTATGTCAAATAAATCAAAAAGAAAGCGCAAGTTCACAAATTCCACCAAGACACACAAAAACACGTTGGAGACTGAGCCTGACCTTGCATTTCCTGGCCATCGACGTGAACACAGAACCAAGTTCTGTGAAATAAGATTCTCTGTTAATAAGTCTTAAATGCTAAGCACAGCACATGCTGCAATAGAAATACAATTCTGTCCTGTATTATTACCTGCTTCTTTCAGAAACAAGGGTATTGGGTTTTTGTTTTTTTCCTCTGGTGCCTGTTCTTGGAATAGATGACTTACACTGAAGAACTTTAATAACCTCTGAATTCTTTCCAAGAATTTCCATTAAGGCAGCGTAAAATGATTATGTCACTAGGGCACGCAGAGCCTTGGAAACAAATCTGGCTTTTTTCAAATTCACATTACACAAACATCAGTAATTTGAGAGTAATATCTTAGTAGAGAAACACCAGAGAGATCTTATCTCCTGCTATTTGCAATGTCTCCAAGTGCTCCAGGTTGCATGAGGAATTGTGTACACCCAAATAAAGATAAAGTCCTAACTATGCATAAAATACAGTATTGTAATTTCTGTATCCCTGAAATAAGGTCTTTAACTAAGCACATAGTACTTTTTAAATTAAACATGCCATTAAAAACACGCTTTCTACTTCTACATTTTAAAATCCTAACAAGGTTTTTAATCAGCTGTTTCATAATGCACATAGTGGCAACTAGCTGTTTTGTTTAGATTAACTGCAGAAGAGAAGCCATTTACAGTGGTAACAACTTGAACGCTACGACTGCTCAGCAATGTCAAAATATAAACAACAAAACTCCTTCCCTTCCCCTAAACTACTTCTGCAGTAAGGAAAAGTTAACATTTTTTACCTCCTGAAGAGTCAGTAAAGTATTCAGGATAGCTGGCAGTGTAGTTTGGACAACTCCAAACTGGTCTTCAGTAAAGGAGGCTGCTACCAAATGAGACAGACCTTTAAAAAAAAAAGTTTGCTATTATTACTGAAATCTCAACTTCTGAAGCATTAACAAAGATCATAGTTTTGCCTGAAGATTCTGCTAGTGCAGTGGAACTCTTCAGGACTTACTGCAGCCAGATGCAGTTAACTCAGCTTTGGCTTGCTTCAGGACTCAACCAGTCACTGGTTTGACAGGCATACAATAGTTTGAGGTTGGTGATAATGCAAGAGAGATTATGCATAAATTTTAAAAAAGCATTGGCTCCCTCTTTCCACTGCTCTGGAGCTGTTCCTGACATCAACCAAGAGACAGGACCTACTTCCCAATTCTTCTAGCCATACACAAACATTTCCAGATCACTTAATTTTCTTTGTTCAGCTTGTATGAGGAGAATTCTCTGCTACTTTGAAGGAAACCTTGATTTAGCTTTAAACCCTTCTCAGTCTACTGGTTTATTATATTTTTTTTTAAATTGCAGCCTAGCCCTCTGCCCTTAGTTAAAAGACAAACGGTATATTCTGCTTTTCTGCAAACTGTATGTGTGATTCCTGCCCCCTGACTCTATATGCCCTAACTCATCACCTTCAGTCTGACAGAGCCTGGCATATCTGCCCATAAAACATATAACCTAGGAAGAAAGATCACCATTTGCACAGGCAAATCTAATAGAAGATTCTATCAATACCAGTGTTTGCTCATGACTTTGAAACAAACCAAAAAATTCTGTAGTGCAACCACATACTGTCATTGTTCTAATTCTCTGCAGACCATCTTTTTCCACTTATTCGTTAAGCTACTACCTGAGCGCCTCCCTCTCTCAACTCTCTGTGATTAACAGAGAAAGACTCAGAGCCTTTAGTCAGAAAAGCTGTTGTAAAGAGGCATCATAAATTTGTTACTAGAAAAAAAAAAGAAAAATAAAAGTGATACATAGGTTTATGTGGGAGAGAAGCAACAGAAATCAAGTTTAGGAATTTCTACCAAATGTCTGCAGAACATAAACTAAGAGATCTCGCATGGGATCTCAAAACTAACAAGTATGTTAGACCTTTATTCATGTTGGTATCTGAAATGCAGTCAGGTTTTTGTCAAAATAGATTCAAAGATTTTTCTTCCATCGCATTTATAAAGCACAGAGCCCCAGAAACCTGGAATCAGATCCTTTTAGTTGTGGTTTGATGAGCCAGAGTGGGAACCTGGGAACAGAAACTGCTTACCTTCCAAAGCCCAGATATGCATCTGGGCATCAGAGAAGACAGCTTGGATGGAGGCTTCTGGGTGCTGAGAAGAAATCAAAGCATTCTGAGTGCACTTTGTAAATAACATTACCAAAATTGCAGGTTTCAATTAAGGTATTACACATTCAACAGCGTCATGTCCCTCCCCTTACAAAAGATCTGCGAGGCTGACAGATCTCAGGGAATACCCAGAAAAATCTGATCTTTTAAGAAACTATTTTTGGACAGGAGCTGCCCACAAAGCTATAGCTATGATTGAGACTTCCAGAAAAGAAAGTATATTAGCCAACTAGTTTTCAAGGGCTAAATGAGCAATACGATTACCCCAGGCCTATTTCATGATCTTGCTTGCCTCAGCCTCTGCTCCAGTTTATAACTGATCAGAAAACACTGCTGTACATGTAAGCATAAACCATTATCATACACACAGAAAAGATCTGCATATAAAAATATGATCTCTACTTGCAGGAAACATTTAAATCTCTGAAAAACAAAGGCCTAAAGTAGGTGGGATGCTTCTGTAAAACTCAACTGATTTATTGTCCAATTATGCTAAGGGAAATACCTAATTGTTTTTCTGTGTAAATACTATGCAAATTTAGTTTAAGTGTTCAAGTTCACCTGAAAAGTAGTAGTAATATTAGCACCAATATTTCATAAGGCGAAATTCCCAACATTCTAGCTAACCACTTCTCCCACAAAAGAAAAATATAAAGAATTAATTTGGTACACTGACCTAACAAAAAGGTAGTTAACTGGATTTCAACATTAACTAGAAGCCGTGTCATCTTACAATTAGTATAGCGAGACAATTGCATTTAAGTTTAGTTGTTTTATACTAGTACATGATGCTTTAAGCAAAATGCAGCTTATAATCAGGTAAGTTTAAACAAGTATTACTGTTCTTTTTGTATGCAGGCATGTGATACTCCTGCTATGAAACTCACAGTAAATACAAAGTTGTACTTACAGAAAACCCTAGATTAAAAGAAAGGTTTTAGAACCTTCTACATTACTATATGCAAAAGGTGCCACAGCAGAACCCACACACTTATGCATTTCTAGTCCACGCTGTTCAGTCACGAAACATAAGATCGTGATTACCTTGCTGAAGAAATACATTATCAGCACTCGTTTTGACAAGAAGTTTTTTATCTGGAAAGGAAAAAATGATTAAGTATAATCTGTATTTATCTGCAGGTATGCACAGTTGGCCCTCTTCAACCCCTCTCACAGTATAAAGGGATTGGGGGGGTTAGGGGAAGGATTTTTGTTATGTACATTAATCAGAGAAGGAAGTATTTATTAACAAAAATTGAAATTTCTTTCAGAACAGAGAACGCCTAAGCTGCATTACTGGCTGTAACCTATCTGGACTGCAACTTGTACTCTACCTGTTCTTGCTTGTTCTGAAGCCATGTGTAAATAAAGCTTGGCTGTACTGCCTCACTGCTAACTCTTGCAGCAGAGAGCACTGGGAAGGACTCGTGGTGGGTACCATTCATTTGCAGATCTACAAGAGAAACACAGTATCTTCAGAAAAACTGCTTCCTGTCATTTTAATCCTCAAAATATAGACTTCTGTTGACATGCCTACTACACTTATGACTACAAGGCTAAAAACAGTGCCGTGGAAAAATCACTACCTGAACCTGACGTCCACAGCTTTGGTCCCCTTCTCACAATATGAGGACTTTGGACTGATCCATGTGAAGGAGAGTTTACATCCAGAATTCCCATCTTACAATTTAAAGCAGGTGAGCTGAAAGGCGAACCAACATCAGACCCAGGTGATGTCTTTAAAGGCATTAGGGATGATTTAACTAGCGAACACATGGAGGGTCTGGGAACGATGTTAGACCTCTGTGACTGGAAAGACATGTCTTCTGTCACAACGGCTCCTAATGACAAAGGACACACTGCATGAAGACAAACAGGCTGGCACATATGAAATAAAAGACGGGTTTGTTATTTGATTGCTATTTCAACCACCTCTCTATCATTAAAATGTTTATTAAAGGACATTGTTTCCACTGTGCTTTTGCAAAGAAGTACACATTCACAGGAGCATGAAGTGTTTTAAAAGTTCATCAGTTTAAAAACAGCAAGTGGTAAGAAGGATCCCTGTGGATTTATTTATTTTTCTCCTTCTGCTAGCTAGCATTACTACACCCTGGTATATATCTACATAAAGTGTGCTTTTTAGGATTAAGTACTAGAAAAAAAGCCTACCTACAGAAGAATGCCAATTCTTTCTGATTCTGCTTGGTATGCAAGAAAAGACATGTTAGTCACAAAATCCAGGGAACAGCAGCAGTAGAAGAAATTCACCTCTGACATACCAACAGTCCCCTGCTGTTCCCAGGGGACTTGTATCCTGGGCAATAACTGCTAAAAGATTCAATTACCTGGCACCCCTCATGCTAACACAGCTCTGCTGCCAGGAATGATGCCTAAGACTGGCATGTAAAACACCTGAAATGCTTGCAGGCTGCACACAGCTCAAGAGTCAGACCACCTTTCTTATTCTACTGTGATATTAGTCAATCCCACAAACATATTCAAAGTCCCCACAACAGCAAAACAAAAACTAATTTTACCATCTTAAACCAATCACAAGAGCAGCTATGCAAACTACAAAGCATCTCCAGGCAAGACTTTCATTCTCCCTGTACTAGGTTCAACCACTTACTAAAACCATAATAATTAGACTTTAATTCATGCAAGCGTGGAAAAAATACCGTATCGAACATAACATCATGCGAAGTAAACAAGCTGAGTAAACATGATCTTTCCAAGTTTTTCTAGTTATTTTTGGATTATTTCAACAAGAATACCTAAAATGAAATTGGGGGAGATACTTTTTTTGTTTGCATTTGTTTGCAGAAAGCCCTGTGACTCATTTTCCCCATACAACTTAATTGAGATTAATGTACTTATGTAATCTGTTGGTACTTTCATGCTTTACAAACTGTTATGAGTGTTTCCTCACATACCTGGAGTCTGTGGAGATACTTTTAGCTCTCCTGCTGTCTGCTTTGCTCTCCCATTTGCTGCTGCAGCTTCCTGCTGTGTGATCAGCCTCTGGGTGAGATCACTCAGAAGACTCAAACACTCCCTTGATATTGCAGTCCAGTTGTGCGGGTGCCCACCTAGCCACATGCACACAAAAAGGAAATGCAGTAGGTATGTTTAACCCACATGCTCATCCTTGTATCTATTCTGACAGCGCCCATGCTGAGAGAGCACTCAGCATAAGCTTCAAAGATTACAGTACCACTCCATTTCTGAAAAGACACACTAAATTTTCACTGTGACAGTTTATTTGTACTGAGAGGAAGATGAACACACAGACAGTCAACGGGTAATTCTAAAAAGAATTCAGTGAAATCTGCTAAGCCAGTGGGAAAAACAGGCAGTTCAGCCCATCAGACCTGAAATCACTAAATAACTAAAATGAATAAAGTCATATCAATGGTGACGGTAAACAGTTTTGAAGTAATACAAACACTAGAATTCCTGACGTGAAAACAAGAAGTTTCTGAAGGCTTTCAAGTGGTTTTAATTGACCTTCTCTGCCATATATTTGTATATAGCAAAAGGCTTGAATACTAACTTAAATTATAGCCACTGTTTGCTTTCACAGCTCTAGTGGTGACTCACTATTTACGCTTGATTTCACCTCACTCAATTCTCAACATCAGGCTTTCATACCTATCTGCTAGGTTACTCAGTTTGGGCTACTTGACTGGTGGTGTCAAGAGGACCCTGCTTTCAATACCCTAAGTCCTGTGCTTCCTCATGGTTGTCATTTAAATCAAACTTAACAGGCACCAGAATTTGTTGAGTTTAGTAGATTAAATAATACCAATATAGATAATTAAGCATCCTTTTGGAAAAGGCATTATAGTGATACTTTTACTTATGAGGCCTTCTGGTTTCCATAGCATGTGCCACAGCATTAAATAACTTCTAAAAGCAGTTGACTGACACTTAAAAAAAAAAAAAAAAAAAGAATTAATATGGAATAGTTATTATAATTACCTGGCTGACTAAGGCTAAAGACTTCCTGTCGTCGAACAGGAGAATATTGGGAAAGTAACATCAAGTCTTGTAAGGCTAAAAACTACAAAGAAAGGAAAATGTTTTAGTGCACACAAAGTCCAATGTATTTCCTTAAAAAAAAATGTAGTTATCCATAAAAAAGCAATCCCTAACAAAGAATGAGTTCGCATGGACTAAAATCAGCCACGTGACAGGAAAATGCAACGGATGGCACACATTCCTAGAACCACTCTGGATGGTCCTGCTGAGTAACAGCTTCAGGGAACTTTACTGATAAGTCATTTCTTTGGAGTTAAAGATGATCTAATACCATTTATCACCTTAACAAAGAATATCTAACACCATTTATCAACTTAGCAGCTAACAGCTCAGACAGAAAGAACCTAAGACAGGAAAAGGTCTAAGGAAAGAACTGGTTTTGCAAGCCAGAGCTCAACTACAGTGTATGACATACAGTACCAGACCTAATGATGCTTTCTCATGTGATTACATAGTTAACGTGGCAAACAAAAAATAACCAGATATTTCCCACTGTGCAAGATAAAATTAAAAATTACACACTTCAGTAACAGCTGAGATTATAAATTAGACTTCCTCTACCTTTAACTGTGCTGTGCTTGACTCTTACCCACCCATCTTTTGATAGTGCAGCAAAGCTTAGAAAAAGGATTCAAATGGGTCGCAGCCTCATTTATCTTGTCTTATCAGAAACCTGTATAATCAGTAAATGTGGATTTTGCACATGCAGGAGAATATTCTTATCTTTATTTACATAATACTTCTTATATGAGGTCTCCACTAAGATACTTATGCTGCAGACAAATAGCTCTTACCTCTAACAATGTCTTCAGCTCAGAGTAACACAGTGCGGTGAGCACCAGCAGATGTCACTACTAAACAAATTTTCACCATTAGGGGTAACTGCCTTCTCCAGTGTTCTGAAGCAGCTTTTTAAAGAACTAGCACCTCAGTTAGAATAACTGGTACCCAGAAGATCTGATTACATGCTTTGAGAAACACCTTCTCGGCACACACCCAGCTGGGAAGGTGGTGAGAACGCAGTTACCTTTATAATGAGGGGAGGGTTGCTGTTTAAGATTTTAGGCAGGCACTGGTCTGTCTCCTCAGCAAAAGTTGGCTGGACCGGAAAATGATGTGTCTAAATATAAATATCAGAAGTTGCATTATACACAGCAAAACACAGAAAACTTTATGAAAGGCCACACCCAAGCTGTTACTTGCCACATGAACGTTGAACTACAAAAGCGCATACCCCGTTGCTTCAACTTACTGTAAACTAGCCTGAAATTTCTAACATAGAGACCAAAACTCTACTCCTTAGGTTTACAATTGGAAAATCTTAGAAAATCCAGATATCTTTATCTTCAAATTCCTTCCACATACCCATATAATTCATAGCTAGGGACATCATATCATTATGAAAAGAAATTCCTCTAACTACATACCCAGGAAAAATTAGTGACACCATATTCAGAATCAAGACTGAAATCTAAACTGTAACGTCTCACTTTAACAGTGTAAGCGCTCTGGTGAAGAACTGATGATTCTTTTACCAAATAATAAAATATTTTTTACATTCTTCTTTTGCACTCTTTCACTGATGAACTAATGAATTCTTATTTTTAGCATCATTATATTCATTGTATATTATGTTATATCCATATTCTGTGTTTTAATAGAATTTCTGTTCTTGTGGCTACAACATTTACAATTTAAGCACTGCTATTTACATTTTATCAAACATTGTATCTTTTTAACTCAATTTAACATGGACTGCTTTGGGCACAGATTACCTGTCAGTTTTGTGTTACATATCATAGCTTTATTCTCCTCTGTCTCCAACTGCAAAATTGAAATTTGAGGTAGCAACTGCTTTCAAAGTGTTAAGAAAGTGACTTTGTGTGGACCACGTTTGCAATTTCTTTCCTAACTTTCCAGTTAACACTATGCAGATATTTACAAACAGCTTTGGACATTTTTTTAGCTCAAAAAAAAAATCATGTGGATATATCTTTTGTTCAACAGCCAAACGGGCATGGTCCGTTTTATACCTCCACAGCTGGATGTTTCTTTTGTCTTCCACAGTTTTATAAACAATACAATACTACAGACATTGACACATAGCGTTCACTGATGCTTCAACTGTTATTCCTCAAAATAGGTAGTTCACACCTCAGAGCTGTTGTTGGAGCCCTCTACAGATTCTGACACATCATTACATCAGCTATGCTTGACTCATTGTTAATCTTTTCTCCATGCAGTCATAACAACTAGACCTTTTTAAATAAAGCTAACACTCCACTTCATTCTATAACAGTGTTTTGCTAGAATTTAAACCTTGCTTTTTTTTCCCCTCATACTAATCTGCAGTCTAGTAATGTTAAAAAAAAAAAAAAAACATTTAAATGACCAATTTTTTCCTCTGTATTCTTACAAAGAAATATCTGGATTTGCCAACAAACGTCAAGTCCTCTCCAGTTCTTTGTTGGCAAGACTTTTTTTTTCTCCCCTCTCTCTTCAATAACAGTCTCACATTTATTCTAATATGATTCATTATATATTTAAAGTCTTTTTTTAGCCATATTAATTTGTAACTTCATGATGGAATGAAAAAGCACAAGTGTCTTAATTCCCAAGATTGCTTGAAGTCTATTTTAATAGTGCAGCCTGAATTAGATTAACTTGTCTCTGCTTTGGAGAACTGTGTACTTTGATGGTTTGCTCAAATTTGAGATTTCTAGAGCTTAGCTCACAGAAAATTGACAGCATTTTGTTCTCTTTCCTATTGTAAAATTGGATTGAGCACTATATAGCTTCTGGATATTATCTTCCATGTAACCTGTAGCTGTTTGTCACAAGTCTTCAGCTAGTCTCATACTCAAATACAAAATCATTGCATGGAAACATGTGCTAGTAAGCTCTGCTAGACACATATGGGCCCAGTGGTGGCTCATCTGTCTTTACACCTAAAGAGGACAAAGAACATGGTGCAGACTCCATGAAGCATAAAATGGTTCTGTGTTAGGGTGGCCCCAACAGCATCTGCAAGGATTTAAGCACCAAACATGAGCAGGAGAAGAGGACAAAGAAACAAAAGTAGAGGAGTAAGAAGAGGAGGTGGATATAACAAAAGCATTGATTTTTGTAAGCAGCACAGGCTTGTCTTGCTACAAAGAGAGAAAGGGACGTTCAGTTCATGCCTAGGCCTCTCCTGACTGTTCAGTTATCAGCTATTACCTGTAGTGCATGCTTTGAAAATTCAAAAATTCTTAAGTCACTTCCTAGTAAAACGGCTTTGGAGAAGAAAGTATTATCTGTGAAACACTGATGTTATACCTTTAGCGCTGTCACTAAGTACTAACCTCTGTAGCATAGATTTTGAAGAGTAACCATGCAATGTACCAGGTAATCAGAAGAAATACGCCACATAACCAGGCATGGTAAAACAAGGAGAGATCCAATAAGCCAGTCAGAGTGTCAAGAGGATGCAATTTACTGCAGATAAAACAACCAAGAAGATATAAGTATTTTTATTATCGAAGATTTCTATAGTAAGCTGTTACAGTAGCAATAATTGCAAGATCAGAGTTGCATTTTTTTGCAAGAGTTTTTCTTAAAGATGTTTGAGATATCATTTCTTTAATTTTTCAGTAAATGCGATGACATGAAGTTAAGAAAAAGTAATGAAATCAAGGAAAAGATGAAAGTAATATGAAATAAATAATTACCGGTTTAGCCAATTAAGGCATTAAGACTTCAGCTTCTCTATTTTAAAACAAATGGTAGCCATATAAAAACAAAGATATGTCCCCTCAAAACACAAAAAAGCAGATAAAACACATGTATGAGATTTGGAGATTTGCCTTTCTAATATTTTAGAGACTTAGAGAGATAAGGAAACCAGAGAGGATTTCTTAATGACTGTAAGATGGTTCCTACCAGGGGATGTTGGTTCCTTTTGGATCCCTTTCAGAAGTACCCAAATGCTCCCCATGGTTCCTTGCCCACCCCACACAGAACGAGTCCTACTACTACACACAAAGAACCAGGTGCTAAGCTGAACTTCTTCAGCGAAGGGAGCTGTCAGCAATATTCTCCTGCAAGTTTTCAGCACAATGTACTACCTACCTGTCTATATGAAGATCCATTGTGGTACTTATCCATACTTTTGGGATATAACCTGGGGGATCAAAAAGAAACACTGAAACAAATATGACACTGCAAAACACATACACAATAGGCCAAAAAGATGGCAAAAGTAGAATGCGTGTACAGCAACACGAGGCTGGTCTTGTAACATGCATGCACTGGGAAACAATCTGCCTTTGGGTTTGTTTTGGTTTAAGAAATAGAAAAAAAGAGAATGGAAAAAGGCTTCAGGCCAGCAACTACACACTGAGAAATATAGACCTTGTCTTTCATTGCTAGATCATCAGCATTGAGTTATTTGTGTTTCCTCACTAACAAAAGATGGTTAATAGTAATTCAACATTAATTGTCACTACAGCTCAGGCAAGAACAGAGTGCTTTTAAAGACTTAAAGGAAACTGATACAGAACCACCATACTTCTAATTTATCCCCTAATGTAAATAGACTGGAAATAATTCTAGCACATTTTGGCATCATTTAGAAGGATAACTACAACCATAACATGAAAAATTGCACTGGACTTTGAAAATCAGGAATCAGCAGCAGCAGCACAGATTTTTTTTTTTTACCATAATTTTAAAGACTAAACTTCATTTTCATATGGGGGAGAGTCATACTGCCTTTGTCTCCCCAGCCTCCTCCAAATATAAACGACACTGGAGAATAAAGCCAAAGTGCTAGTGAAAATATAGCAACATTACATATAGTGAAGTGATGCCCACCGCTGATAAGTCAGGTTCAGCTCTGTGACGCAACATTTTCAATACCAGGCAATGGAAGGAGCAGTCAAAGGCATGGAGACATATATCCATGTTAAAAAAATATTTGGGAATATTTAGAGAAAAAAGGAAATATAAATTACAAAAGAATTTGTTTTTAACTACAGTGTGTTTTCAGATTTATAGCCTTGTTGCCACAAATCAGGACTGGTATGTAAACAGTGGCCCGAAGCATCAGGTTTTAAAATGTACACTTGTAAACCACCAGCTGATTAGAATTTGGTACCTCCTCTTACATGCAAGTTATTTCACAGCTGCCTGCAAAAAGATTTCCTGCACAGAGGATGTCCCCCACTCCCTTCTCCTTAGAATGCTCTCATCTTCTTAGAGTGTTACCAGCTAGACAATAAATTCTTACAGAAGGTGTTAATCTCTTTGGAGAAGAGACATTTCTCATATGCCAAACAAGCTTCTGTGAGGCTGTGAGAATTGCCATCATACAAATATTGCTGTACAAACCCTGTGCCTTCTCATACTGTTTTAGACAGGCATTTGATCTCTATCTGTTTAAACAAGCCTATATGTCTTCAGCAAGTTACCTGGAAGGCTGAAAAAGAGTGTAACAGGCCTGACTGATTGAAGATAAAAGTTTTCAAAATACAGAAATAAAAATTAAAAAAAAAAAAAAAGAGAATTTCAGGAACCCTTACCAAAAAAGTAATATGCGACACAGAAGTTCCTAACAAAATATAGCGATTCCACGGAGCTGTGTTTAACAAGGAGAGGCAAAGATCTTCTGAAACGTAAGTACTTGTATTGCTAAAAACAAACAAAAAAATAGTTAAGTATTCCACATCCAGAACAAATCAATGAAATGGTGTAAAAAGAAAAAAAATAAAAAGGAGTTCAAGGTACTTGAAATTCTGAAGTCAAGATGAATTTAAAAGATTAATTTAAGGCAATTCCAGGTGTGACACCTCCTATTCATGCTCCTGATCTCTTTCTGCCATTTTATAATCGTATCTAGTTCTCATCCCTTTTCCTACTTGTAGCAGTATGAAAATGGAGGATGCGGTAAACTGATTCTAAACACAGGGAAAAAATGCTGTCTAATGCAAAATAAACAACAAAAAAAACCAAGGCATATTTAATCTAGTAGATTTCATTTAGATTCAAATATAGGGAAAGTTCAGACAAGCATGAGTTAGAGTCAGTAATCCTCGAAGCAGCGAAACTAGTGTAATACTGATGCATTTCTCCATACAAACAAATTATATGTCTTTCCAAATGACTAAAGCAACCCGTCTGACACTATATGCAAATGAAACCAAACCGATTTACTTTTTTACATATACTAGAACTCTTAAAAGTACTATAACCACGGCATTGCCAAAAGTGATGCTTGGCTTGCTGATAACCTGAATGGTCATGACTTAAATGTTTCCCACTAATACAACCAAACTTGTTTAAAGATACCTTTTGACAAATTGGTTGGACTTTGTAAATCTGGGAATCATGCAAAGGTAATGGCTGCTGTGAGGCTACAGCAACAGAAGAAATATTTTTAAGATGACATTTCACAAGCCATTCCTCATCATTTAGCATCAGTACAGATTTCCGTAGAACTGCTAAAGCCCCCTCCAAAGGAATTAAAGACATTTTGGTTTCCATAGCACTACACACACAAACAAGCTTTAGATGTTGAGCTTTAAGCAAGATTTAATGTGCTATTTAGACTTTAAGGGAGCTGGTACCCAGCTATAACTGATAGTATGCTGTTTTTTTTAAACTCTCAACATTTTCAGCTTTTAGGTGACTCTTGTTGTCCGTTCCAGGGGTTAATATTCAGTTTGCGTATACTCCCTTTTTCTTGCAGCTCACTTTCTGCAACAGTCCACCTCCAGCTTTTAACATGCATCAGAGGGGTGTAAATTTTATAGTCACGGCATCCTGGATTTCTGTCTTCTTTTGAAAGGAGTTGAGCAGAAAGGAGGAAGATGAACACTACTGGCATTTAAAGGTAATTGAGTGTATGCTTCATCTATTAGTGAAAGCATGCCAACAGACAGCTGCTACTGCCATATTAAAAAATACAAACAACCAAGGCTTTTTGATCACTGTTTTACTTAGACTTATCTTTCTGCAAAGGTGTTTAAACCTCTTACCTGTATGATTGGAAATGGCAAATAATTCATATTGTTAATAAGATACAAAAGACTATAACTGTATCCCATGAAAGCTCCAGAAAGTAGAAAAAAGAGGTGATACTCATTTAGGCACATCTGAGGAACACCATCATCTAGGCTAAAACAGAAAACTTAGAATTAATTCCGAGTTCAAAAAACAAAGTCATTCTAGCCTTAGGAAGTTCAAATCAGAAGTCTGATTTTACTTTCCTCATCAGTACATAGGATGATATCTCAGTAAGTTTTTTCTAAAGCAGGAATCCTACCACCTGTTTTTGTAATTTACACATGAGGAGGCTTCTGGTATTTATGATGTCACACTAACCAGAAGACCAAGACTTAGTTCAAGCAACGACCAATTTGTCATCATTCCACTTCCCATTAAGAATCCTGGCAATTCAGTTTTTCTGGCCCAGTTATTTCTCTGTGTGTCGTAACATTTACAAAGGAGGGTATTTCCTATCCTTTAATAAAGGGGATCAGCATATAATCACTTATTTTTGATAGTACTCAAATTTTAGTTTTTTGTTTGAAAGAAGCCGTCAGCCATCAGTAAATACATTTTACAATAGAAGTTCTTTGCATAATTTTCCTTTAGCACACAAATAATTACCTTTCTGAAGGCGTGCAGGGCACAGCAAGAAACTGAAACTTCCCTTTTGTCATAACTGCAGCACACCAAGCAACCAACATTCCCATTACAGCATGGGCAACCGAATGGATAACTTGCTGAGGGTGAATGATTTTTCCTATCAGTGCTAGTCGAGAACATGGTATTGATGGCACAACTGTAAATAAAAGCCAAAAGTGAATTTTCATTTCTTACTAATAAAAAACCCTTCATTAAAAAAAATACCAACAAAAAAAAAACCAAAACCAAAAAACCCACAACCAACCAATTGTCACCAAAGAACTTTTCACATTTGGAATCAGTCACTAAATGATAAAGAAATCAATGAAGCAGCTCAGCTAAGGGGGTCTCATCCATGAGGTAAGCAGGAATCTGGGATGATTTACTTAAAAATAAGATTTGTGTATTGTATATATTAATTTAAACGGAAATCTACCAACATTAAGTACCTCAAATGTAAATACAAATCTCTTTAAATGGTCATCCTATTTAATTCGGATTTCACAGACAGTTCAGCAACGTACATAACCTACCTGCATAAAATTCAACGTTGAAGATGCTTATTACTAGTATCACCACAGACATAAGGAGGATACAAAAGATGACATAGGAAGTATATAAATCATTGAAAGAATCTAAAATTAAAAAAAAAAAGATATTGCTCAGAAGATTGCAGTGACACAACAGTGACACATTAAGTGACAGAAAGGAACACTTAAGCAGTTAGCAATAATCCACTAAACTCATAAAGGGGAGTAACATTCAATGAACTGTATAATCTCATACCAGATCTGCCCAGCTGCACAACATTTCTGCATAAAAGCATATTTAACTTTCACAGAGACTATTCTACACCCTTATAACTGGTTTTCTCATAAGTGAGCACTCAGAGTTTTTCTTAAAAAAAAATAAAAATCTGTCGAAGTAAATTAAACTATGGCTCAACTATCACAGCTTTCCTTCACTTAATAAAAGATGCAATCATACATCCACACTTAAAAGGTAAGAAATTCCTTACAGAATGGCTTTTGATTGGTTCTTTTGGGCTTTTGTATTTTTAAAGGGGGAAAGAAATCAAGTCTTTCTGCTTGGAGCAGCTAAATGATCACAGATATCAAGCTTCTATCTAAACATCTCTCCCTTTTCTGTGTGTGCATGTGAGGGAAAGTTATTCTCACCGTGCCACACAGAGCAGCTATTTCAGGAATTTCACTTGTGATTCAATGCACCAAAGTTAGAGGAAACTCAAGCTCTTTATGTAAACAGCAGCTGCACAGAGTGGAAAGGGGAAGTGCGTCCAAGTACTCAGCACAAACGTCTAAGTCACTTAACCTGATTTTTCCTCGGAAGGATATACTTACATGAGCTTGCAACAGTTATTTCTACCTAGGGAGGCTTATGGCTATTGTGCCCATAAGTAACACAGAAACTCTCATTTCAAAGCCTGAAGGCCGTTCAGAAACACACAGAGTAGAAGTAGAACGCAATGCCATAGTCAGCTCCCGTTATCTGATACTGAGCCCAAAACAATAGATGGGGGGGGGGGGAAAACCCACAGATACAAACACGTGACTATAAAAATACAAAAACATCGAAGGGCACCTTGTCAAGTATCGCAGCAGAAACGGTTTTATTTTGGAAACGGATTTCAAATACCAACAGGGGCTGACTTCACGTAGCAGAGAACTTACCGGACCCTGCTGTGACCACGAGCGGATCCGGAGGGCGACCCGCAGCGGGTGTCCTGGCGCCCGGCCGAGGCGGCCACACGCTCTCCTCTCCCCCGGGGGCCCCTCAGCAGCCGGGTCCCCGGCCCTTCCCCCCCACGGCCACGGCCACGGCCACGGCCGCGGCCGCACCTCACAGCACGGCGCGCGCCGCCCTTGCGGCTGCCGCCCCCGCCCCGCCGCCCCCGCGGGGAGGCCGCAGCACCTACTCGAGATCCAGCGCACCGGGTGGAACGGGTCGAGGCCGCTGAGGACGACGAAGGCCGCGGTGCAGAGAGGCAGCAGCAGAACGGACCAGGCGACGGCGGCCGCCACCCTCCAGCCCAGCACCTGAGGGAAGCGGAGCGTGAGGGGCCGCGTCGGGCAGGTACCGGGAAAACCCCGCAGAGCCCCGCACTCACCTGGCGGAGCAGCGCCCGCTGCCGGCCCGCCCCCGCCGCCGCCTCCATGGCCGCCGGCCGCACCGCCGTTCAAACTCTCCGCCGTTCAACAGCCACCCCCGCCGGCCGCACGCCACTTCACTTCCGCCGCACGCCGGGAGGCCAGCAGCCAATGGCAGGGCGGCGGGCCCACTTTCCCCGCCCCCGGGGGGAAATGACGAGCCGGTGGGCGCAGGAAGGACCACAAGCTCCGGCGTGCCCCTCGCCGCCCGAAGGGGGCCCAGCGGCCTGAGGGGACCCTGGGCGCGATACGGGGGGGAGGAGCGCCGGGGCCGAGGGGACGGAACGCAGCGGGGACACGGGGGAGCAGCGCAGACCCCGCCTCAGGCAGCGTTCGCTACCGAAAGCGCTCGGGCGGCACGCCGGCCTCAAGGCGGTTCAGTGGTAACCCAGCAAAATAGCGTCTGCTCTGCCCTCCACCCCACCCTCACACTTCCCATCAAACCCTCGCCGCGGCCGAGCAGGAGCAGATCGTTAATAAAATAAGAAATCGCCTTCAGAACGCTTTATTCAGAGGCAAAATAGCGTGGTGAGCATAGACAGAATTTAGGGAAAAAAAAAAAAAGCCCAAAACAAAACCAGACAAAACAAACAAAAAACCCTATTAAGATCAACAGTTCACTCTCCTTATGGAGCCAGTCAGTCTCCAGTGAGCACGGAGATGCCCGTAAGTCCATGGGACATCGCTGTCCTTTCTTTTACAGAAAGCATCCCGTTCTGGAACTTTCCATGTTCTTCATTGAAAAAACAATCTAAAATAAAATTACAGATGGAAAACCAGGCATTGTAATCTGAAAGAGACAAATAACTCCTGTGAATATTACAGCTTCTCACAGGCACCAGAGGACACAATAAGGCACATATCTATATCTAAATACTAAAAAATCATTACTATCGTACTGAATCTTAATAGGCACCTGGGCTGAGAAACTGATTTTGCAAGAGAAAAGCTTCTAAAATTGACCTGCGTGATTAGATTGTGCCACAGCTGCTAACTTTTTATGATCATTTTTTAAAGGTATAGTTGGCCTTTTTTTTTTTTTCTTTTAAACTACTATAGCTTCTAGTCAGTAAATACTTTTGATTTTCACATTACCAGCTTGTGGCTGGTATGCTTGCAGAGGCCTGGCCTCTGCATGCCTATTCGCCTTTTCCTGGAGCTGCTCCATGTCTCATCTCCCCAACAGAATTCAAATGTCATCTGCTGCTGGCAGCACTCCCAGCTACCAGGAAGCAAACCATCCCACACCAGGAATGCAGTCCGTAGGGATGGCTCAGGCTCTGAGCCAGCCCTGCTCCGAGCGTACGTGGATCTCCCCGTACACAGAGCTGTTACTCTGAAACACATTGTCACAAACATCAAAGGGGGAAAAACAATCCAATTTACTTTTAACATTAAATGGAAAGGGAAATAGGAGTATAATGGTTTATTGCTTAAGTTTTACTTGTAAAGTACAAATTCTAACAAACACTTTTGGACTTTCGTAAGGGATTGAGGGGAAAAAAAAAATCTTTGAGAAGACCTATGGGACTGAATAGATTATTTAAACGTGTGTTTCCTCGCCAAGAATAAACCCCAGAGAAAAAGAAGATAACAAGTCTTTGTTCCTCAGAGTCTTTTATGTTTTTATGGCTATACTTAAAACAGGAAGAAAAGTTAATAAATGGTATTTATATATAAGAGACATTTGGCAAAATTGGTCTGTTAAACCCTATTCCACACAACCACAGTAATGGGGAAAAGTTCCAAGATGTCTGTGATGATTACGGAATAAAGTTTAGATTGGATTCTTACCTTATTTACTGACTCTTTGTTATTACTGTTGTTCCATTGTAAGTAGGGATAATAGGTGCAGGAAGATCCAGTTCAGGGGCATCAAAAAAGTATGCCTATGTTTTTACAGAGGAGAAAAAGACTGTTTAGAGAGAAACAAACAGTTCTGCCTCATCCCAGCTC
Source organism: Phalacrocorax carbo (assembly GCF_963921805.1). Lineage (NCBI taxonomy): Eukaryota > Metazoa > Chordata > Aves > Suliformes > Phalacrocoracidae > Phalacrocorax > Phalacrocorax carbo. The sequence continues at coordinate 45,520,400 of NC_087518.1, read as the reverse complement.
TTTCTTTCCACACCGACTGTTCACAAGGTACAAAACACAGCACTAAAACGGCAAATTTGGATCTTTTCTGTGTTTATCAAATTAGAAACTAAAATGGTGCTCTAAACTGTACTTTTAAATAGAAGAGTTAGCAGCTAAGGCCTTTGAGAAGACACGTACTGGAAAGGACTGGATGGCAGATATTTGACTGATGTTTTAACTGATGAAGCTCCAGGCAGTCTCCGGTGACAGGAGCCCACTGGAGTTAGCTGCAAGCCTCCTGCTAACACAAGAGTGGTGTTTTGCCCTTGCCTCCCCACATGCCAAGCTGCAGGGAACCAAATCTCTACTCTGGAAGCTTGGGAGGAGGGAGGGGCAGGGCAGGGGAACAGAACTGAAGCCTGGATGGTATTATTCTACCTACTGCAACAAAGAGGCAACAAATAATTTAAGTTTTCATCACTGTATTTCAGTAGTGTTAGGGTCTTTTGTTTTCACAATGCTGATATTTTACTGAGTTCTAGCAGGTTTATGTTTCATCCATAAAACTCATAAGCACACACGACATATTGAACCTTTAATCATTTTAAAGGACTAAGCATAGTACTCATTGGAATAAGCTGCGACTGGATACAATAAAGATGAACGCTTTACTGATACTACGATGAATTCCAGATAAATTTAAGACTATTCTGCAAGTGATTTGTGCTAAAGACATATTCATTATTGAGTTTGTTACTGGCACTATCAGTCAGATTGGCATAAATTTTTGCTATGTTTGAAATGATTGGAACTTCTTCTTTGGATGTTTTTCAGAAGTACTATTTCTTTATTTTAAAAGATTTTCCAGCAACCAGCCGACCCCTCCTTCTCTGCACCGTAACACATCACCAGCCCCAGGAGGTAAGAGGTTAGAGAAGAGGAAAGGTGGTGCCATACCAAACAGCCAACAGCCAGCAGGGCATGAAGCAGAACAATAGCCCCCATGGTCGCCAGCGCGATCCTCCGGTTGTCATCTCGGACAGCAGGCCAAAAGGTCATCACCAAAACAGACCCTGAAAGGCACAGGGAAAATACCACCAGGACCCAGCGCACCACTTTTTGTGGAATGATCCATAAAATCTGTAAAACGGAGGAAAATGATTTTTAAAGGGACTGTGTGAAATGGGGGATTCATTTATTTAACACATTGTTCTATGACATTTCATCCCTTCCAGCCAATTTGTGCAGAAATTAACTCATGCCTTATCTGATATGTCTCTGTTATTTGTGGGAAGAATAATAGTAGCAATGAGCTTTACTCCCGGACACGACAACAGTGCGTCCCCTGAGTTATGGCACTTCCTCCAAGGCCTGCCCCTTGTCAGAGAGGCCCAGGATGGTCCCTGCCAGGGCAACTTGTCCTCGGAGCCATCAGCACTGCCATCCTGTGCACCAATGTCAGCACCCTGGGGACAAACACACCCCGATTCCTGAAGTTGCCTCGGGCTGCCCGCCAGGCTCACCAGCAGCACCCTTGCTTGGATTTGCTGCCTCTGGGAAAGTGACCTGTCCTGGGCTTCTCCAGGACCCACAAAACACCTTTACACTAGACAAACTCGAACAAAAAGCTTTATTCTGGCAAAGCAAAAGGAGCAAATGATTTGCCCAGTCCCCAAGATTTTGACTAATGTGAACAATATAGTAAGGAATAGCAAATTTTCTAAACTAGGACCTTTTTGCAGAGCATGTAGTAGAGATGCACTCTTTAGGCCATACATACCGCTGTGGGAATGTAAACGAAGAGGGAGTAGCCATATACACACACTATCTCCAGGAATGAGTAGGAGACAATGTTCATAACTTTACTGTTTCTCCACATCAGGAATCCCCAGAGAGCAAGGGGAACAAGCCAAGCATACGCATAAATCGTTGTTGCTGCTATGGACACTGGAAATGAGACAAAAGATTTCACATTCTCCATAGAATACCAGCCATAATCAAATGCATAGAGGCATTTAGCCTGAAAACTAGAAAGCTACCTTTGAAGTTACTTTCAAAATATAAGTCTGAAGTATTAATAAACTGAGAACTTTGCATTTACATGCAGTTTACACCCACTACTTTGCTAGTACTTCAAGTTAGTTCAAAAATAAAGACTTCAAAAAGTATTCTTTTGATATTTTCAATTAATTACACCTGTGCACCTGTGCTCTTTCCGTGTGAAAGAGCGAGCCACGGAGGAAAGAAAAACTTAGAAAATCAGCTACTCACAGCTACTGGAAAATGAAACTAGAATACAGACATGCTAAAAAATTTGAAAGAGAACACAGACAGAAGCATCAAATCTGAAATTATTTGAGGGACTGGATTCCCAAATGGCAGCATTTTTCCAAGCAAGCTGTGAATTTTGGAAACAAACAGAAGCCGTGTTCCTCTGCAGGGACAGCAGTCCCCTTCAAACTACAAGGACAGGTAAGACAATTGGCTCCTCACTCTGAGTTCTCTGGGGAACGTATAAGTTAAGCATCTTTTCCTTATTTTGGAGTTGGCCAGAAGGCAACAAATGCCAGCCGTTGGTAGGCAATATGAATAATACTCTAAGGCAGTCATTTTCTGCCAGAGGCCGGCAGGCTCCCCGGAGGCTATGGATCCAGAACGGCACCTACAAAAGCACCGCAGTGGCACTGCTGGGCTTTCACCCTCTCTACAAGGGGGCATTCACTAAGGCTAGAATTACTAATTACTCCTGCCTGCTCTACTAAAACCCTGTAACTATGTTATGCTCTGGAGCAGTAGGGTTCTGCCAGTTACAGCCCACTTTAAGGATTTGTTTCACATCTCTAAAAATTTAAATAAAGCAATTTATCAAAAGACTCTGCTAAATCAAACCTGTGACCTTTTTTTTCTTTTTTTTTTTTTCAATGCAGTAGTGAAGTAAGCAAACAAAATCCCCCCAAAAAACGCCACAAAACTCAGGACTGTATCAACTACTTACAAACCTTTTCTGAACTCGGGCACATAGTGGTATGTTGGCTTGCCCAGATGGATGAAGAAATTAGAGAGATTGCCACTAACAGCAATGGTAAAGACAAGCGTGGCACATATCCAAAAGGGACCTTAAAAGCAAGGAAACAAGCTCAGTAACAGCTCCTCTACCCTCCTGTTTTTTAATGTTAGCACGTAAAAGAGAATACAAACCGAAAACCTTTAGCATGGTAGAGAACTTCTCACATCTCATACCTACCGTAAAGGTCAGGATTGCTGCGGATATACAGCCTTACAAAGTTCTTCCCTGGTACTGGGAAAACTGAACCTTTGATTCTGTCCAGGACCTATGAAAACATACAGATTTGTCCGACTGAAGATGCAAAATGGAAAAAACCTCAATATCTGGATAAAGCATAGCTCAGACAACAGTTCTCCTCTGGAGCAGAGTATTAACCTGGTAAGTGTCCACATCAAAGAACGTCTGGTAGTATTCAAATGTCCAGAAAGGGGCACTTTTCTTCTGTCCTGCAAGCAGCTGTATGGGGGTAAAGTCAACATTAAAAACATTACAAGCATGCAATTTAGGTATTACTAGTTCATTTACACAATAGTTAAATTATTTCTGTACCCAGACAGAAACCAAACTTAACAGGGTAGTGCTTACTATTTAACGGTTTCCCTTTCCCCCGCTAATATTTGTTAGCAGCAGCTAGTCTTATCTCCCTGCGAGCAGAATAGTGGCCTGGGGTTCTAAAGAGCAGCCAGATGCTACCTTCCACCATGTCATTTATAACACATGCCTTCATCGGCATCACCAGTCCCCTTGTCGTCGTTGATGGCTGCATCAGCTGAACCCTTCAGACAAGCCCTGGGCCATTTCGCAGTTTCCTGCTCTCCTGTCAGAGTCACCAACCCCACAACAGAACCGACAGAAACAAACACAGTGCTGGGCTTTCAGCTGCTGCTGTGCTTATCTCCTCGCCTATTTGCTTAGCTTAAATCACCACCATTTCAGTTCAATGTCCTAGGCTGCAAACCGCAACAGCTGAAGAGCCAATGCATGTTTGCTTCTGCCAATTCTGCTATCAAGAAAGTAACCTGCGACAGAGAAGAAGCAGAGTTTTAAGTCACCCAGCGTGAATCACTGGTATTCTTGCGAAATCTCTCAGTGTTGTCAGCGCTGTTTGTATATGCGCCAATGGAGGCACCGTATGTATAAGAGCATTACCTCTGTTTTATCAGAGTCATCGGTCCCCAGTAGTTCATCATCCTCTTCTCTCCCTGGCTCTTGCAGACGGCCGTGCTGGTTCTTGGGGATTTCAACTGGCTCATCAATGCTTATTGTCGTAGCATCAGGATTTGCTGCAAGCAAATTAGCTGCATCATCAAATTCTGCAAATAAGTATATCACAAAAGAGACAACGGTCAAGCTACCAAATTTCTGTGGCATAAAAACCTCCATTAACACCCCTCCACAGCCCCAGCAAGGCTAATCACTAGTACAGGCATATCAAATATGATCGGTTTCTTAAAGCCCAAACTGACATGATCAACTCTTAGACCTTAGAGAGCAGAGTGCGAGGCTTTTGTTCCTGCTAACCTGCCTTGTGTGACCAGCTAGTACCCCCGAAGCCTGCCTTTCCTCCTGTGACCGGCCCCACCCTGACAGCCCATTCCAAATGGCAGAGCGCCCTGCCTACTTTCAGCTTTAACAAAGGATTTCAGTCAACACAGGTAACGCTTTTTAGCTCGCCGACAGCACCACCTCTCTCAGAGAAGCGGAGCTGTTCCTGACACCGCTGGCAAAACTCCACGGAAGCTTTTATTCAGAGGGGCCCAAAGCACAGCTCAGAAACGCCTCCAACCCCTCAGGGTTCGGCCGCCCCGTCCGCTGGGCCCCAAACCTCACGCTTACCTTGAAACTTGAGGTCATCCACAGCCGCCATCCACCCGCTTGGCTGAGGAGCGGCTCCCCCAGGCCTCCACCCTGCAGAAACCAGGCGGCGGCGCTCACCCCACGCACCCCGCCTCCGGTACGGTACGGTCCCCGCCGCCCCTCAGGCCGCCCGTGCCACGCCGCCTCCACCCGCTGCGGGACCGGGGACACCCCCGCACCTCCGAGTCCCGCAGCCCAACCGCTGCCGCCGGCGGCCGCTCCGCTCCCTTAAAGGGCCAGCAGGCGCTGCGCGGCGGCAGCCAATCAGCAGCTCTGCTCCGCTCCTCTCCTCCCCCCGCCTCGTGGGCTGGAGGGAAACACGCCGGCAGCGCTCGTTGCGCCGGCCAATCAGAGACCAAGCAGCGCTTCCTCTTCCGCCACCGCCCGCCTCCTTAAAGAGGCCGCAGAGCTGCGCTGCCCCGGCGACCTGAGGCAGCTGCTGCAGGCACGGGGCACCGGCTGCTGTATTTATGCATGTTATTTACAGATATACGCACACATGTCGATTATACATGTAGTTATATGTTTATATATTCTATTATAGATGTACATTATATATTTTGATAATTTATATCTCATCTATATTGGGGTATATATATTTTTGGGGTATCCTTCCAGCCCCAAAGTGACAAATACCGGTGTGTGGCAGAGCACTGAAGGAGGCAGAGCTGTAGGAACAGGACACTGTTTGCACAGCACATACAAAATGCAAATGGCTGCATCAATCCAAGGCTGCAAGTGTCGGCATCAATGGTCCGGTATGAAAATTGTAGAGCTCCGGGCCCTGCACGTGCAGGGTCTAAACTCATAACTGCTGGCAGGATCAGACCCTCGGGCACTGCAAACGTTATTCTTGTAGTCTGTGGTTCTGGGAAAACACCTTGATTCAGCTCCTCTCATTAGTAAAATACATGACATATCTGTGACTAAGCCTTACAACTGTGCAGTTAGGACCAAAAATCTACCCGTCACTGTAATTAATGCCTTTGGTGTAGATGGAGATAGCGGAGCTGACAGGCTCTGTTGCTCACGCAGACGCTGAAGTCCACAGAGAGGTGACAGCGTGCAAGGCAAGGCAGAAATTTGGCCAAACACGTGAACGGTTTTCCCCGCCCTCAACCTTTGCCCCTGCCATTGCGCTGCACTCCTGTCTGAAGCGGCCAGACCTCCTCCACCATGATGTTCGGAGTCAGGGTATTCCTACAAAAAATCCTGATTCTTCTGCACGTTACTATGTGTGTTGTCATTGGCAAAACACTGATGATACTGTTCCCGAATGCCATGAAAAGATACATCCTAAAACAGGGCAAAAAGAGCAGAATGAACGAGAATCCAAAATTCAGCTATGAAAACTGGGGTCCAACTTTTTTCAGCTTCAACTATTTGCTCTTTGTGCTGAAGGTGAAGTGGAAGAGGCTGGAGGATGAAGCCTATGAGGGACACCCTGCTCCCAACACGCCAGTGGTGACTTTCAACGGGGAAGTTCGTCATCTCTTTGATTTCATGCAAGGTCAGTAAATCAGCCATGTGGATGGGTTTGGTTTGCTAAGACAATATCTAGCCCACAACCTAGAAAGTACATGGTGGTTTGTTCCAGATTTAAAGTGGCTAGCAATACAGCAGAAGAAAAAGAAGTTGCTTTGTCCGCTGCCTCTCACTGAGATCTCTGTAGAACATGGAATTAATCATTAAGCTGCAGTCTCAATCTCCATGGGAGGGATTACAACCTTCTCTGACTCTGCTTTTCTAATTACATATATGTATGTGTATTTATGTAGAAAATAGGATGCAAATTTGGAAAAGAGATACACATTATCTACAGGAAGGCACCCCCTTTATTAGATTCTTTAGGATGTGAGTCTACGCTAGCAGCACTGCTTGAAGTTAAGCCCAGCCAGAAGGAAGATCTTAAATTTCAGATAATTTGGCATAACCATAGACTAAAAGAGGTGCTTCAAAGTCCTGCAAGTTCTCTTAAATTGAAGCCTTGCAATCATTAAACACCTGCAGGCACGTACTGTGTTAATTTGTAAGCAACTGCATAGACACTTTTGCTGGTGGCTTGTGTAACGTTAGTTTAATGAATAATGATCTATAACCAGAGTTCTGTTTGGACAGGAAATTGCAGAAATACATTGAAAGCATGAAAGCCTGTGATATGTGACTGAAAAGTGCAGCTTCCACTCAGCCCAGCTAGGACTGACACCTCTGAAAGAGATCAAGACCTGTCCAACAGGTTCATTAAACAGCATTAAGACATCTCTGAACCACCGTCCTCTGAAAAACCTTGCAGATGATCATGCTTAGCATTCTTAAGTTCTTTCGTACTAAGGATCTCAGGGAGGCTGTGATGAGCTACACGCTGTATATCCATTCTAGACCAGTTCCCTATTCCAAAGCATTGGTAACTTGAGAACTGGTTCCCGTGATGAGGACACAGGCAAAGCCATGTGACTGCACGGTGCCTTCTCCCTTTGCTGGGCTTTGCACAGGAAAGGGTCCCCCTTGGTTAAGCTCATTGCTGGATCCGGCACAGGTCAGAGCCAGGCTAGGGAAAAGAAAGCATCTGTATGCCTGTTTTGCACAGATGCAGATGTTCTGCTGCCGATTTTAATGTCCCAAGGGGAAGTTATGGGGCTTACCTACTGTTGCCCAGGAATCTCTGCAGCAGAGGCTCAATTCAGTGCATGTACGTAATCCTGCCCTTTCTCCCTCTACTGATTTAACCACAAACTGTCCCTTTTTTTCCAGATAACCGACCTTTAATCCTGAATTTTGGAAGTTGCACCTGACCTTCATTTATGTTAAAATTTGATGAGTTCAACAAGCTCATCAAAGATTTCAGCTCAATAGCAGATTTCCTTATCATCTACATCGAAGAAGCTCATGCAGTAGGTACAGTACAAACATCACAGTAACGCCTAACAAAACTTCAGACACACCATCATTCCCTTAGGAAGGAAAGTGTGTTAACAATGGAGGGAAAGAAAGTTTTCTCAAGTCAAAAGTGGCAACACCAAATCTAGGCACCAGTTTGTGTCCCTAATCATCCAAAGATTTTACTCACACTGAGGTACTCCTGCTGAAGACACTCATCTCTCTGAAGATGAAGCACGCAGTTGTATCTTTACAAAACTTCCTCTCAGTGTTGGTACAGCTCCTTTTGGAAGGGGCAGGGGAAAAAAAAGGCATTTGTTAGAACAAAGGTTAAGCGTACAATGCCAGCATGTTACGTGTTTTAAAAAAAGTAATTCATTTTTAACACGATTAAAGACCAGGATGCAGGCTCGAATTTGAAAAAATTTAGCAAACTATTCACACTCTTTTACCTACCCTGGACTCCAGATAACACATTGGCACTGATTTTATCCCAGGGCTAAGGTGGTTTTCTCAAACCTAACATGTAGTTTTCAAGTTTTCTAACAATACATCACTTCTAGTAGTTGAGAAACAGGTAGTAACTCAGTCATCAAAACCTTTTGCTTGTTTCTACTTTACTCGGAAGAGTTGTGTGTAAACGCATGTTTGTGTATTTCTGAAAAAGGAAGGTGTGCCCTGGCTCAAATGTTTCACTTCTCACGGATCTGAAATTTTGTTTTATAGGCTTAATAGAATCAAGCAGAATGAAGAGTTCCATTGTTGCAGCTGTGCTAAATGAAGGGGTATCAGCTGACAGCACTACTTACCATTTTTAAATCCTCTCTGTGCCTATAATTTTGACAAATCTTACCCAAATAGGATATATGTTTCCCACCTGTTATCTTTCTAGGGTTCATTATTGTGGGAAAATTCCAGCTAAAATACATCAAATATTTCCAAGTCCAGGGCAAGGGGAAAATAGGGTTTGCTGAAATTAAAAGGAAAAAAAAATACATCTTGGGACCATTTATTTGAAAAGCTCTAGTCCTCTCATACTGGGGGGGCACCTTTCATTTCATCGCAAGTTTTGGT